>NC_089506.1:184019447-184319632 GCF_036850995.1 Saccopteryx leptura | reverse complement strand
ATTAAATCAGTGGTTACAGCAGAGACTAGAGCTGATGTAGCACTCAGTGCTGGTAATAACAGCCCTATCTCCTTATAATTAACATTTATCTGATGCTTAACTGTTTTAGAGTTGTGGAAGTGGGAACGCACTTTTCCTGCTGTCGCAAATAAATAAAAGTTCTTTTTATAGAAGTTGATTTTAAAGTGCATTTAAGGAAAAATAAATGTATATTCAAAAGATGTAGTAAGCACAGTTCTCAAATTGAGGCATATAAATTTCAACTCTTTATGCTGAGAAGTGTAAGGTTGGAATGGCATCCATAGCCTGCTGTGTAACTTGCCTGGAATGTAAGCTGGCAGTGCAGATAGTGGCCTTACTATTCACGCCCTTTGGCCCTGACCTAAGTAGGTAAGAGGTAGATATTCAACAGTCAATCTGTTCAACACTAGAGAAGTAGTTAAATCAAGTTTGGTTCATCTTCATGATGGACACTCTACAGTGATTTTTAAAAATAGTTTCTAATAATTTAAGGATAAGATATGAGATATGAATCAGAAAATAAAGCAAAGTTAATTAGGTATAAAATCTCAACTAAATATAAATTTAGAGGAAAAAGAGTGGAAGGCATTGTACCAAAGTATATATAAAGTTCATCATGACCTATGGGCCATAGCATTTTGCCTGCTTGATACATTTTGATCATTAAAAAATTTCTACAATGAGCTTATAATTTTAAAACTTTTTTATTTTAGTTAAATATATACAAATTTATCATTTTCACCATTTTTAAGTGTGCAGTTCAATGACATTAAGTGTATTTATCTCGTTGTGCAACCATTACCAACATCCGCCTCCAGAACTTCGTCTTCCCAACTGAAACTGTCCCCATTAAAAACGAACGCCCCGTTTCTGCTTTCCCCAGCCCCTTGGCAACTACGATTCTACTTTCTGTCTCTGTGGATTTGACTATACTTGGAAGCTCATATAAGTAGGATCACACAATATTTTTCCTTTTGTGACTGGCTTATGTCACTTAATATAATGTCTTCAGGATTCATCCATGTTGTAGCATGTGTCAGAATTTCCATTTTTTAAAAGCTTGAATATTTCATTATATATATATATATATATATATAAATTTATATATATATAGATATATATATCATATCTTTTTTTATTGATCCACCAGTGGACCCTTGGGTTGCTTCCACATTTAGCTGTTGCGAATAATGCTACTGTAAACATGAGTGTACAAATATCTGTTCAAGTCCCTGTCTTTACTTTTCATGATGTTGCTAGATCAAGCATATGGTAATTCTGTGTTTAATTCTTGGGTTTTCCATAGTGGCTACACCATTTACACTAATTGGAAATTTTTTGGACACAACATCAAACTTAGAGAAAAATTATAAGACACACAAGTCATTTCTTTATACCCAGATTCACCAATTGCTTACATTTTGTCCCACTTGCTTTATCATTTTTCTTTCTCCAAAAACACACACACACACACACATTGTGGTTGCATATTATTTTTGAACTATCTGGAGAAAGTTGAAGACCTTGTGTTCCTTTACCATGAAATATTTCACAGTATTTCCTAAGAACAAGTACATTCTGTAACGTAACCTAGTACAATTATTAAAATCAGGAATTTTTTTTGTGTGTGTGTGACAGAGAGAGGGACAGACAGACAGGAAGGGAGAGAGATGAGAAGCATTGATTCTTCATTGTGGTACCTTAGTTGTTCATTGATTGCTTTCTTATATGTGCCTTGACTGTGGGCTACAACAGAGTGGGTGACCCCTTGCTTAAGCCAGCAACCTTGGGTTCAAGCTGGTGAGCCTTGCTCAAACCAGATGGACCCATACTCAAGCCAGTGACTTTGGGGTTTCGAACCTGGGTCCTCTGCATCCCAGTCCGATGCTCTATCCACTGCGCCACCACCTGGTCAGGCTAAAATCAGGAAATTTGACATTGATTCAGTGCTCATGCTATATATATATATATTTTTTTTTGTATTTTTCTGAAGTTGGAAATGGGGAGGCAGTCAGACTCCTGCATGCGCCTGACCAGGATCCACCCGGCATGCCCACCAGGGGGCGATGCTCTGCCCATCTGGGGCATTGTTCTGTTGCAACCAGAGCCATTCTAGCGCCTGAGGCAGAGGCCACAGAGCCATCCTCAGTGCCCAGGTCAACTTTGCTCCAATGGAGCCTCGGCTGCGGGAGGGGAAGAGAGAGACAGAGAGGAAGGAGAGGGGGAGGGGTGGAGAAGCAGATGGGCGCTTCTCCTGTGTGCCCTGGCCGGGAATCGAACCTGGGACTTCTGCATGCCAGGCCGACGCTCTACCACTGAGCCAACCGGCCAGGGCGCTCATGCTATATTTTAAATCAGAAAGTAAAACATAATTAGGATAAGGTTATGATTTGAGGCCATCTGTTAGTGCACATTAAATACGAAACTAGGCATTAATTTGTGTTTATATGTTTTTACAGGGAGAAGTTTGTTAGAACTTGGAGGAAATAATGCCATTATTGGTAAGGATGCCCTGTGTTTTTGTTTTGTTTTCTGTTCGGCATATCTTCAGTAGCTGTCCTGAGTATATAGAATCTGTTTAGGAGCTCTGTTCTATGTTGTCCATGCCTAAGGCCTAGTTCACATGCTTAGGAATTTTAGTTATGAGACAGGACACAGTGGTTTGAAGGCAGAGATAACTAGGAAGGAAAGGTTACATTTTTGGAAAATGTAACCTGGGTTTAGGACCTTTGTATGAGACTTCCTAATGTGGCTTTGTTTCTTATTTTTCCTTCTCCTATTTTCTGAAAACTGGCCACATGTCTAGAATAAATAAGTAACTCTTATGTGACTTGCTGATTACATTAGATCTCAAAAACATTAGCTTGTCCTTAATGGAATATTTAGTGCTTTTATAACTGAGAAGGAATGCTTCCTTAAGGCATTTCAATCACTTTATAGATAGACTTGGACATTACTTAATTCTGTTTTTCAATTATCTGACACAAAAGGGAATAGTCTACCAGTGTAACTGGATAATGTAGGTTGAGACTTAATAATAAAAGCACTGCTTTTGTGATTAAAAAAGCAAAACTTGGCCCTGGCCGGTTGGCTCAGCGGTAGACCGTTGGCCTGGCGTGCAGAAATCCCGGGTTTGATTTCCGGCCAGGGCACACAAGAGAGGTGCCCATCTGCTTCTCCACCCTTCCCCCTCTCCTTCCTCTCTGTCTCTCTCTTCCCCTCCCGCAGCCGAGGCTCCATTGGAGCAAAGATGGCCCGGGCGCTGGGGATGGCTCTGTGGCCTCTGCCTCAGGCGCTAGAGTGGCTCTGGATGCAACAGAGCGACACCCCAGAGGGGCAAAACATCACCCCGTGGTGGGCATGCCGGGTGGATCCCGGTCGGGCGCATCCCGGTCGGGCGCATGCGGGAGTCTGACTGCCTCCCCGTTTCCAGCTTTGGAAAAATGAAAAAAAAAAAAGGCAAAACTTGCTAATTTGTATATTGCTGTTAATCATCACGTTTAAATGCCTGTGTGTTTGTGGTATACACCAGAAGTTTAAAAACTAAGTGGCAAAGGTTTGTTTGAGATGAACTTCTGATCTAAAGAGAGTTAATTAATTAATTTATTTATTTATTTTTTACAGAGACAGAGAGTGAGTCAGAGAGAGGGATAGACAGGGACAGACAGACAGGAATGGAGAGAGATGAGAAGCATCTATCATTAGTTTTTCATTGCGCATTGCAACACTTTAGTTGTTCATTAATTGCTTTCTCACACGTGCCTTGACCGTGGGCCTTCAGCAGACCGAGTAACCCCTTGCTGGAGCCAGCGACCTTGGGTTCAAGCTGGTGGGATTTTGCTCAAACCAGATGAGCCTGCACTCAAGCTGGCGACCTCGGGGTCTCGAACCTAGGTCCTCTGCATCCCGATCCGACGCTCTATCCACTGCGCCACCGCCTGGTCAGGCTAAAGAGAGTTAATTTAAAAATCTGGTTTGCAGCCTGACCAGGCAGTGGCGCAGTGGATAGAGCGTCGGACCTGGATGCAGAGGACCCAGGTTCGAGACCCCCCGAGGTCGCCAGCTTGAGCGTGGGCTCATCTGGCTTGAGCAAAAAAGCTCACCAGCTTGGACCCAAGGTCCCTGGCTCAAGCAAGGGGTTACTCGGTCTGCTGTAGCCCCACGGTCAAGGCACATATCAGAAAGCAATCAATGAACAACTAAGGTGTCGCAACGAAAAACTGATGATTGATGCTTCTCATCTCTCTCCATTCCTGTCTGTCTGTCCCTATCTATCCCTCTCTCTGACTCTCTCTCTCTGTCCCTGTAAAAAAAAAAAGATTAAAAGAAATAATAATAAAAATCTGGTTTGCAGTGGGTATTTGCTACGAAACTGTGCTCAGCTGTTTCGTATGCATTGTTCATTTAATCCCCACAGTAATCCTGTGAGGTAGATACCATTATGAATCTCATTTGAAGGTTGCAGTCTAAGTTTTATAGTGATTATGTGTGTGAACAGGCCAGCAAGTGATAGAACCAGCAATTGATATCCCGGCAGTCAGACCCCAGAGCACTGCTCTTTCCTTAACTGCTTACTATCACCCATTTGTACCCCAGACGCTATCCCTTATGGATGAGGAAATTGAGGCTCAAAAAGGTAAAATAACACAACTAAAAAGTGGTGGAAATGGACAAGAACGCTGGTCTGTTTGATTGCACAAACCACCTTAACCATCTTAACCGTGCTAGTCTGAGAATGCTGTCAGACTATAGAAGGGACAATTGGAGATGTAGAGGGAATTGTGTCTGTAAATTTCTCTAAGAGATAAGAAGGAAGGAATGACAAATAATATAAATGGAAGAGTGCGTGTAATCACTTTGAGATTATTTGCTAAGTGGGGCGAGGTAATCTGGTGTAGGAGTAAAGAGCTTGAAGGGTTTCAGAGATTTGGAAACACTTTGTAGACGGGCCACAAGAGGCATTTAAAGGCCTCAGGACAGATGCAGGTGAGAATACAAGTGTTGTTATAGGCAAGTCTGATGGTGGTGAATGGGAAGTTTCCCATTGCTCTCTCTATGGGCCGGGGGAAGCTGGCATCAAAATGGGTCATGAGGTTGAGACTGGAGGCACGTAGAGCTGACAACAAGGGTGGAGGTCTTAGAGAAGAGACCACAAGTGAGCTACAGAGGAGGCTTAGCCAGTATCAGACACTCTGAGAAATGAAAGAGGTCAGGGGAGCGAGAGCCTCCATGTGCATCTATCTGTACTTGGGTCAAGACCCTAGGGCTCACTGCTCTATTCCTGCATCACCTCCTCTGGAAGACCAGTGGCCTCAGCAGCGTGAACAGGCTTACTGTGCAGGGATCACTCTGATATCCTTTCACTGCAAGGAATGAAGGCGTGATTTTACTCCAGTTAGCAAGTAAACCTTGTCTGCTTACTTCATGACACTGATGGGTGTGCGTTGTGCTTCCCTAAGCTTTTGAGGACGCGGACCTCAGCTTAGTCGTTCCGTCAGCTCTCTTTGCCGCCGTGGGGACAGCCGGCCAGAGGTGCACCACTGCGAGGCGCCTGGTGAGTGTGTCTGTGTAGGCTCATGAGCTTGTCCTAGTCTTCAAACACCACCCTTAACAGATTGTACTGTTAGGAAGGTGTCGTCCAAGTACTGTTAGAAAACGTGCTGTTCCTAGATGTGGTTGGCAAACAGGTGGCCCTCTGCTCTGTTCTCTGCTCTTGGCAGATGTTGCCGATCAGTCAGGGTTTCTCTGAGTGACCCTCCACCCCAAGCTAAAAGTGGTCTCAGTCTGACTGGTTGCACTAGGACTGGGCGATGAGACTATGTTCGATCCCACACCCAGATCAGTATGGACAAGTGTTGTAGTAACATAAGGTTAGAGTAATTAAATATATAGAAATATAAAACTATGGAAGATATATAAAAGTAATTAAAAGAATATTAAAAATAATTATTAAAATTAAGTAAAGTTATGCCAATTGGATAGTGGCTTAGTGCCATAACTCTGTAATGTGATAAACAGACTCTGACTTTCAAGCAGAGCCCAGTTAGTATGTGTGTGAAGTTATACATAGATAAGAAGTGGCTTGGTGTTATTTACATTAACTTTGTAAATTAATGAAAATAAGAACATCTTAAAAAGTGGTTTACTGTAAACATTTCAGTAGATTGACATAAAGGGGGTTCCCTGCGATGAACTCCCAAAAAGGTGGTTTGAGGTGATAATCCTGTAGATTGACCCGTTAGAAGGTGTTGGCCAGAAAGGGTACTAAAGCTGAGGGGCCCCCTGCTGCAGTGGTTGCCCAGACTCCAACGTTGATGTGGACTGTCTCCACGCCGCTCTGACCAAAGCCAGCCGAGAGGAGCATGCCGACGGGGCCCCCTTAAGCTGTATCCAGGCACGCCAAAAGGATTTGTGAGTGATAAATTGCCTGTGTGATTATTGCAACTAATCTGTGTGTCGGTTGTGTCTTTCTTCCGGTGGCACTTAACAGTAGCATCCTCATAGCTGCCTCAAGAGTAGTCTCGAAGAGGCTGCCAGCCCTGCTAATAAGCAGGAGTGTCCCACTGCACTGAGAAGTCGAATCAGGGACGCCTGATTGACATAGAGCTTGGGCTCTACTGGGACAACAAGGTCCAATACCACAGACGAAAACAAGCTAAATATTTGAAAAAATGCTAAAATGATTAGCTGAAAGGTAGACAGCCTTGTCTTTTTAAAAATTTTTTAAATATAAAAACATTTTAAAGATTTTAATTTTGAGCCTGTAAATAAAGTCTCAGATTTGACTTGATGTGACATGAAAAGCAGATAACTTTATGTATGTGTTTTCTCTTTAAATAAACAAGTAATAAGTAAATAAGACATTAATATGAAGTGTATATAAGAGATGCTGTTTACTTTCGGCATGTATATAGTATAGCATTTGGAATGTTTCATCTCCATACTTATATTTGGGCTGCATTTCAATTTTGTATGAGATACATACTTGATTTTCATGACTCATGGTACTGAAAAACTGTACTACAACCAGACAAGTTTTGGTTAGGTACAGAATTTGGCTACATTTGCCTTTTTAAAATGATTAATTTTGAGTTTTTCTCCTGTAATTAAAAAAAAATGTAGTCAGTTGAATTACAGAAGAATTGCCTTTGGGTTTTTACTCTCACCCCCAATGAGTATGAACAAATTCTTCATAAGGTTGATACAATCTAAATTGATAAAAATAAAAGATATATCAAAGTTAAGTCTTTACTTTTCTCATAAGGTTTTATATTTATTTTTTTCCTGTATTTTATAACAAAGGAATATCTTTTCTTTGTTTTTACATTACTCAGTTGAAGTTCCCTCTCAAAAATCTAAGATACAATATTCACAAAGTATTTATAATTTATTAAATTTATTTGCCTTAAATATTTACTACATTAATACTAAGAAGAAAATGGGTCCTTTAAAATATTATAATCTAATTACATGGCAAAGATGAAATGATATGAAAGAAGCATTTCTCTATTCAGAATTTTTACTTATCTTTTGTATCTTAGAGCAAATATGCATATCCATGTTTTATAGTTAGTGTTAAATTAGAGGACAGTTATTAGTCATTGCCCAATCGATTTCCATAGGAACAGAACAGTTAAGTGATATGGAGAAAAATCCATTGTAGTACGCCAGATACCCCCATAACTAGTTCTCATAATGTCAATGCATTTGCCACACGGAGCCCAATTCAGAGGATGGATGGCTTGACAAGTTCTCTTCCTCCACTGGGAACATAGTGTAGAGCTCACGTCCTACCCAGAGTGAGTCCAAGGCATGTCCTCACCTGATGAAGGCCTTACTCTGGAGATTTGCTGGGCCCGAGGCTAAGAGCATATGGTTACACAGCATTAGAAGTAGGCTGACCAAGTCGCGGTGGTATGTGTTCTCCATGACTCAGACAGCTACTCATACTCATACAGTGTGGGGTAGGGATGCTTGAGGTTTTCTGCTTCTTAAGATGCCAAATGCTCTAGAACAGAAACAGGCATAACTGATTCGTAAAGCCTAGTCAACTAGGTCCTTAAAGACTTGATAAAGACTTGTCTTACAATTTTATTCTAACGTCCACTTAGAAGAAATTATTATTTTCAGGTAGTTAATATTAAAATTAGAAATTATGTAACTACAAAAATAAGCATACTTCTGCTTGCATATGTTTTTAGAAATCACTGTTTCAGAAATTATGAACTATATAGATCAGTACTATTAAGAAAATTTGTACATTGTGAACAAATTTGTACATATATTTTTGACTAGTCTCTTGCATATTCCTCTTTTCACATAGTTTTTACATGAAAGCATCCATGATGAAGTGGTAAGCAGACTTAAAAAGGCCTATGCACAGATCCGGGTCGGGAACCCGTGGGACTGTGAGTATCTGGTTGATTTCGGAGATGTTCCTTCTGAAAGCTGCTGTTACAAGTGCTTCTGATCTTTCCCTTCTCCCGAGAGGACTGAGAGTCTATAAAGCAGGTCGTAGGGCATTTATTTTGGGTGCGGGTCTGCTCCTAGGTTAGGATCTGGAATGCCTGATGGGGGCTGGGAGGTGAGCCTGGGCATGGTCGTTAGGTGGGATGTGCTGGATGAGCTTTTCTCTCTTCTCTGCTGTGACCCTCGTCAAAGCCACCAGCATCCTGTTTCCTGGGAGGCTGTAAGAGTCAGTAGGTGGACGTTCCTGCTTCACTTCTGTCTCCCACAGTAGCCAGAGAGAGAGAGAGAGAGAGAGAGAGACAGGAAGGGAGAGAGATGAGAAGCATCAATTATTCGTTGCAGCACCATATTTGTTCATTGATTGCTTTCTCATATGTGGCTTGACCAGGGAGGCTACAGCAGACTGAGTGAGCCCTTGCTCAAGCCAGCAACCTTGGGTTTCAAGGCAGTGACCTTTTGGCTCAAGCCTGCTGATCCCACACTCAAGCAGGTGACCCGGCTGTCAAGCTGGTGAGCCTGCTTTCAAGCCAGATGAGCACAGGCTCAACCAGTGACCTTGGGGTCTTGAACCTGGTTCCTCCCGATTCCCAGTCTGACACTCTATCCATTGTGCCAACGCCTAGATAGGCGCCAGTGATTTTTTATTTTTTTTAATTTTTATTTTTAAAGATTTTATTTATTCATTATAGAGAGGGGAGGGGGGGGGGAGGAGCAGGAAGCATCACCTCCCATATGTGCCTTGACCAGGCAAGCCCAGGGTTTTGAACCGGCAACCTCAGCGTTTCCAGGTTGACGCTTTATCCACTGCGCCACCACAGGTCAGGCTAGAGTGATTTTTTAAAATGTAATTAGATTGGATAATTCACTCTCCTACTTTAAATACTCCAGCGATGGGCCTTGGCTGGTTGGCTCAGTGGTAGAGCGTCAGCCTGGCGTGCAGGAGTCCCGGGTTTGATTCCCGGCCAGGGCACACAGGAGAAGCACCCGTCTGCTTCTCCACCCCTCCCCCTCTCCTTCCTCTCTGTTTCTCTCTTCTCCTCCCACAGCCAAGGCTCCATTGGAGCAAAGTTGGCCCGGGCACTGGGGCTGGCTCTATGGCCTCTGCCTCAGGCGCTAGAATGGCTCTGGTTGCAACAGAGCAATGCCCCAGATGGGCAGAGCATCACCCCCTGGTGGGCGTGCTGGGTGGATCCCGGTTGGGCGCATGCGGGAGTCTGTCTGACTTTGCCTCCCCATTTCCAACTTCAGAAAAATACAAAAAAATAAAATAAAATAAATAAAACAAAAAAAATAAATAAATACTCCAGTGATTTCTCTTTGCTCTTGGACTAAAACCTAGATTTTTTTCCTACTCCTTCTTTAGCAGGCTCCCAATCTGAGCGCTGTCTGTGTGATCTGATCTCTGCCCCTCCCCTCTTTCCCTTCGGACCTCCTGTGCGCCTTTGCCCCTGGGCTCCCTGAGCTCTAACCTTTCCACCCTTCCTGCAGTGCTCCAGGGGCCCCAGGCCCAGTCTGTCCTGCCCTGCGCTCTCTGCTGCGAATGCTCTTCACCCTGCCCCTCCCATGGCTGGCTTCCTGCTCCAAGGCACCTCCTCCCTGAGGCCCTCTATGTCTCCCTTCTTCCTCCGGGTCACCTTGGCTGCTCTGCCTCCTGGCAGCCACACACAGGGCAGCGTCAGCCTCTCCCGGTACATTGCGCACCAGCTGCTTAGCCTGTGAACTTCTTAGAGAGGGCTCACACTGCAGTGAATAAACTGGTGCTGTGTTTTTAATGTAGTGCTCGGATTAATTGATCTAAATCAGAGGTTGACAAACAGAATTGGCCTGCCACATGTTTCTGTGAAGACAGTTTATTAGCACACGGCCACACCCAGGGGTTTACATATCTGCTGCAGCTGCTTTCACCCAACAGTGGCCAAGTGCAGTAGTGGTGACAGAGACCACGTGTGTCATGCAAAATGGACTATTTACTGTCTGGCCTGTTATAGAAAAAGGTTGCGGACTCCTGTTCTAAGCTGAGAGGCTATGTGAAGGGATTGGTCTGATCATTGGGAAAACTTGTAATAATGAAATGATGCCATTTAGGGTACAGTGAAGAACATTGCTTTTTCCTTCCAGCTAATGTTCTTTATGGGCCACTCCACACCAAGCAGGCAGTGAGCATGTTTCTTGGAGCAGTGGAGGCAGCAAAGAAAGAAGGAGGCGCAGTGGCCTACGGTGGCAAGGTAATGCACACTCTGACCTCGGGGTGACAGGTGTTTACTTCTTCAGGCCCAGCGGGGCTCTGGGCCAACCGGTGAGGGGGCTTCAGATGCCGTTGTTTCTCTTCCCTCCCTTTTGTAAGAGGGAAGGAAGTGCACGTTTTAAAGAGTGATGACATAAACTGCGTGGCACTCTTCTGGAAGGACACACAAGAATCTCAGAGGCATGGCTGCCTGTAAATTCTCTAGGAATTTGTAGGGAGGGGAGAACTTTTCATGCTACAGGAGAAGACTTTGTGTTCAGAGTATCTGGAATTTGTATTTAATGGTTATAGTAATAGGATAGGTAAGACAGGGAATCAAAAAAATTGCCAGCAAAAACATTTTAATTTAGCACAGATAACTACATTTGTTTGATTCCTTACAACAATTCACCTGTGCGGTAGGAATTGGTTTTCATCCTTGCATACGCCATACCAATCATGTATTAGCTACAGTTTAGTTTCACTTCCTTTGAAGTTTGCCGTGACTGAATGTCTTGCTCAGCTGTCGGAGGAATGACTCCTTCTCCCCGCTCATGTTCATGATGACCCACGTTTCATGGCACAGCATGTGTATGGACAGGGTGTATATTATTGTTACTTTTGTTGAGTTGTGTTTTCCTGAAACATTCAACTTACTTTTTATAGAAATGGCTTTTTCCTTTGTGTGATATTTATTTACATTATGCAATGCATTATAGGGTTGCAGTAATAAATACAGCTGCCATGTCCAGGATTGGGAGTAATGCAGCTGACCCCTGGTAAACACGGCTCGGAGGGTGAGAGCAGTGTTGCACAGGTGCTGGGTCGTCGATCACTGGCTACGGCAGCTTGCCGTGGGCCGGTGTGTGAGGGAACGAAGGGAGCATTAGCAAAGTGGACGCGAACTAGTAATTTGGTTACGGGCAGGTAGGTTAGGATTGTCAAAACTGTGTCCTTTTGGAGCTTTTGATTTTTGTCCAGTGTGTATTAGTTTGCTATGGTTGCCATAGCAAAATATCATAGACTGGATGGCTAAAACAACAGACATTTATTTTTCCCACAGTAATGGGGGCTGGAAGTCTAAAATCAAATTGCAGTCAGGGTTGATTTCTGAAGCCTCATTTCTGGCACGAAGTGTCTTCACATCGCCTTTCTTCCATGCATGAAGAGAGGAGTTCCTCATTTAACTTTTTATTATTATTATTGATAGAGAAAAAGAGACAAGGAGGGAGAAAGAATAGCATTTCTTTTTCTATTTTGTTGGTCACTTTCCATATGTGCCCTAACCAGAGATTGAACCCACAACCTTGATGTTTCGGGACAATACTCTAACCAACTGAGCTAACTGTCCAAGGTGACCTCATTTAACTTTACCTCTTTAAAGGCCCTGTCTCCAAATTCAGTCACTCTGTGGGGTTAAGGTTTCAACATATGGATTTGGAGGTGGGGGATACAATGTAGTCTCTACCACAGTAGGTGTAGAGCAGCTTATTTTTCAACACTACTTGGTTGTGACACATAGTACAGCTCTCTGTCCTTGGTTCCTCTTTTATTCCTATTTTATTCTGTCCAAGTTAGAGCCAATAGGAGGCAAAGAATTTTCATTCATGACGGAAGTTACTTTACAGAAATAATTCACCTAAAGTAGTGTTTGTTTTTTTTCTCATAGACATAGGCAAAGATTGTGTCCTCCGAGCACAAGTACTAGCAAACAAAATGCTTTCTTTGTTTTTTCTTTTAAAAGATTTTATATATTGATTTTACAGAGAGAGGAGAGAGAAGGGGTGAGGAACAAGAAATATCAACTCATAATCACTTTACTTTAATTGTTTATTGATTGCTTGACATGTGTGCCTTGGCCGGGTAAGCCCAGGATTTTGGACCTGCGACTTCAGCTTTCCAGGCTGACACTCTTTCCACTGTGCCACCACAGGCCAGCTGTGCCTTCATTGTTTTTATTTCCTTTCTCTCCTGAAGGTTATGGATCGCCCTGGGAACTACGTAGAACCAACAATTGTGACAGGTCTTGCCCATGACGCATCCATTGCACACACAGAGACTTTTGCTCCGATTCTTTATGTTTTTAAATTCAAGGTAAAAATGGGTCTGTTTCTCTTTTCTCTAGTCTAATGTTGAAATGAATGAGAAGATTAGGAAGAAAATGAAGGTGTATTAAATTGCACTCGATTTGCCTTTAGGAAGGTTTTAAAAAAAATCATTCTGAGTATAAGTTTGAAGACTATGAATAAGATGCGATGGGATGAACACTTTAGACTATAGAGCATGTCAAGTTCCTGGCAGGGAAGCAAAGACAGAGATTATTGCAGTTGCTGGAGAATGTGGTCCTCACATCCTGTATCATCTGAGCTGTGTGAGCCAAAAATCTGGCTTCTACACAGAAGGACTAGATAACCTGATAGTCTGAGAGCTGAGTATCAGCAGGCAAAATGAGAAGATATAGAGCAACGTAAAGATCCACAGTTACGATCTGTGTCAGGACAGGCTGTGGAGGTTTCAACAGATGGAGAAAATAGAGGGTCTCCTGCCCCAGCAGGAGACAGGCCCTAGCCACACCAGAGAGAGTTTAGAGAGCAAATCAGGGTTTGATGTGCCATGATTAACAGTTGAAGAATACATAATCAGAATCTTACCTTATTGCAATCACATGATAGCAGTTTTTAAAATCTTGCTTTAAATGGTCTATCATTGTTTCACATGTGGTGACTAGAGAGGATACGTTTATATTTTGTAGGGCAGGGGTCCCCAAACTACGTCCCGGGGGCCACATGCAGCCCCCTGAGGCCATTTATCCGGCCCCCGCTGCACTCCCGGAAGGGGCACCTCTTTCATTGGTGGTCAATGAAAGGAGCACATTGACCATCTCATTAGCCAAAAGCAGGCCCATAGTTCCCATTGAAATACTGGTCAGTTTCTTGATTTAAATTTACTTGTTTTTTATTTTAAATATTGTATTTGTTCCCATTTTGTTTTTTTACTTTAAAATAAGATATGTGCAGTGTGCATAGGGATTTGTTCATAATTTTTTTATAGTCCGGCTCTCCAATGGTCTGAGGGACAGTGAACTGGCCCCCTGTGTAAAAAGTTTGGGAACCCCTGTTGTAGGGTGTGTTTGTGTGACTGAGCTCTTGAGCAAATAATTTAGCCACTCTGGGCTGCCATTGCCTAATTTTAAATTAGGGATAATAGAAAACCTGTGTCATAGGGTGAGGATTCAGGAACTAGAGGCGTGCTAAGTGCTTAGGTCTGTGTGTGGCACATAATAAGAGCTTTTTCAATACTAGATCTTACGTGTAATAGCTTGAATAGAAGAATGTACTGGAGTAAAGGAAGACAGATCTTTGTTTCTTATAGCATATGAGGGAGAAAGCCCCACAAAGGCTCTATAAGAGAAACACATGCTGACTCTGTAGTTTCCGTTTTTGCACTAAAATGATACCGGTGCATCTCATGATATGAATTTAACACTGGTAACTGACCTGAACACTGTCATCTAACGGCTTCTAACATCTGTCCTTTTAGAATGAAGATGAAGTCTTTGCATGGAATAATGAAGTAAAACAGGGACTTTCAAGTAGCATCTTTACCAAGGATTTGGGCAGAATCTTCCGCTGGCTTGGGTATAACTTTATTTAAAAAACCTATGTAGTCTGATTTGTGTGGTGATGAACTTTAAAAAAAAGAAAAACAAAGCCATCATAGTTGAACATCTATTTTTTGGGCATTGAGAGTACTAGAGGTTTTGTTTGGATTTTTAATTTATTTTGTTTTTATTTTTATTATTCTCTTTTACTTTCCTGTACATCGCTCTCACCACCCCTCCCTTCTTTCGCACAGACCGAAGGGATCAGACTGTGGCATTGTCAACGTCAATATTCCAACGAGCGGCGCTGAGATTGGTGGTGCCTTTGGTATGTAGAGAACCGTTTCTCCTTTCCCACGTGGGCAGTGCCTCAGTCCGTTAGGGCTACTGCAGCAAAATACCACGGGGCAGGGGGCTGACACAACAGAAATGAATTTTCTCACAGTTCTGGAAGCTGGAGGTCTCAGATCAAGGTGTTGGCAGGTCTGGTTTCCCCTAAGGCTTCTCTTCCTGGCTGGCAGATGCCACCTTCCTCCTGTGTCCTCACATGGCCTTTTTTCTGTGCACACGTCCCTGGTGTCTCTTCTTCTAAGGACACCAGTCATGTTGGCTTAGGGCCTTACCTTTACGACTTCATTAAACCTTAATTACCTAACTTCAGGACGCTAATGCCCAATATAGCTCCATTCTGAGTTATTGGTGGTTAGGGTTTCACCATGTTCCTGGGATGGGGGCACAGGGAGCGGGGGGCAGTTCAGTTCACAACGGGCAGTAAAGGAGAAGCAGTACAGTAAGTAGTAGCTTTTAGAAAAGCGTGCCCGAGACACTGAAACGACAGTCTTGTCTGGTCTGACACTCCGGAGGACGCAGGGGCTCCACATTCAGTTACTCGCAGGTGCAGCATCGCACTCCAGCGGGCCCTTCCCCTGGGACGTGTGGGCCCCTGAAACGGTGACCCAAAGAAGGTTAAGAACCCTTGCTTTAAAGCCAGAAAATTTCACGTGAAAAATTCTAGATTTTACTGGCAAGGTGGGCATAGTAAATGTTAAACGTTATCTTTCATCTTGACAAAGTATTACGTTGTTTCTTTTCACTGAGCCCTGTTTCTATTTTCTCTTTATATGCTTTGAGTGCTTAAATTTAGTAGTAGCAATAATTTAAAAAGAAAACGAACTCTTCTCAACAATGATTTATTGTTTTACTTAATGAAAATCATCTGCAGTATCATCAAAAAACCAGATTGCCTTTAAGTATATATAGAAGTGAAACAAATATTTATTACCGCTTGTAAAAATTTAAATCATCGGGGGGCATTCTTTCATATATTTTAAACCAAACAGCAACTTCAAAATTACTTTTTGGTGTGCAGACTTTGCCAAAAGTTCTTTCAGTTTGGCCTCTTACACTTGTCCTCCATTATTTTGTGGCCTTGAATGTTTCTGTCTGTTCTACTGTTACCCTTTATTTATTTATTTTAATATTTTTATTAATTTTAGAGGAGAGAGAGAGAAGAGGTGGGGAAGGGATGGGAAGCATCAACTCGGAGTAGTTGCTTGTGGCCTATGCTTTGATCGGGCAAACCTGTGGTTTTGAACTGGGGACCTCAGCATTCTGGGCCGATGCTTTGTCCACTGTGCCACCACAGGTCACGCCTTCTGTAGCCCTTTAATCCCTGTGCAAACCTAGGCTTTCTCTCTCCAATTGACTCTTCAGGTCAGCCCTCACAGTTAATTTTTAAAAAATGTTTTAAAGTCTTATTTACTTATTTATTTTTAAGTGAGAAGGAGGGGAGACAGAGAGACAGACTCCCACATGTGCCCTGATCGGGATCCACCCAGCAAACTCCTATAAGGCTGCCATGCTCTGCCCACCTGGGGCCATTGCTTGGCATCCAAGCTATTTTTAACATTTGAGGCAGAAGCTCCACGAAGCCGTCCTCAGTGCCAGGTGCCAACTCCTTGGAACCAATCGAGCCATGGCTACATGAGGAGAAGAGAGATAGAGAGAAAGGGGAGGGAGAGGGGTAGAAAAGCAGATCGTCTCTTCTCTTGTGTGCCCAGACCAGGGTTCAAACCTGGGACATCCACATGCCGGCCAAGATGCTCTACCACTGAGCAAACCAGCCATGGCATTTTTTTAATTTAGAAAATTAAATTTAATGTGGTGACATTGATCAATAAGAGTATATAGGTTTCAAGTAAATGTTTCTGTGGCATTTGAACGATTGGTTGTATAAAGACCTGCAATGGAAAAAGTAGTTCTGCCCACAGTTTCCTCTTCTTTCCCAGAGGCAACCCCTTTGAGATTCCTACTAAAAGAAAGAAGTAAATGTACCTCTGAATTGACTTCAGTTTTCTAAATAGTGTGCTTTAACTGTACTTGTTCAGACATTATATGCTAATCCTCTGTTTTAGGCTAGATTAACCTTCTTAAGTCCTCTCCCTCCTTCCCTGTAAGGGATGTGACATTGTAGAGCATCAGGTCCAGAGGAAACAAGGTACAGGCTTCTAAGAGTCTTCTCCAGTGGAGGCACAAACGATGTGCTTAATTCTTCCGGCAATGGATTGTGACAACATATGTTGTCCGCCAGGGGCACTCACTAGGGGCTCCGCACACAAGGCTTTTACCGGGGGCTGGTCACGGGCCACCCTCTGCCTACCACAAACCAAAAGTTCCAGAAGGAAAGCAGGTGTTCAACATAAACCACACTGTACAGAAAGAGTGTAGGCCCAGGGGACACCTTGATCATTTAGGGAACATTTTCTATCAGTGTAGGGAGCTGTGAGCAGCCTAGCGACCACCAAGCAGATGCCAGCGACAACGCAAGCAGACCTGCTGTACCTTCCCTGAAGTTCTGTAATAATTTTTCCTCAGACTTTTAAAGCTGATTTTTATTATGCGTATTTGTCTTCTGGTTTCTAGTATTGTGGTTGAAAAGCCGAAATCCACATTGATTTCTGACCCTTTTTTTCCTTGTTTCAAAAAATATTGATTCTATTATTTATGTCTGATTTCTGAAATTTCACAGGTTTATGCCCCAGTGGGACATCTTTGTAAAATGATTTGTTGGACAGTCAGTGGGCCAGTGATTGGCCTTAGAATATTGGAACATGTAGCTTTTAGTTCTAATTTTGCTCTGGTAGTGTTTCTTTTGACAATTTTTGCCTTTTAATTTTCTCTCTCTTAATTTCTTGAACTTCTGTTATTTTAAATATTTCTTGAAAAATTTGTGTTTTTCTCCTATTTTCCATCTCTTTATTCATTTTATATAGGTGATTTCTTCAAATTTTCCTTCTAATCCTTCGATTAAGTGTTTTCTCCTCTGCTATTATATATTAAAAACAACACCAAGACTTATTCTTATGCTTTGCTGGCACACTTTTAAATGGTGTCCTTTCCTTGTTTTATGGAGTCATTATCTACTTATAACCTCCCTAAAGATATTAATTTGCCATTTAAAATATTTTATAAAAGCAGTTATGTGTATTGTAGGAAATTACATATAGTTAAGCATTAATGAGAAAATAAAATTTTATTTCCACTCTCCAGAGGTTTTCATTCTAGTGGTAAGGCAGTTTTAAGGTTTTCTTCATCCTGACACATTTCTGTTTCCTCTTAATTCCTTCTATTTTCCTCTTAGTTCCTTCATTTTGTGTGTGTCTATTGTGATCTCTGCCTTTCATTTATCTGTTTGCTAAATAAAAGTAATGAACCTGACCTGGGGTGGCGCAGTGGATAAAGCGTCGACCTGGAAATGCTGAGGTCGCAGGTTCAGAACCCTGGGCTTGCCTGGTCAAGGCACATACAGGAGTTGATGCTTCTTGCTCCTCCCCCTTTCTCTCTTTCTCTCTCTAAAATGAATAAATAAAATCTAATAAATAAATAAAAGTAAAGGAATTAAACAAATACATGTCAAGGGCTACAGGTAGAGGTGCCGGCCAGGTCGCCCTGGTCCCCTTTTGGAATCTTGGTTTCGGTGGTGCCGAGCAGATACCGGTGCAGAGAGAACAGCCGAGCGGTGAGGCGTGAGCTCTCCTGTGTTTCTCTAGGAGGAGAAAAGCACACCGGCGGGGGCAGGGAGTCTGGCAGTGACGCCTGGAAGCAGTACATGAGAAGATCCACTTGGTAAGTATGGGCTTTGAGAGTGCGGTCTGGGCTGGGCGCTGTTGCAGCGTGCTTTTGTTTACACTCTTCTACTTTCTGCTCCATCCTTATCCCTTTTCATTTCACTTCATTTTTCTAATGTCCCAAGCTCTCCCGTCCCAGAGCATCTATTTTTGTACTATTTTCTTTCTCCCTTTCTTGCCTCAGCCAGCTCCCAGCGCTCAGCTGGGAGACCATCCCGTTGGTTTCTATCTAGAAACAGTGGAGGAGCAGGGCACTGTGGGGAGGTGTCCACCAGCAGGACAAAGTGGAAGTAGCTGTCCTTTCCGAGTGTTCTCCTGGGGCACAGTGACCACCCTTGCTGACTATAGAAGCAGGAAGAGGCTGGGGGCCAGGCTAGCAAGCGGGCGCATGCCAGCTCTCAGAAAATTGAGCACAGCCCTTGAAAGTTGGATTAGCACATGGGTAGCTAGCTGGTGAGGGACCCAGCTTCTGGGAGAGTTGGATTAGGAGTTGTTGCTTTTAAAGGTATTCAATCTTCCCTCCCCTTTGAGTAAAAAATAGCTTTATCCAAGTACAATAAAACAGTGTGTGGGGTCAGGCCCATGTGGTGTTAGGCTGTAGAGAGAACACAGCGTGAGGGACCGAGGACACCCATCCTCACTGCATTTACTGCTGCTATTAACTAGTTCTGTAACCTCAGGTGCTTTCTCAACCTTGGCTCCTTGTAGCCTTAGTGGCTTTCTATCTGTCGGGAATTGCCGAAGTGTTTTCGGCTGTGGCTTGCTAAGTCTCAAACACATGCACACTCTTCGCCTGATTCCTGTTCATTGAAGTCACTTATGTTCCTTTTACTTTTCATGTGCACTTGAGGTCTAGAATAGAAAACATTTAGCTGTGGCCTTTTGGGAACACATTTAATAGGACACCTTTCCTCTCAGGCGAAAAATAAGACGATTAGCAGACAATTGACTAACGGAAGTTTTTATTTTCTAAATTATTATAGTTCTTATTTTCTATCAAAATGGGAATATCTGTGTTTTCCCTGCTAATTCAGTACAAGTTACCGAGAGATATAAAGAAGATTGTTATTGCCTCATAGTCTTGTGCCCCGAAGAATAGGAATAACACGTATGCTGTGTATATTTCCAGATTTCATGTTTCACTGTTTTTTTCTTTTATGAAACAGGATCCATCATTTTGTGTCCTAATTTTTTTCTTCACCAATTTGTAACTTGGACAGTTTATCTAGTTAGTAAACTGCTAACAAAAATTAGGGGCTCAGGGACGTGCAGATACTCCATCCAATACTTTCAGCCTTTTGTATAGTGCATTTTCACTAATGAGATAAAAGTTGATTTTGCAACTTATTTGCATAATTGAACAACTTTCTTTGACTTGTCATTTGCTTTTATGATATTCCTGTTTAATAAAAGAAAATCAACCGCTTTTTTTTATCGCTTCATATTCATTTTGAAATATCCCCTAATTTTTGTGAGCAGTTTATATACAGATTATATACAGATGTACATTTTTAATAGTATAAAAATATTCTATTTTATGTTTGTACTATTCTTCATTTAATTTTGTTTGTTTTTTCTTCCTAGTACCATCAATTACAGTAAGGATCTTCCTCTGGCCCAAGGAATCAAGTTTCAGTAAAGGTGCTTTAAATTGACATTATTTCAAGTCTTTTAGATATTCTTGCAGCTCTTTCTTTTGAAGAAGACAAAGAAATTTCAGATTTTCCTTGAATAAATGCATCATTTTGAATATGACAAGTGGCTAATCCTTTATATCCCCAAGGTCTTTACTAAATCCAGAGACTCATTTTTAAAAAAATAAAAATTGTCATGGCATAGCCATATTTAGTAAGAGGTAGAAAAATAGATTTTTATTTTACTAGTAGTTACTAATTTTTTAATGTTTATGATATAATTTAGAAAAAATAGTACATGCCGTTGTAGGAATTTGGGAAAATATAGTAATAGAGAAGAAAACCGAAATCTTTTCAGTAGAAGCAGGAACATCTCTTGAGCAAGTAAAGAATTCTCTGGTGAGCGTTGATTCACATTACCGTCTTCCAGCCTGTACTGGACAGGGTGTGATTGAAAGGGAGTATATCCCTTAAACAGGGGGCCATAGTGCAGTATCTGTGGAATGACTTGCTCTGTTAAAAATGACTAAGACACTAATCACTATCCTGACTTCTCTTGTTCACGGTGTCTTGTGACACTGCAGAAAAAGCTTGTGGGGAGGATGTAGATATTATTCCTGCCATGGAATCTGCTCGTGCAGAATTCTGTAGAAAGTGCATCTGGATTTCTTATGCAGCCTTAGGCCATTGTCTTTAGCTATAAGGCTTCTACAGTTGCCCTTGGGTTTGTTCTTGGAGAATAACCACAATGTGTGTGGCAGCACGTGTCAGAGTGAGCTCAGCAAAGTTCACTTTCTCTTTGCTGAGAGTCTGCTTCCGTGTCTTGAGAAGCTGCCCAGGAGCCTTTAGAGTGGTTCAGCCCAGAGCCCCTGTGGATCTCAGGAAGGCTTGTGCTGCAGTTCACCTGTCTTCCTGGCAGTGTACATGCCCGGGATGGGCAGCAGCCACCACCCTCTGGACTCCTGCCTTTGAAGATGACATTTATAGATGACCTGATGCATCAGGATGTGTGGAGAGATTTCCACAACTGGCAAAGAGTTTGGGATTGTTGTGACAGAGAAGCAAGCAAATGAAAAAACTAAGCAATTATAAATTTATCAGGGAAGGAAAAGTGTATTATGTTCCAGTGCTCAGTGTGACTAGTGTTCACCTAGGTATATTGTTGTTGGCCTTTAATATTAAGACTAGCTCACTTTTCAATTCATGTGTTGAGTTCACCTCTGTTTTTAAGGTTTGAATCTGCTTGGTGATGTACTCATTTTGATCATTAATTTGTTTTCTGAACTCATCAAATTGCCTATTACTGTTTCCTCACATCTCATTATTTTCAGAGCTTATATTTTGAATTCTTTATCGTTTATCCAAGGTTTCCATGTGATTGAGATTGCTTTATGGAGATTTTTTATTTTCTTTCTGAGCTATGTATCTTTCTTGTGTAGCCATGATATTAGTTTTCTTCTGCCTTGACAGCATTTGAAAGTGGTATTATTAAGAAATCAAACAAAAAACAACTACAAAAAAGTAAAAAATACAATAAAAATAAAAAATATAAAAATTAAAAAAATAAAAGAAACAAAAAAAGAACAAAAACAATAATCAAAAACAAAACACCCACAAAAAATAGAGATTAAAGTAAAATAAAATTCAAAAGAAAAAAATTTTAGTTTGAGAGTTTTATCTGTTTTGTTTTTTGTTTTCTTTTTCCAGTTGGTAGTGCTGAATTAAAGTTTTAGCTTGGAAATTTTCAGGCTGACCTCCACTAAGATGTTGCTGTCCAATAATGGAGGCAGGGCAGCAATTATGGCGATGGGTGGGGTGTGTTGGGAGAGCTTTACTGCTTGAGCAATGGTGATCTCAGGCCACCGGGCACTCCTTACCTTGTCTCAACAGACTGGGAATCAGACACAGAGCATGTCTGTTCTTCATGGGAAAGAATGACCCTGTAGAACTAGCTGTGGGGTATGTCTCTCCCACTCTCCGTACCCTGTGTGGGAGGGAGATGGGATCTGGGAGGCTGGGAGGCCACTTTGTTTTTCTCCGTCTATGTTGAGTGTAGTCTGCTGGCAGACCTGGGGGATGCTGGCAGTGACCCCTCATTCTGCTGATGCTGTGGTTTAGTATCTCCCCAAGTGCCCCCCGATCTCTCCACTCCTCCCCGCAGAAGAAGACCCAGTCACTTCGGGTTTCTTTCCTCTGGAGCCCCAGTGGACCAAAACCCCAAAAGTGCGTTTTTCTCCTCTTTAGAGCCTGGTTGAGTGCATCTTATCTTCTGCCTTGTTTCTCAATCCTTCTCACCTTTGGTCAATTCCATAGTGTTCTTTTCAGGCAGGCCTGCGAGCCCAGCTCGGGTTCCTTCCTTACATTACAGCTGTTCCATCTGTTGAACTTTCAAGGGGAAAGATCAAGGGTATCTCACACTGCCAATGCTCTATCATCTTCAACTCACAGCATACTTTTAATATAAATGGTTGCTTAGGAACATTATGCAATTTGGGTATTTAGTTTAAAAACCTTACTACTTTTATTTTGTGTGTGTGTGTGTGTGTGTGTGTGTGTGTGTGTGTGTGTGATGGAGTTAAGTATTCTAGGCCCATCTTATTAACTGACTGAAATACTGCCTGAAGAAAGTAAAGCACTATTTAAAACATATTTAGAAATCATTTAATAATAGACCATTTTTGTTTTGTGAAATTGTAAGATTATTATTTTTATTTTTTAATTACAGTTGGCATACAATATTATGTTACTTTCAGATGTACGTAAGAGATTATTTATAGTTAAAATATTTTATACTTTCCCCCCCAAGCATATTATTTTTAAACAAGTGCTCCAAAATATAAGCTGTATCAGTGTTTTAATTAAAAATTTTTATATTTATAATTTCTCTCCAGTTAGGTATTTAAGGAGGCTCTCCATCTTCCTGTGTATCTACCAAAGCCTGTGTCCAATGTGGAAAAATTAACCTCCAGGACCTGGTTGGAGGGCATGACTGGGAGCTCTAATCTTAGGTGTAGAAGTCAGGTTAAACTGGTTCTGGAAGATTTGAAACTAATAATTTTTTTTTTTACATATTTCTAGTAACAACAAGCATATTTTTGTCCAGATGTTTATTAAAAAGGTTTGCCTTTAAATTGGTTCTCTTTGTTTTTTGTTCTTTGACCTAACAAATGCAAGTTACTCATTAGTATTTTCAACCACAAAAGTTAAAATGTGTATTGGCATATGTTACTTCTGGCCATGTATTTTGAGAAGCTAGGAGTCCTGTACTGCTGAGTACTAGTCATACTGAGCCCCGCCGACTGTCCTACCCCTCCCTACCTGCCTCTGGTGGTGTAGCCGTACCGCTAGTTCACAGCCACATATGGACATGAGGAACTTGGGGTTAGCATGCCAGCTCTGCCACTGTGGGGAACCCTAAGTTTCTGAGCATCTTGCTGTATGACTCAGACCCTGGAGAGAACATCCAATTGGCTGATCCTAGGATCCTGACTCTTACGGTTCCATAGAAAGCAGGTAGAAAACTTGTCATTTTCTCTTCTTTGTTGGGACAGAGGCACTCCTGATGGACGTCACACAATGGAAGTAAGGCACTTTTCTCAAAGCAAATCAGGATGCTATCACATCTTTCACTATTTCTTTGTTCTTTTTTGCTTTTCCCCCATACTTGAGAGACAGAGACAGACAGGAGAGAGATAGAAGTATCAACTTATAGTTGAGGCACGTTAGTTGTTCATCGATTACTTTCTCATACATGCCTTAACCGGGGGGGCTCCATCTGAGTCAATGACCCCTTCCTCAAGCCAGCAACCATGGGGTCATGTCTATGATCCCACACTCAAGCCAGCAACCCTGTGCTTAAGCCAGATGAGCCTGTGCTCAAGCCCGGTGACCTCAGGGTTTAGAACCTGGGACCTCAGCATCCTAGGTTGACACTATCCACTGCTCCACTGCCTGGTTTGGCCCACAGTGCATTCTTGATAGCTTTCTCTGTGCCTGAGGATGCTGAAGGGACTGAGAGGTCAGTGTCCTTGCTCTTTTGCTCTTTCATGGTCACTTTCAAATCTTTTTCCTGTTGCTCTCACTCAGGCAAAGTTGCCAACAGGGAAGCTGGTTTGGGATGTTTTAAGATGTTTTCCATTTCAGTATTTTCAGACAGGGACATGTACATTTCACCTCATGTGGTCCCCAACACCCCATCGTCTTGGTCACTTTTTTATCCTGTTTCTCCAGTTTATTTTATCTGCCGGATTATAGACATTTGCACTAGTAACCGTTTCTGCAATTTCTACCCACTCTATACTTAGCAGCCCTTCCACATAACTGGTTGTTGGTCTTTAAGAGGATGTTTGAAGAGATTAGGTGATGGGCCCTTATTTGCCTTCTCAGAAACCTGATACATTTTGATGTACCCTCGTTTGGGACTTTTCATATAGTGAAGATCTTTTCTTATTTTTCCAATTTAAGTTAAAAATTAGGTTACAGATATGTCCCTCTGCTTACTTTATTGTTTAAGTGTATTTTTAAAGACATAATACTTGTAGTTAAAAATTCAAAAGGGTAGCCTGACCTGTGGTGGCGCAGTGGATAAAGTGTCGACCTGGGATGCTGAGGTTGCTGGTTTGAAAGCCTGAGCTTGTCCGGTCAACGCACATACAAGAAGCAACTACAAGTTGATGCTTCCCGCTCTCCCTGCCTTTCTCTCTAAAACCAATAAATAAAATCTTAAAGAAAAATTCAAATGGGGCCAGAATGCATGTAACAAACACTAAGCCTCTATGTCCTCCTGCTCTGTCCCTCCCAGTTTCCACCCACCAGGGAAACCACCCTCACCTTTTCTGCTGTTACTGACCTCCATATATCTAAATAGTAAGTTTATACTGCTACTTTTCAGTTCATTAGTTTAGATATTGCCTGTTGACTTCTGGTAGGTGAGGAATAATGTTATTACTACTTCCCCAAGCATAAACCTCTTACCTCTAATCTGTTAATATCACAGCTTTTGGTTAAATCTGTAGTCATCATTTAATTATTGTGACTGCAAAGCCTAATCATGCCTTGAAGTCACGCCTACTTTCTTATTTTCCTGGAGTTAATGATTGCCTATTGCTTAATTTGCTTTGTATCTTTATTGTAGTAAAATACAACAAAAGATTCACCATTTTACAGTGTGCAGTTTAGTGACATTTAGTACATTCACAGGTTGTGCAACCATCACCACTATTTAGTTTTAGAACACTTTTCCCCCAAAAGGAAACCATATACCTATTAAGTAGTCGTTCCCCATTCTCTTTACCCTTCAGTCTCTTGCAACCTACTAGTCTGCTTTCTGTCTCTATGGATTTACCTATTCTGGAGATTTCATATGAATAGAATCTTCTATTACTATTTCCAAATGCCTGAATTCTCTCTGTAACATGCCTATTAATATTTTACAATTACTCATGTCAGTTTCAATTTTTATTTTTTCTGTGATCAAGTGCCCTTTGTCCTATTTGCTTCAAACAGATTGGCTGCTCACTAGGGCTATTGCACAAGTATCCATGGACTTCTCTTTGCTGCCCTTCTATGGTCGAGTCTCATGTTTCCTGGATCCTGTTTTCCTCTTTATTGCTTATACTTTTTTGCTGGAGCATATCCTGCTGTAGCTTCCCAACAATGGTTGTTTTAGAGGTAATTCTTGAAAGGACTTATAAAGGAAAGGCCTTTGTGCCCACATTGAGTGGAAGATTGGATACGGGATCTGGGTTTAAAATATACCATGTTTTGTTTGCATTGGAAGGGCTCACAGATGTTTTGTAGTAGGGACATTTTGGCTTTTAATCCATTTAGAATTTGGGTATATGTTATGATTTAATCTAAGTTAATTTTCTCATTAAATATTTAATAATTCACCCTACTCCAAATTTGACAATGGGTTTTCCTTTCCCTGTTGAGGCCTCTTGAAACTGTATACTTATGGATAGAAGCCAGGATTTACTTTTAGGTTGTGTATTCTGTGTGCATGTGTGTATTAGCTGTACCTGGCCACACGTTGCTGTGGCTCAGTCTGGTTAAATTAAAAAGAAAGAAAAGAGAAAGTGCACATTTCTAATATGTTTAATTTCACAATGCTTGTGGGTATACAATATTTTTTGTTGTTCCATTGTGCAGATATAGAGATTGTCTGGTTTGCCGGTCTAGAACACGCAACATATAATTGTCCATGTGAGAAGCAATCCATGTGTAGATCTAAAGCGCACAAATCTAAAGATTGGCCCTGAGCTTTGTTGTTGGTGATTGCAAACGCCAATAGGATTGGGAATTGCAATCTCTTCAATTGAAATGGCATATCCGTTGGAATCATAGGAATGCGAGGAATGAAGACATCTTCACCTTTGAAAGGTCCTGTCAAGATTGTTGCTTCTAATGGGGTCCCCAAACTTTTTACACAGGGGGCCAGTTCACTGTCCCTCAGACCATTGGAGGGCTCCCACATACAGTGCTCCTCTCACTGACCACCAATGAGAGAGTTGCCCCTTCTGGAGGTGCTGCGGGAGCTGGATAAATGGCCATAGGGGGCCAAATTGCGGCCCGCGGGCCATAGTTTGGGGACGCCTGTACATTGCTCATTAATTTTATACAGCGCACAGACCCAAACACTTCATGTTTTACCATGAAATCTATCAGTGACTTCAGTTTCTGTCTGAAAACACGTGCTGTGATGTCATGCCTATTCACCGGTGATTGCCCAGGAAGTAAGAGCTGTTGTATATCGTCCCAAGCTGGATTGCATGTGAATGTAATGAATAGGTCTGGACGCCCATAGTGACGAACATACGCAATTACATCTTGAGCATACGCATGCATATGACATGGACTGCCTGTATATGAAGATGGCAAAATCATTAGTCTTCCAACGTTAGTTGTATTACCATCATTTACAACTGCATCTCGCAAATGAACGTATTCTTCAGAGTGAAGCTTGGTCTGATTCAAACGGATGAATATCAAACGTTCTGTTTCGATTTTTGCATACATATCTACGATGTATTGGTGAAACAATTGATGGCATTTCAAAATGTGATTGTCTTCATTCTCGAATCATTAATTGGTACGAGTAATAGTTCATTGCGCTGCATTTCATATTTGTTTCTTCACCACTGACTGGATTTATTATCTTAATGTTGAAGTGATATCCATCGGCACCATCCCCAAAAATGATCGGATATTGCAGGGCATTGTAGCATCGATGAGTTTCTGCAACTTTTTTTTTTTTCATTTTTTTTTTTTTTTCATTTTTCTGAAGCTGGAAACAGGGAGAGACAGTCAGACAGACTCCCGCATGCGCCCGACCGGGATCCACCCGGCATGCCCACCATGGGGCGACGCTCTGCCCACCAGGGGGCGATGCTCTGCCCCTCCGGGGCATCGCCATGTTGCGACCAGAGCCACTCTAGCGCCTGAGGCAGAGGCCACAGAGCCATCCCCAGCGCCCGGGCCATCTTTGCTCCAATGGAGCCTTAGCTGCTGGAGGGGAAGAGAGAGACAGAGAGGAAAGCGCGGCGGAGGGGTGGAGAAGCAAATGGGCGCTTCTCCTGTGTGCCCTGGCCGGGAATTGAACCCGGGTCCTCCGCACGCTAGGCCGACGCTCTACCGCTGAGCCAACTGGCCAGGGCTGCAACTTTTGTCAATTGATTGTTTCTCTGATGAAGAACAATATCTCTAGGTTGGAATTGATCTCCGACTTTAACAGTTGCCACTTCGTCTATAGTTGGAGCATTGAATCTTCACACATGTTCTCCAGCAGCCGTTTTGTCAGCATGAATAACAATCTTGTGTGTATCAGATGGCATCATGTCAATTGCTGTTTTGAACAAATGCACTAAATTATTTTTTCGTGAAGAAGCTTTTGCAGTTGGAAAACGATGGACCTTTTTATGCCGGTAGAAATTCCACAGCGTGCATTCAATTCATTATTGCCATCACTGATGAAATACATTTGTAGGAATTTATGTTTACCATCTGGGAACGGAAGCAGAGAGCCGGCTTTATGATAAATTTGTCCTTTCACTTTGAAAGTTGGCATGAATTGAGCTGTTATGATTTCTGTACTGAACGACGTCATTTGGAAGCATGAGTTCTATTTCCTGATATTAGATAAGAAATGTTTTGATTCAGCGTTATATCCTGCAAGAAAAGTTTTTAAAATGGCTCTGGCTGTTCTCCAAGTTGAGGCAGTTTAATTTTTCTGGTTGCACAACACATTCCTTTTGTTTCTCCATTAAATGTCAGAGCCTTGCAATAAGGACACACTTCAGTCATAGTGCAGATAGAACATGCCGGCTCAAACTATAATCATCAGCTGGGTTGTACTGGAATGCAAGGCGATTGTAATCGCGTGATTGCTGAGCACGGAGTCATGTTTGACGCTGATCTGCTGTTTCTCGTTGACGTCTTTCAGCCACTCTCAGCCTGTCGCGTTCATTCTGTTGAGAACGAAGCAGATCTGAAGCTGTAGAACGTGATTGCCATGCTTGCAACAGTGCATCCTCAAGTCTGGCTGTACATAAATGGATTGTAAATTGGAAATATTGAAATGGAATCATAAAATATTTAGTATAGCGTGTGTTGCTTTTACGTCTAACAGATAACACTATTTTTTTTAAAACATGTTTTTACCTGTCACAGGTGTGACATCTAGATATAATAGTAGGTATATAAAAAAGAGTGCTTATTCAAATGCAACATTGTATCAAAATTTCAAAGCAATCAGTGAAGAACTTTCAGAGATTTAAGATTTTGAACAAACAAACATTTACATTTTTATTTATATAGATATACAGATACATGTACTGGATTGACTTACTTATATAGATATACAGATACATATACTGGATTGACTTAATTCTTTTGACCTTTTAAAAATTCTTTATTGATTGAAGTGTTTTTGATCCTGGTTGGTTGGCTCAGTGATAGAGCATTGGCCTAGTGTGTGGATGTCCTGGGTTAGATTCCCAGTTGGAGCACACAGGAGAAGCAACCGTCTGCTTCTTCACCCCTCTTGCTCCCTTTCTCTCTCTCTCTCTCTCTCTCTCTCTTTTCCCCTCCCACAGCAGCCATGGCTCAATTGGTTTGAGCAAGTTGGCCATGGGCACTGAGGATGGCTCCATGGCCTCCCCTTGGGTGCTAAAATAGCTCGGTTGCTGAGCAATGGAGCAGTGGCTCCAGAGGGGCAGAGCATTGCCCCATAGGGGTATTGCCAAGTGGATCCTGGTTGGGGCACATGCGGGAATCTGTCTCTCTGCTTCCCTGCCTCTCAATAAAAAAAAATTAAGTTTTTTAAGAGTGTTATATATATTACCTATGTGACCTTCAGAAAGTAACTTAACCTCTTTGAACTTCATTTTCTTATCTGCAATGTGAGGGATATACCAGTTTGACTGCCTTGTTGTAAGCTGCTGACACTAATCTGCCTTTAGCAAAAATTGGAGAGCATGCTAGTCAGACTCATTTTGCTTCCCAGCCTGCCACCCCCTGGTGGTCTAGTGGTTAGGATTTGGCTCTCTCATTTTGCTTCAGTCCATTCTCCGACATTCTCTCTGGCTGTATGTCCTCCTTTGGGTCTGACCTCTATGGACTGCTTCACCTGGGCTTGCCTTCTTTGTGTTGTGGCTTTTTTCCTCTGCGAGCCCTTGGTAGTTATTATCAGTGGTTTTACTCCTTTTTCTACCACTACAGGCCTTGTCAGGTGTCCCCTCTGCTACAGCAACACAAGATTCCACCAACACCATTCCCTCTTCTTGCCCTTCAGTCACCAAGTGCAAATGGCATTCTTAGATACTTCCTGGCTTCATCACCTTCCTTCCTTGATTCCTTACCTCCAGGAGTCTAGCTAGATAGGAGGTAATAATCAACTATCTTGTCAGGACATCACTGCTATAATGACTAAACATCAACCATGTTTATTTAGCCTTTTTTAAAAAAATATTTTATTTATTGATTTTAGAGGGGAGTGAGAGAGAGAGCAAAGGGGGGAGGAGCGGGAAGCATCAACTTGTGGTAGTTGCTTCTTCTATGTGCCTTGGCCAGGCAAGCCAGGGGTTTCGAACTGGCGACCTCAGCAATACAGGTCAACACTTTAACCACTGCGTCAACACAGGTCAGGCTAAGCTTTTTGTTTCTTTACTCAAAATTAAAATTTTGAAACGACATGCAATTGGCCTAGCATGGTCATTTACTTGTGAATAAATATACCTCTCAATGAGAGCAGGACATCTGGATTAACAGTCCTAATGCTGAAATCAAGGGAGGAGAATTCCCTTGATTAGGAAATCTGAGCAATATTATTATAGGAGAGAAATATGGATGCTGGTCAGCTAAAACCATATATTCCTACTCTACGGGATGGTAATACTATTCACCTCACACAATTGTAAAGATTACAGAGAAAAATTGTAAAAGTAACAGTGCTTAGAACATGGTAAGGACTCAGTATTGACTATTGCTGCTAGGGCCTTTTCCATCTTTTCTTTTTCTTTATTTTGCGAGGGGGGTGGGATAGACAGGGATGGACAGACAGGAAGGGAGAGAGATGAGAAGCATCAATTCTTCGTTGTGGCTCCTTAGTTTTCATTGATTGCTTTCTCATATGTGCCTTGACCTGGTCTTGCTACAGCAGAGTGGGTGACCCCTTGCTCAAGCCAACAAGCATGGGGTCATGTCTATGATCCCATGCTCAAGCCAGTGACCTGGCTCTTAAGCTGGTGAGTGTGATCTCAAGCCGGATAAGCCTGTGCTCAAGCCAGTGATCTCGGGGTTTCAAACCTGGGTCCTCAGGATCCCAGACCGACGCTCTGTCCACTGCACCACCACTTGGTCAGGCCATAGTTTTCTAAATAAAATTTAGAAGGATTTTTCAGGTTTTTGAAAAGGAAAGTTCTTTGAGATTTTTATTAGAATCACCTTAAATTTAAAAATAAATTAGGAAAGAACTAATTCATAATACTTCATATTTTACCTAATTATATGTTATGTTTGTTGATTTGTTCACATATTTATAATTTCTTGCAAAATTTTGCACTTCATTTCCTATTAGGTCTTAATAACTTAAGTTCATTTCTATATATTTTATGATTTTAGTAACTAAATAGGATTTCTCTCCATGTGAAAATTATTGAGAGGCTATTTACTTTACCAAGGTATGTTAGGTTTGAAAATGGAAACACGGATCCTACAGCTACTGAGGCATTTGCTGGTTGAAGGTCTTTTCTGCCTGATAATTCCATAGTTCTAAAAATCTGGCCAGAAATCCAATTTTGTCAAATTGGATTTTTGGTGTTGACCTGTAGGTGGCACTGTTGGTCAGAGCAAATGACTGTCAGGGAAGTGCTTTTTGTGTCGACTCCTATCCAGGGGATCACCGTAGAAAAGGTTTTGTATTCAGACAGATGTGCTCATCTCTACACTGCACTTTTATGAACTGCTTTACATTCCAGCCCCAATGGTAACCCGCCTTCCCTCTCTCCCGTGTGATAACCACACAGATCACCTGAACTTCTGTTGATTATTATTTTTGGGTAAAATATAATATACAAATATATGCCCCAAAATTTTAGAGAAAAAAAACATTTGGCTAAACGTATAGATTAATGTCTTTTTTTTTTTTAATTAAAAAAAGTAAGTTTTATTTTCTACTTCCTCCCCCAGGGGACATGTTATTTGTTTTACTTACACTTATATGATACTATGTTCTTGGTACTTTTCAAAGCACTTAACAAATACAAATCCATTTAATACTCATAACAACTCTTGGTAGATAATGTTATGATCCTCATTTTATCAATGAGGAAACTGAGGTACAGAGAAGTTAAGCAACTTCCCCTTGGTCACACAGCTGATCAACAATGGGGCTGAAACTGGAACTCCAGCAGTCGCTCCAGAAGAGTGCTCTGTGATATGCATTGCCTGAAATTGTGGGGTTCTCTTAATGCCCCCCTTTTCTGTCTGCCTCTTCCTTAATTGCTGACCCTTCATTTTTTCCTTCTGTAATGTTCTTTTTCATTTTGACATAATCATAACCTTAAAGAAAAACTGCAAGTACAGTAAAGAATTTTTCCCTTTAACTATATGAGATTATGTTGCTGACCTGATGCCCTGTCACCCCAAATATTTGAGTGTATATTTCCCATAAACAAGGACATTTGCTTTTTTTTTTTTACAGAGTACAACAAAATGAATCACTTTTATTTAAAAGAAACATTAAAAATAAGTGTGCAAAATTAAATTTCATGATTAAATATATATAAAAGGAATATACATACTTTACATTGAAACCCACATATCAAGTTAGTTGATTGTGCGACAATAAAAGAACTGGCAAATCAGAGAACTTGCTTCTGCAGATTTTAAAAATATTTTTTTATTTATTGATTTTTAGAGGTGGGGAGAGAGAAAGAGAAAGGGGGAGAATTGAGAAGCATCAACTCATAGTAGTTGCTTGCTATGTGTGTTGACCAGGCAAGCCCAGGGTTTTGAACCGGCGACCTCATCATTCCAGGTCAAAACTTCATCTACTGTGCCACCACAGGTCAGGTGTTATAGCAGATTTCAAATATTTGCTACCTGAAATCAAAACCATATTAGGTCCCTTTAAACGAAATTTAAGAAAATCAAATATAACCTCAAGTAGTACTAACTACATTGAGTCCACAACCTATTTTAGTTACCAAACATTTCAAAGGAAAAAGTTATGTGCCTTTCATTCTTAAAGCATTAGTGTACAGCTCTTACAAATGTTGAGGACAGCCTGGCCCGTCGTGGCGCAGTGGATAAAGTATCGACCTGGAATGCTGAGGTTGCTGGTTCAAAACCCTGGGCTTGCCTGGTCAAGGCACATACGACAAGCAACCAATGAACAACTAAAGTGAAGCAACCATGAGTTGATACCTCTCACTGCCCCCATCTCTCTCTCTCTCATCTTTCTGTAATATGAATTAAAAAATTTAAAAATAAACTTTGAGGACAGAAAAAGGTGGTGAGATAGAAGTGGGAATGGTGGCCTAAGGCAGTGGTCCCTAACCCCCGGGCCATGGACCGGTACCGGTCTGCAGAGAAAGAATAAATAACTTACATTATTTCCATTTTATTTATATTTAAGTCTGAACGATGTTTTATTTTTAAAAAATGACCAGATTCCCTCTGTTACATCCGTCTAAGACTCACTCTTGACGCTTGTCTCAGTCATGTGATACATTTATCCGTCCCACCCTAAAGGCCGATCTGTGAAATTATTTTTTGACATTAAACTGTCCGTGGCCCAAAAAAGGTTGGGGCCCACTGGCCTAAGGCATCCTGCTCTGCTTTGTTGAGATGTCAAACGCTTCCCTTCATATCCTCTAAATTAAGTGACACTTTCTACTATGACTGATTTTTATCTTATTGATTGATTGATTTTAGAAAGAGGAGAGGAGAGAGCTGTTCCACTTATGTATGCATTCACTAATGGCCTCAGGCACACACCTGAATGGGGGTCTAGCCCAGAACCGGGATGTATTGGCATGACGCTTCAGACAACTGAGTTACTGGGCCAGGGCATCTTCTATGACTTATTTTTTTTTTTTTTTTACAGAGGCAGAGATAGACAGGGACAGAGAGAGATGAGAAGCATCAATCATCAGTTTCTCGTTGCACGTTGCGACTTCTTAGTTGTTCATTGATTGCTTTCTCACATGTGCCTTGACCGGGGGCCTTCAGCAGACCGAGTAACCCCCTGCTGGAGCCAGCGACCTTGGGTCTAAGCTGGTGAGCTCTTTGCTCAAGCCAGATGAGCCCGCGCTCAAGCTGGCGACCTCGGGGTCTCGAACCTGGGTCCTTCCGCATCCCAGTCCGACGCTCTATCCACTGTGCCACCACCTGGTCAGGCCTATGACTAATTTTTAAAGACTATGCATTACTCTGTTCCCTACACACAACAGGGAAACTCAGTTTTCATTGGGAATTTTACCAGGAGACCCCAGGCGATGCACAAAACGCCCTACTCACTGGGTAGGCCTGGCATTTACCTCAATTCCAAAGCTCCTACAGAAAGATGCCTGCATGTGAGTACACACAATCAAACCACAGGGCTACAACAGGCACAAGAGACAGTTACGTCGTGGGACTCACGAGGGAAATGCCCACTGGTGTCCTTTCACACCGCTGTGTCTCCTGTTCGGATGGGAAACATTTCTCCTTTTCTAAGACAAGTCGCAGGGGCAGTCGCCCCTCGCCGGATCGCGGTTCACGTTTAGCGGTCTCACTATATCGCGGATTTTAAAATTGTATATATCTAATTTTGTATCGTGGATTTTTTCACTATCACGGGATTTTGCGGTCGATAGGTATATTTATTTATTTATTATTTTAATTATTTTTGCGGTAAAATAAGTGCGGGAAAGGTTAAGAACAGTGTGGGAAAGGTTTATAAGGGTGTGGGGAGGGTTTATAAAGCCTTAAAAATATAGAAATAATAAAATAAATATCAGGTCGCTACTTCGCGGATTTCCGCCTATGTCGGGGTTCTGGAACCTAGGCCCGCAATAGACGAGGGACCGCTGTATTATGATTCTGATTAAACTTGGGTGTAATGGAAGAACTAACATTTACACATCTGTTCATTTCCTCAGTATAGACTCAGTGAAAATGATGGAATTTGTTGCCAGAAACAGATTTCAATTTGTCCATCCTTTTCACCACTCAGTTCCTAAGTTTGCACGGAGCCCCCACTGTAGGCGCCAGGAAGCAGTGGGCCATTAAAGCTAGACTCACAGCTGAACTACAGGCACCGAGCCAGCAGTCGGGCTCAGGCTGCTTGAGTGTCTGTGGTGCCTTGATGGTTATTCTTTCTTTAATACTGGCAATGCGAAGCCTGGCTTAGGAAAACAGACAACCGCATGTGGCTTCGAGACCAAGGTCCCAGCGGCATGCTCTCCAGCCCATCACCCACGAGGCCCCAGGGTGCTGGCAGCAGCCCCAGGAGTGTGAGCGGCACCCCCAGCACGTGGGTGTTGATTGTACTTCTGGTCACAGCTTGAGGCGCGTCATTTCTATAAACTGCACATACACATCCCGGATTCATGGCCCCTCGGGGTTGAGCAGGCACGTGCACTAGCTGCCGTCTACACACATTTTCAGGACAGCATTTGGCTCTATTCCAAAAGCACAAATGCAGGGAGAGCCCTGACACTTGGAGAAACTCCACTTGGAACTGACGTGTTTTGGAAGGAAAGTGCCTGATGCCAAACTAGACTGTTTATTCCTTTTTCCTTTCACCTGGTCCCTGGACACGCAGGTGAGGGATGTGTCCTGACTGAAGTGAATGCAGTAAGTATTCATTGCTTCAGATCCCCTTCATCATCCCCAGATTAAATGCCCTGAAAAAGTATCAAATATTCTTATAAGGCTCCCTTTTTCATATGTGGTTGCAATTTTTGTTCCCTACAGGTTGCGGGCAATGCAGCTCTGAATGCCCTCGTGGGCAAGAATGTCGATGGGCGGCTTCTTGGTGTGGGCCGAGTCCATGATCTGCACATGGCCCGTGTGTGTGCCCAGGAAGGCCAGGAGGGAGTTACTATTCGGGCACAGAACACAGAGGCCTTTAGGATTGTAGCAGATTTTAAAGATGAGCAATTGGTGAGGGATGTTTGTAAATGTAAACACCTTAATCATAGAGTACAAAACAACCACAGTTCTATCTCGCTGCAATTTGACTGCCTTAACTTCTGTAGAAAATTCTAGTTCAATAACAGCCTTCATTTTCAGGTTGTCCCAGATCATCACTTTGTTGGGAGGATATTTTGGCTTTTTCCTACCATCAACTCAAGCTAAATAGTTGCAACGGAATAACATTTCAACATGCCCAACTCTCCCCCTTCCAGAAATTCTTGTTTCTTTTTCTTTTACTGGATCAGTGTTACAGACTCGGAACCCATTTTCCATCCCTCATGCAAAACATCCATGGTCCTGTTGCCGTGGCTTCGTGTGCTGCTGGCGAGTCTGCCACGCATCAACACAGATCCGCCTGGGGCGGGCACTCTCCCATCTAAGGGCATGACCCAGGAGTTACACAGGTCACTTCCGCTCACAGCACACTGGCAGGTCACAGTCACCATCAAATGAAAGGAAAACAACCTTTTTCTGTTTTGGGAGAGGGAGAGGGAGAGGGAGAAAGTAAGGGAAAGATGAGTATCAACTCATAGTTGCAGCACTGTAGTTGTTCATTGATTGCTTTCTCATATGAGCCTTGACTAGGGCGCTCCAGCTGAGCCAGTGACCCCCTTGCTCAAGCCAGCACCCACGGGATCATGTCTATGATCCCATGCTCAAGCTGGTGAGCTCATGGTCAAACCAGCAACCTCGGGGTTTCAAACCTGGGACCTCAGCATCCCAGGTCGATGCTCTTATCTACCGCGCTGCCTCTGGTCAGGCAAACTTTTATTCTTGGGAGCTGTGTATTCACTCAAAACTTGAGTGTTCTATTATGTTGGAAGAGGACAGAATGAATTTTGGGGGCAAATTAGCAGCTTCTACCACAGTGTTTATTAAAAATACTTCCCTTGCTCACTTGTCCTCTGTTATGTCACTGTTTTTTGGAAGGAATTTTTTTTTTTATAAATAAATTTTTATTTTAATGGGGTGACATCAACAAATCAGGGTACACATATTCAAAGAAAACATCTCCAGGTTATCTTGTCATTTAGTTCTGTTGCATACCCATCCCCCAAAGAGAGATCGCCCTCCGTCACCCTCTATCCAGTTTTCTCTGTACCCCTCCCCCTCCCCTTCCTCCTCTCCCTCCTTCCCTCCCCCCACCCCCTGTAACCACCACACTCCTGTCCATGTCCCTTAGTCTCGCTTCCATGTCCCACCAATGTATGGAACCTGCAGTTCTTGTCTTTTTCTGATTCGCCCATTTCACTCTGCACAATGTTATCAAAATTCCACCATTCTGCTGTAAGTGATCCGTTGTCATCATTTCTTCTAGCTGAATAGTATACCATGGTGTATATGAGCCCCATCTTCTTTATCCAGTCCCCTATTTTTTTTTACAGTGATTCAAAGCCTTTAAGCAAACTTTTGGCCAATACAGCAAGAATCCATAAAAGAGTAGTGTCCTTAACATGTTCACCAAGTCCAAATTGGCCCCATCACCATGCCAAATCCCTGAAAAAATGCAACCCAACCACAGTTCAGTCTGTTAGGAGCTGTCACAGGGAGCAGGAGTCCAGGAGAAGTCCACACAGGAAAAGTCCGCATGGCACTGGAATTGTCACCATTCTATACTTTGCAGCTTGGAAGGAAATTTCATTAGTACATTTCAATCACCATATATGCCTTTGATAAAAGATAGCATATTGCAGTAATTCTGAAAAATATTTCCCTGGGGGTGCTCTGCAGACTAGACCCAAAACATTTATTTCTGCCCTTTGCTCTTTATCTACACTCTCTAGGGGAGTGGATTGCAGACTCTCAGTTTGTTATGCTCGTCAGCAAATGAGTATATGTGAGAATGTGAGATACCGCCAGGGATTTGGCAGACCTTCTTTGCCAAGCAGCAAAATTTGAGGGTATGTGTATGCCTCTGCTGCAGTGGCAGGGATCCTGGGTGGCTGAGGCCTCTCTTCCATGTGGTCTCTCATCCCCCAGGAAGACAGCCTAGGCTTGTTCACATGATGGAGGAAGGATTACCAGCAGAAAGAAAAGTATTGCATGTCATTTTATCTTCTCATGTTATCTGCTAATCTGCCCATTATAAATTTACTTAGATTCTGCTATCATTCCCCAGGGCTATACTCACTCACCTCTTAGTAAAAATTAGAAGTAGTCTGCTTCCAAAAACGGCTGATCAGGGAGATTTCAAAGTTGCTTAGGAAGGAGTGGGAGGTGGAAGAGATGAGTTTGGACAAGTGGGACAGCTGGAGGTAGAGTTGGCAAAGACAGGTAGGGGGAACCTTGTGGGAGCCAATGGGACAAGTGGGCGGAGTTGACCGCGAGAAGTGGTGGTGCTGGTGGGAGAGAGGTGGCGAACAGGGAAGTGAGGCTAGGAACCAGTGCGTGAGCTTCCCTCAGCATTGCCTTTTGGCTCCATTTTCTACTCTCTGGCTCAACAGTTCTTAATCTATTGCATCAGGGCTGTCAGACAAGCCTGACTCAGTCTCCAACTCTGGGCCGGTAGCATTGAGGAAGTCCTGTGTCTTCTAAGACCCAGTAACCACCTCTGAAAAAGGGAGTAATCTTCCTATCATACTTCCCTTCCCAATGCTACTGTGAAATACAAATGCAATGCCAAGTGTGAGAACTCGTGTGTGTGTGTGTGTGTGTGTGTGTGTGTGTGTGTGTGTGTATAGAGTCCAGCGGACAGATGGTGTTAGGGACAGCAGGGGTGGAGCTCCCTGCAGTCCTGTGGAGCTGGTCTAGGACTGGGCCAACACAGGGGCACTGATTTAGCTGAGAGAGGCCCTCAGGTCTGGACCAGTGGGAGTCACTCGTGATTCAGAGGTCATTCCTTGCCTGGCCTGTGGTGGCACAGTGGATAAGGTGTTGACCTGGAATGCTGAGGTTGCCGGTTCAAAACCCCAGGCTTGCCTGGTCAAGGTTGGTATTTCCAACTCCTCCCTGCCCCTGCCTTTCCCCCCCCCCCCTCTCTCTTTCTCCTCTCACTAAATCAATAAATATAGTCTTTTTTTTTAAAGGCCAGTCCTTTGGCAAGCAGAGTCTAGTAGAGGCCATCTGGTCCAGGAATGGGTGATGGGTAGTATTTTAGGCTCCTGCTCGGCGGGTCTAGGACCTGGGCTTTCAGAGTCCACACCTGTCTGGAGAGGTGGAGGAGGAGATGGGCATGTGGCAGGTATAATCAGGGAGAAAGCCCTCGGCCGGGTCACTGGAGCTGTGTGGGGTCTCCAGGTCTGCCTCTGCAGGAAAGAGCTGAGGAAGTTCTAGTTCAGAACCTTTGACAGACACCCAGTGGCGAGAACTACACTGAGCCAAATAGCTGTTCCACTCCATCTCTCCCCGCTTTTGACGTGGTCTAAGCTGGTGAACTCATACAAATTGCTTTCAGCTGTGAAAAATCCCCTGGGTAGAATGAGGAGACATTCTCTCTTATTTCGTGTGTCATTCGAGCGTGCTACCGACATGAGGACTTTTGACTGTGAGCTAGGAAGGTGAGAGCCTCGTTCACACTCTCAACCAGCGTCTGTGAAGGAAGCTTTGCCGGTGTCCTTTTTAGCGGTCCAGATGATACATTGCCTTATCATAGGAGGGGACAGTGTCTCAAGGAGACATCTCGCTCCAGCATATACTGCAACTGAGAGGCTCAGATGTTAGTTTCACACCACAACTCTCAGTATTGATGGCTTTCATTTTTAAAATATTCAATATAACCAATTGTTACGAGAGCAATCAGGTGATTCGTTGAAGATTTTTTTTTTCTCTCCATAAGGTAATGATCTGTTCCAACTTAAAAAATTAGGCATAATCATTGCAGTGTTTCCCTGGTGTTTGAAATCCAGACTCCAGATAACTAAAGCAGAATGATCACAGGATTTTAAACCTCTTAAAATAGGATAAAGAAACCTCTAAAGAAAAAGTGCCCCCAAATTTTGTCTATAGCTTCTGGACCGTAGGCCCTGCAGCTGTGACTCAGTGAATTTTTATTCTCCTAGTCAGACAAAGAGAAGGTGGTGTCTCACCACAGCCTTCCTCTGCCATCTGCAGAGGAGCAAAGGTAAGCTGGAGGCCTCTGGCCTCATTTCCCATTTGTATGTTTTGACCTCTGCACATTTAATGACGACTTTCCTGTGATCACACTGCCCCCCCCCCCCCTTCCTTGGAGGATTTCATTTTATTCTTGCTTTGAGAAAGCACAGAGCTATGCCGGCTGCTGCTGGTCCAGCCTTCTCAGGAACTCTGTACCCCTGTGGCCTTTCAGAACTTCCAGTCCGCAGGAAGCTGCCCCACTGTTGAGATGTCATAGCCTACGTGCCTCCCGGGCTAAATGGCCAGCGTCCTGGCATCTCCTCAGCCCTGTGTCTTTATAAATAGCCTCATCGGATGGCTCCATGGCCTCCGCCTCAGGCGCTAGAATATCTCTGGCCTCGATGGAGCAATACCCCAGATGGGCAGCTGAGGCAGATGGCAGAGGAAGGCTGTGGTGAGACACCACCTTCTCTTTGTCTGACTAGGAGAATAAAAATTCACTGAGTCACGGCTGCAGGGCCTACGGTCCAGAAGCTATCGCCCCCTGGCGGGCATGCCGGCTGAATCCTGGTCAGGAGCATGCAGGAGTCTGTCTCCCCACTTCTAACTTCGGAAAAATACAAAATAAAATAAAATAATAAAATAAATAGCCTCATCCGTGGGTCACCCACTCTCTCCTGCAACAGGATGCTTCTCAGTAAAAGGCTCTCTCTGGAGCAGGGTGAAAGCCCCATTGTGCGCTCAGAGCTACCTAAGCCACTTGAAGGGCTTGCATTTTTAGTAGCTTTCAGAAACAGAAGGGGCTTTTTACCTGGACAAACTATTCCTTCCAGTGAAGTCCCCTTGGCTGACCTTTGTTTGTCATTAAACAGCAAGGTTCCAGTCACACTGTGGCTCACAGTCAAAGAATCACTACGGAAATTTGCTTCAGGGCTACTACTGGGCTTCTGAGGTCTACCTCTGCTTGCTTTCTTTTTCTTAGTGTGTCTTCCTTAACAACAGCAGAAAGGGTACAGAAACTTATGACCATCCTCATCACAAAGTCAAATTGACTTTTTCCCTCTTATTGCCCCTGATGGTCATAATGCACCATGACTTTTTTTTGAGATTTCATTTATTTATTGGGGGGGGGGGGAGAGGGAGAGAGCAAGAAACATTTATATGGGCCTTGGCCAGGCAAGCCCAGGGTTTCGAACAGGTGACCTCAGGGTTCAAGGTCAATGCTCTCCACTGCACTACCACAGGTCCAGGTGCACCCTGATTTTTATTATTTTATTTTATTCATTTTTGTTTGTATTTTTCTGAAGTTAGAAGCGGGGAGGCAGTCAGACTGACTCCTGCATGCACCTGACCAAGATCCACCCAGCATGCCCACCAGGTGGCGATGCTTGGCCCAGATGGGGCATTGCTCTGTTGCAACCGGAGCCATTCTAGCACCTGAGGCAGAAGCCATAGAGCCATCCTCAGCACCCGGGCCAACTTTGCTCCAATTGAGCCTTGGCTGCATAAAGGGAAAAGAGAGATAAAGAGAAAGGAGAGGGGGAAGGATGGAGAAGTAGATGGGTGCTTCTCCTGTGTGCCCTGGTCAGGAATTGAACACGGGGTTTCCATATGCTGGGCTGATGCTCTACCGCTGAGCCAACCGGCCAGAGCCAAGTGCACCCTGATTTTTAAATGTCTGTTTTTCTCACCAAGGGAAAGCTCTATGAGGTCAGGACCTTGTCTAGATTATTCTAGATGTCTCTTCTGCCTCTAGAAAGATGCTTGGTGCATAGTATGGGATCAATGTTTGTTGAATACTGTAAGCAAATACATGGATGTTTTGGCTTCTTGTATGTGTAGGAGAGGAAGATTTTTTCTATACTTTCTTAGTTTCTTTGATTGGGACCTGTGAATTAACCCCCCCCCCCAAAAAAAAAGAAAAGACATTAATAGGAGAAAATGAGGCCTGACCAGAGGTGGCACAGTGGATAGAGTGTTGACCTGGGACACTGAGGTCCCAGGTTCAAAACCCTGAGGTCACCAGCTTGAGCGTGGGGTCTCTGGCTTGAGCGTGGGATCATCGACATGATCCCATGGTCGTTGGCTTGAGCAAGGGGTCACTGCCTCAGCTAGAGTCCCCGGGTCAAGGCACCTATGAGAAGCAATCAATGAACAACTAAGGTGCCGCAACTACAAGTTGATTCTTCTCACCTCTTTCCCTTCCTGTCTCTCCTTTTTTTTTCCAAAAAGAAAAGAAGAAGAAGACAGGAAAAAAGGGATACAAATTTATTTGATATTACTATTTTATAAGAATACAGGCCTTCCTGAAAATTAATATCCAAAGAAGTGGTTTAGCTCTAAGGGCTTACATACCATTTAAACAAGGAGTGATAAATTCTGGAGAAATGACAAGACAAAGCAGAAAGGGTGGTAAACTGTGGCAAGGTAAATATACGTGGGAACTAAAAGAAGATGAGGGTTGGCCCTGGCCGGTTGGCTCAGTGGTAGAGCGTCGGCCTGGCGTGCAGAAGTCCCGGGTTCGATTCCTGGCCAGGGCACACAGGAGAAGCGCCCATCTGCTTCTCCACCCCCCCCCCCTTCCTCTCTGTCTCTCTCTTCCCCTCCTGCAGCCGAGGCTCCATTGGAGCAAAGATGGCCCGGGCGCTGGGGATGGCTCCTTGGCCTCTGCCCCAGGCTCTAGAGTGGCTCTGGTCGCAACAGAGCGACACCCCGGAGGGGCAGAGCATCGCCCCCTGGTGGGCGTGCCGGGTGGATCCCGGTCGGGCGCATGCGGGAGTCTGTCTATCTCTCCCCATTTCCAGCTTCAGAAAAAAAAAAGAAGATGAGGGTTATCCACTAAGATTTAATTTATGTAGACTCGGTGCCCTCCCCATCTCTGGTGATAAAGGTTGTTCTCTTTCAGATATGAGGGAGGGGACTCTCTCTTAACGACAGATCAGTGCACAGGGATTTCAGCCTAACAGAATTCATTAAACATCTGGTCGGCCGAAAATACCTACCTGTCTGTGTACCTGAAAGCAGCAATAGGGCAGGGAGTTGACTGCATCTACCTTGATTTCTTTTTCACTCTTAGACATAAAACAAGGCAACCAATTGCTTTTTTCTCTCTTGTCAGATTTTCCTCTGTTATTTTTATGTCACGAGAGCCAATCTCTTTTTCATAGCTTCTTTTAAAGAATATAAAATTCTTTTTAAACTTAGTTTATATGATTAAGAGCTTCTTCAACAATGAATGTTTATTTCTTAAACTCATTCTTTCTTGTATATATTGGTTGTCTAAACTCTGTTTCTCTTACCTTCCTAACCATAAGGGAGAAAGGAATTTTTATCTTTTTTAAAGAAATGGTGGCAATGGGTAACACGCAAGCAGTGGGGAGGGGATAGTCTATGAGGACAATCTATATCTCAAACAGGTTTGTGAGCTATGGCTTCGTGAGAAAATTATTTTTCTTCATTTTTAAGTAAATCAGTTTAATTTATTAATTGATTTTAGAGAGAGAGAGAGAGAGAGAGAGAGAGAGAGAAACATCAATGGGTTGTTCCACTTATTTATACATTCATTCGTTGAGTCTTGTATGTGCCCTTACCAGGGATTGAACCTGCAACCTTGCCAATCAAGAGGATGCTCCAACTAACTAAGCCACCCTGCCAGGGAGTAAATGACACTTTTTTTTTCTATAGGAATTCCTATTAAGTTCAGTCATGAAATTGGGAACTTTATTAGTCTAATTGGAGCGATGGGACATTAAAATAAGAACTCTTACCCCTGAATGTCCCTAGACCCTGAACTAGGAGGGCCCAGAAAGCAGAGAGTCCTGTCAAGTTGGACCATTTTGGAAGTTCTGCTGGCATGGACAGCGCTTTGGCTGGCTGCAGCGTTCAAACTGTTGGGCTTCCTACTGAATACTCAGGTTGAAAACCACTGATTTTACTCAATCATATCACATTGCCATTTTGTTTTAAGTTTAAAAAATGGTCATATTGGCAGTTTATTTTGCTTAACCTACAGATGCAATTTTAGTTTTCATGTCTTTTTTCCTCCAAGAATTGCCTTCTTAAAATACAAGTGTAAATGTTTAAGTGTTACTAGGAGTTTAACCACCAGTGGCACAGTGAATAGAGTGTTAGCCTGGGGTGCTGAGGACCCCGGTTTAAAACCCCAAGGCTGCTGGTGTGAGCTCAGGCTCTTCGGCTTGAGCGTGGGATTATAGATATGACCCTATGGTCGCTGACTTGAGCCCAAAGGTCGCTGGCTTGAAGCCCAAGATGGCTGGCTTGAGCCCAAAGTTGCTTGCTGACTTGAGCAAGGGGTCACTGGCTCAGCTGGAGCCTCCCTGCCCCCATCAAGGCACATATAAGAAAGCAATCAATGAACAAGTAAAGTGGTACAACTACAAATTGATGCTTCTCATCTCTCTCTCTTCCTGTCTATTCCTTTCTCTAAAAAAATAACAAAGAAACAAACAAATAAATAACTAAATGTTACTAGGAAAAAAACATTGTATATAAAACAATGGTAGAAAAGAATATATAGATAGATAGATTTTGTTTATTGATTTTAGAAAGAAAAGAGAGAGAGAGAGGAAAGGATGGGGGTGGGGGTGGGGGGTGGGAAGCATCAACTCATTGTAGTTGCTTCCTGTCTGTGCCTTGACCCGGCAAGCCCAGGGATTTGAATCTGCGACCTCAGCACTCCATGTGGATGCTTTATCCTCTGTGCTACCACAGGTCAGGTGAAATGGGTATTTTTTAATTGACTACTTTGTAGATAAAGAAAATAAGGCTGAGAGAGTTGAGGTTATTTATTGTCCATGTGTACAGAGCTGGGAACTGTCAGAGTCATTATGGGAACCTGGATCTGGCTGAACCTGAAACCCATGTTCTTGCCATCAAAGCTCAGTGTCCCTTCACTTGTATTCAGTGTAGTCCTTGGTCAAGTTTAGAAGAGAGCAATCATTGCAGAAACAAGGTTTTGTTTTTTTTAAGCTCTGGAACTCTTGGAAATCCTTGAGCTATATAGTTACGTGGTTCCTTGAAATTAAAGAAGCACTTCAACACATTGCTAACATTAAAATTCATCTTTTTTAAAACATGAAAATAAGTTTTTTTCTAATTATAAACACAGGGAATTGAAAGAAATAACAACTTGAAAATACAGGTAGGCAAAGGGAAGAAATTTGGCAGCCACAGTCCCACCAAGCAGACAAACACTGTTACCACTTGGATTATATACTTATCTGGAGGAAAATTGACAAAGCCAATTAACAAGTACATCAACAAATACATTGGCTAAAAAAGTTGAGATGTTTGAAACCAAGTCTCATTTTTAAAGGCCAGTCTGTGATTTAGAATTATGGGGGGAGAGAGGAGCGGGAACTTGAGGAAGAAACAGTTCAGCTCGGATAGTAATGGTCAGCAGTCAGAGAAACAGAGCCGAGTGTCCAGGCAAAGTGCGGCCAGGGCAGTGAGGTAGTTCAGTCCCTGCCGTCCCCAAACACTCTGCTTTCGCATACTGATTGTTTTGAGCTGAAGGAACTTGAGAAACGGCACGTACAGGAAGGCTTTCTGACCTCCCCCTTTGAACTTAAAAGCAGGGTGTAAAATTTCCTGTGAGGAGGTGCCCTACCTGCAGAAAGGGAGAACACTCTTAACGTCAGAGACAGGAAGTCAACACGAGCTGAACCTGCATGAACACACTGTTCGAAAGTAACGCCTCTTCTCCATCAGTGTCCCCCATGTATTGCCTAGTCCTGTCCCACAATTGATAGCTCTTAGCCCAAACCCATTTCCCCTTTGTCTTGTCACTCTTCTACAGCTTATCACTTTTAGTTATATAAAGTGGGCATATGAGCCCCCGGGTCTAACTTCTTTGGGATTTTTGCTTCTTTCAGGGAAGCCCCACAGGCCATGGAAAAATATTAACATCAAATGACATTTGTGTGCTTTTTCTCCTGTTAATCTGTCATTTGTTCAGTTCGCAGACCCCAGCCCCAGAGCCTGAGAGGGTAGCGGGGGTCTGTCCTCCTCACAGGAGGTAGGAGGTTGTTAGCACATTGACAGACTCTCCACCGGGAGAGAGGGGCCGGTGGGACTGGCCTGGAGTGCGGGGGTGGAGGGGTGGGGCTGGGGGTGGGGGTGGGGCTGGGGTGAGGGTGGGGCTGGGGTGAGGGTGGGGCTGGGGTGAGGGTGGGGGGTAGTGGCACTTGGGCCACCCTGCACGTGCCTTCATAGATTTGGAAGAGAGCTGTAATTCTGTCCCATTGAGGACATTAATTATATATGTAGTTTAAAAAATAAATTTGGAATAACATTGTGTACATAATTATTTGTAAATTGTTTTCTTAAATTTTCAAGACGTATATATTGGGTCCATAGCATTAAAAATTATTTATTTATATTTTAGAGGGAGAGGAAGGGAGAGAAAGAGAGAGAAACATTGATCTGTTCCTGAATGTGCCCTGACTAGGGACTGAACCCACAACCTTTGTGTACTGGGATAATGCTCCAACTAACTGAGCCATGCAGCCAGGGTGGGTCCATAGTCTTTTTTTTTTTTTTTTCTTTTGTATTTTTCTGAAGCTGGAAACGGGGAGAGACAGTTTGACAGACTCCCGCATGCGCCCTACCGGGATCCACCCGGCAGGCCCACCAGAGGGTGACGCTTTGCCCACCAGGGGGCGATGCTCTGCCCCTCCGGGGCGTCGCTCTGTTGCGACCAGAGCCACTCTAACGCCTGGGGCAGAGGCCGAGGAGCCATCCCCAGCGCCCGGGCCATCTTTGCTCCAATGGAGCCTCGCTGCGGGAGGGGAAGAGAGAGACAGAGAGGAAGGAGAGGGGGAGAGGTGGAGAAGCAGATGGGCGCTTCTCCTGTGTGCCCTGGCCGGGAATTGAACCCGGGACTTCTGCACGCCAGGCCGACGTTCTACCACTGAGCTAACCGGCCAGGGCCGATCCATAGTCTTTGATGCACAAGTGTCCTTACCTAGGTAACCTTGCCTGTTTCTTAATTTCTCACTCTCTCTCTCTTAAAGAGAGAGAAATGGACTCTCTTATTTTTACCTGTATGATATAAATTAGGGGAAAAAACCCTGACACTTCTCTGTATATGCAACTATGAAAGTAATTTCCTTGGGACTGAGAAAAAAATACAAATGAGCACTTTTTTAATAGGAAAGTTGTTGTTACCGGTCTGTCTCCTTCCCTCTCTGAAGCACAGGCAAAGAATAAAAATAAATTTGTACACAATGTTAATATCATTAATTAAATTGTAACACCATACAATTACATTATCTATCTATTCTTATTTCTTCAGAATCTCAATTAACATAACTTGATACTTAGCTAGAGCGATACTCTGACTTCTCTAAGAAATTAATGTGCCCCTCTGCCCTCCAGCTGGCAGGGTAGGTCAGTGGGGCTTTGGGGGAGATAGTCTATTTGTTTTGCATCACTGTGTTTTTTGGTCACCATCACTATTTTCAGTTCTGATAATCACTGAATAGCCACAGGGAATCTGACACATGCCAGTGCTGGCACATGAGTGCTTTTAGAGTTTCAACAGGAAGAAGCACAATGTGCTGTCCTGACAAGTCGAATTTCATAGGATTAAGTGGAAAAGATGACTTTTTGAAAGACAAGTGCAGCAAAAATGATTTGGCGTATTTTGGGTGGTACTTGATAACAGATTTACCCAAGACGAAGTGAACAAACAAAACAGCCAGGGGCCACTTTATACGTGGTGGGTAATTTCCCAGGGTTTATGCAGGTCTGGGAGAAGTTCTTTCCAGGCTTGCGCATTGGAAAGCTTTGCTCGGTTGAGAGTAAGAGAAGATACTTCCTCATTCTCATACACCCAGTTTGAGGAAAAACCACTCAGTCCACACTCAGCTGGAATTCCCTGACTTGATCTACTTTTTGGTAAAACTTAAGGTCTGAAATGTGACAGCTGGTTCCACCTGTGTAGTCTCACGAGTCCAGAACATTTCATGACTGGTGTGTGGGGGTGTGTGTGGGGATGTGTGGGGGTGGCCATGTTCACTGCAAATTCAGACCAGTTTGAGATCTAGAAGATTTGGAACCATTATGCTCAGCCGTATTTTTTTCCTGAATTATAACAGAAAAAAAGAATCACATGAATTCTGTTTAGTTATTGCTTTTTATGGGTTTTCTTCAGATAAAACTTAAGCTTCCTGGTTGTCTGTCCCTTGTGGAGGGGGAAGACACATGAACTGTATTTTATTAAGCAAATCCAGAGCCCAGAAAGAGGATGAGAAAATGGCCATCCGTGATTCGGGATCTGGGGAAGCTGGAATCTTCCGGAGCGGGCAGTCGAGGGGGCAGCGTTTGAATGGGTAGATGGGGGTCAGTGTGTGGATTTTCTCCACCGATTGCTTTCCCAAAGCCCGGGACACTGTTTAGTTGGGAGAGGAAATAAACTCATGGTCATTTAGACGTGTTTCCAAGCCTCTTAATTAAAACCTCATCCAGTGTCATAGGATTATTTACCTGGTCTCTCTTTCAGAGTTTGGCCTCACGTAGTCCTAGATAACAGAAACATATTGCAGGTTTTCTAAGATTTGAGGGACCTAATGAAATAACAGAGTTTACTAATGTTGTGCTATTAAAAAGAAATAGTAATGATCTCAATTACCCCACAATATTGGCTCCGGAGTCATCCTGGATATATGATTTTAATCTAGGCTTTGGAACTGATCTCCTAACTTTGGTAATTTGTAATCATGTTAACTTTGCTGTGATAACGTCTATTTAAGCTATATCGACTTCCTTTTCCTGAACACTCTATACTGAGTGAAGCAACACGCAGTCACTTGTTAAAGACACGGCGGTGAACTCCAGCCACTCCCGAAGGGGCGGAAAGTGTGGGCGCAGACAGGAGACGGCGCAGCACAGCGGCCACCAGCACGGCTCCTGGAGCCAGAGCACCAGGTCCTGGCTCCTCTACTAACTAGCCCTGGCTTTGAATAAGTTAACTTCTCTGTTGACTCAGTTTCACTACCCACAAAATGGGTAGTACAACTCCAGCTTTGCAAACCTCCAGCTGCAGAAAGCATAACTGGCCAAGGGCCTCTAGCCATTGTGCTCGGACATCTGGCGCAGTGCTCACTGCGAACGGCCCCCGTGGCTGCTCCCAGCCTACACAGCAGCAGGGATATTAAGGCAAAGCCAACATGGGGCCACACGGAGCTGCTTTGTCTGCCACTTTGGCTCGAGGACCCCTTGATGGCTTTGCCTACCCCCCCCCCTTTGTGATGTTGCCGTCCACCCTGCCCTCTGCCTCCTGGCTGGGCTCAGTCTTGCATCGAGTCTGCAGGTTCTCCAGCCTCTTCAGCCCCTTCCCTTCTCCCTCACACGGGCATTTCCACTAACACAGGGTTGTCAGATTAAGCAACAAATAAACCAATAACAGGGTGTCCAGTTAAATTTGAATTTCAAATAATTTTTTTAAATGATTTTATTTTATTGATTTTACAGAGAAAGGAGAGGTGGGGGGAGTGAGATGTAATGAGTCATAGTTGCCTCACTTTAATTGTTCATTGCTTGCTTGTTGCCTGTCATATGTGCCTTGACCATGCAAACCCAGAGTTTCGAACCAGCAACCTCAGAGTTCTAGGTCAACACTCTATCTACTGTGCTCCCACAGGCCAGGCTCAAAGAAATAATTTTTAATCATATATTTTAACTTTTAATAGGTTCACTTTTTTTATTTTTTTTTATTTTTATTTTTTACAGAGACAGAGAGAGGGATAGATAGGGACAGACAGACAGGAACAGAGAGAGATGAGAAGCATCAATCATCAGTTTTTTGTTGCGACACCTTAGTTGTTAATTGATTGCTTTCTCATATATGCCTTGACCATGGGCCTTCAGCAGACCGAGTAACCCCTTGCTCGAGCCAGCGACCTTAGGTCCAAGCTGGCGAGATTTTGCTCAAACCAGATGAGCCTGCGCTCAAACTGGCGACCTTGGGGTCTCGAACCTGGGTCTTTCCGCATCCCAGTCTGACGCTCTATCCACTGTGCCACTGCCTGGTTAGGCAGGTTCATTTTATCTATCAAGAAATCTGGACAACTTTAATACCACCTTGCTATCTGATTCTAGGAGGACCCTTACTAACACAGGGTGCTCGTAATTGTATCTACCTCATAGGTGTAATTGAATGAGTTAAAGGTGTAGTTAGAGCTGGACTTGAACTTAGGAAGCGCTCGATAAGTGGTGGCTACTCTACAAGTACTGAGTGGGCTTCTTGCATCTCCCAACTTTTCTCCCCAGGCAGTAGTGGGGACAGATTGACATCCAGGCTACATACCAGGTGAAGAATGCCCCCACACAGAGTGGTCTGGTGGTGGCATTTGCAGGGCTGGTAGAGGGTGAATGACTTACTCAGAGAGGGTGGTTGTCTCCGCACAGTGACTCCCCTCTCCTTTCCGCTGCCTGAGCAAACGCTGCCGGGCTCCTGGCCATCACGTTCTTGCTCCGTCAGCAGCTGTTTCTCATCTCCCTGCTCTTTTTCTCTTATCTCCAATTTCTGGTGTTCGCACAAAGAGCCAGGCCCGGTCACCACAACACTAGAATGCTCTCTCGCTTCTGGCAAACCTCCAAAGTGGTGTTTCTAGTTATTCTTCAGGCTGTTTCTCTTTTCTGTTGTTTCCGTTTACTTTGCTTTCTCTGCCTTCGAATTCTCAGGCTCCGAGGTAGTGGTCGCTTGTGAATTCTGCAGGCCTGACATGTGGACAGCTGAGGTGATGGAAATGAATTATGTAGGAGTAGAAGCTGAAGGAACAAATGAGGAATTTCATTGTTATCTGGAACAAGTAGAGAAATTTTAAGCTCAAAACAAAATGACTTGGATTCTTGGAATAGAATCTGAATGTTTTAATACCTTATGTGTCAGGACCAGAGTTATATGACATAGTCAATAGCAGTAATACATTAGTTGATTTACATTTCTCTAAAATCCAGAAAACTGTAATTTTAAAATACTACGTGAACATAAATTAATTCTTATCAAAGATAACTTTGTAATGAGTTTGTTTCCTCTCAATAGCAGCCTTGTATGTGCATTAAACTTCCAGATATTGATGCAAATAATTGGCGACAAAACTATAATCACAAATACTGGTTTACGATTGAACTTAAACTCCAGTTCTCATTAAAGTCATAGGATCATAATGCTAGGATTTTGAAAGGCCACTAAACCCAACACTCTGCTGTTAAGCAAATGTCCCAACAAGATTAAAATCAAACCATTTCAAAGTTTCAGAACAAGGTTTACATAACTTGAGACAAAAATGTAAGTTTTGGGGCCTCTACTGCCATATTTAGCAAAAATTGCAAACTGAGTTAGTTATTTAAAGAACGCTTGTATTAATCTTGTCTGTGTTTGTGATATGCTTGTTTATGGTATGTTTGATGGTTCATGAGATGTGATTTAACATGTAGTCTACAATAATCGTAATTTGGGAGTCATTTGGAATGAGCTTTTTTCCTTACTAAGTTGTGAGGGTTTTCAAAGTGCTATGCTCTGGACTTAGGAAGACTGATGAGACAAAGAGTGTGGTGGGAAGAGGAGAGGGTTTTGAATCAGAACTCCTGGATTCAGGTGCATTCCCCTGCTATTTGGTCCCTTGGGAATGCCAATCAGCCTCTTGGAATTTAGCTTCCTCGTCTGTAAAATGTTACTACAAATATGTGCCTGAATTTTAAAAATTATTTTTATTTATTTATTCATTTTAGAGAAGAGAGAGAGAGAAAGAGAGAGAGAGAGAGAGAGAAGGGGGGAAGAGCAAAAAAGAGCTTTTTAACAAATCCCTGTTATTATTTGTATGAGGAGGACAGTGTATATATAATTTGTTACTCATAAGAAGCAAACAGATTTGTTCATTCCATTCAGTTACAAGGCATTGTCTTCACCATAAGTAATTCGTAACCAAGTTTTTAAAAAAACATGAAGGGGAAGTGCACGTACAACATTCCTGATAGGTGAGGCTTAGGCTTTTGTCCCATGATGCCATCAGCAGCAGCAGCAGCCAGCACTGACACCGTTACTGCATCACAGCCTGGCCTGCGGAATTGTGAGTCATTATCCCCAGCACAGGTAATGTGACTGATGCTTACGAAGATAGAAAGCTTTGCCAAATCGCACCATTAGTAAGTCACAGAAGAAAAACCTGAATCTGGAGACCTGGGATCCAGAATCTATGATCTGAACACTTGATAACGTTGCCTCTGAGCTCACAAATGGACAGTCCTCAATAGTGCGTCTGTTTTCCCAGAACTCCCGAGCGTATCAATGTCCTTCGCCTGCACTGAGCCTGATTTGAAGGTGCGGAATTCTTCTTGTTGTTGTTCTAAGGGGTGAATGGCGCACATTACCATGGACTTGACTTGCTGTCGTAGGGGAGGAGAAACTTTTCCTCTCCTTTCTCGGGTTCAGTAACTGGGGCTTGTGGATTTAGTTGACAAAATGCAGATTAACAGGAGAAAAGGCCTGTAGATTACGTTGATGATGATAATTTTACATTTATGAGGGGCTTCACAGAAAGAGGTGAAAACCCCAGAGAGGTATTTATATTTGGAGGATGATGTACCTAACTTTGTAGGAAAAAAAGGGGCGTGGGAAATGTGGACAAACAACTGACCTTTTAGAGAAATGGTCCCTTAGGAGACTAGATGGCATATGCTCACTCTGTGACAATGTCCCCTGGGGTGTGAGTAGCTGAGAGTTCTTAGGGCGACGGATAATAATTGAGCTTCTTTGGGAGGCTCCGCTTTTAGGTAGATAGGGGATTTCAGGGACTCAGCTGCCTTAACTCAAAATGATTCTTATGTCAAAATGGCACATCTGGGGATGTCATATTGTGATCCTTTTAATATGTTTGAGTACTAAGTTCTCAAGGTACCTAACAAATGTGATATTTAGAGTTACTACTAACTCTATGATCTATGAAGACAATCCTATGCCCTCTGAAGCTGGCAAGCAAATCCCTTGAAGGGAGGCTCCATCTTTGTGGAGGCAAAGCACAGAGATGTTCCCTTGGGGACAGAAGGTAGGCCTTCGGTCCGGGGAGGCTGGCTGGAGTGGCTCTCCCTGCGGGGCCAGTCAGGGAAGGTCACGTGGTGTGAGCAGGGACCTCGGTCAAGCGCAGACTCGGAGAGAGCGGGACAAGCAGGAGGGAGGGCGGTGCAATAGCACAGGGCTGGCCAGGGCGTGGTGAGCGCCCTCCTCGGGCCACTTCAAACTGCCGGTGAACTTCTGCACTCAGGAACTTGTACTGCATCTTCTGAGGAAACTGGTGGAGACAGCCGTGTCCAGGTACCAGCACCCATAGACATGGAAGTGGCAGCACAGACACCAGGAGGCAGGAAAGAACGGGGGCAGAAAATTTCTCAAATAGAAAAATACATTCGCCTGACCAGGCGGTGGTGCAGTGGATGGAGCATCGGACTGGGATGTGGAGGACCCAGGTTCGAGACCCCAAGGTCGCTGGCTTGAGCATGGGCTCACAGGCTTGAGTGCAGGGTTGCTGGAATGAGCATAGGATCCTAGACATGACCCCATGTCTAGGTCGCTGGCTTGAGCCCAAAGGTCACTGGCTTGAAGCCTAAGGTTGCTGGCTTGAGCAAGGGGTCACTGGGTCCACTGTATACCCCTAGATCAAGACACATATGAAAAAGCAATCAATGAACAACTCAGGAGCTGCAATGAAGAATTGATGCTTCTCATCTCTCTCCCTTCCTGTCTGTCTGTCCCTATCTGTCCCTCTCTCTGTCTCTGTCACACACACACACACACACACACACACACACACACACGTTACCTGGTAAACGTATATGGTGTGTCTCTGAGGGTGTCCTGGGAGGAGATTAGCTTTTGAATCAGTAGCCCGAGTGAAGAGCACCCTCCTCGGTATAGGTGGCATCCAATCTGTTGGGGCCAAACAAAACACAAAGGGCAGAGGAAGGATGAATTTACTCTCTTTTTGAGCTGTGCCATCCATCTTCTCCTGCCCTTGGACTTTGGAGCTCCAGTTCTCAGGCCTTTGGATCGACTCCATCACAACACTGGCTTTTCTGGTTTTCCAGTTGTGTAGATGACATGTTGCAGGATTTAACCTCCATAACGTGTAAGCCAATTCCCATAATACATCTCCTTTTATATACGTGGTACCTGGATCTCCTATTGGTTCTGTTTCTCTGGAAAACTCTAATACAATGCACTAGGCTGTATGGGATGCCTTAATACATTCCACAAGGAACAATCTCATCCAGCTTATGTTATCTGATAATAATTGTCAATAATATTAGAAATCGGTAACAGAAGAAAAGACTAAATAGCTCATATGTTGGAAGCCAAATAACAGGACTAAAGAAATTTTAGATTTAAAAAGAACTCATCAATTTAAGGCCCCAAACTAAGAAGTATTTGGAGCTGAATGACAGCAAAGGCGAGGCATTGCCGACGTGGACCTCACCGACCTAGGTTAGGTTAACCTAAACCTCTGAGGTGCAAGGAGGCCCAAACTCTCATGAGTATTTGGACATTAGAACCAGCCTGTTATTAGAGCATTCTGAGGCCTTGCTTTCAGTATTGACCACCGATAATGTTGCAAAGTTTTTAATGAGCATGTGCACATGAAGGTGCTTGGAAAGCCAACACTTTGACGGTCATGTTGTTTGTGAGTTGTCACTTATGTTGCCATGAGTCCTGGCTCCCCTGGGATAGTTCCGGTTTGTGCCTGCTGTCCTGGTTCTGAAATCATTAGTGACACCTCCCTCCCCCCCCTTGCTCTCAGAAGTGTCATGTCATGGATGATAAATAATGCCATTACCCTAATGGCCACTTGCCACTTAAGTTGGCCACGACCTGGAGATGTTGATATGTTTGTGTTAAATGATGGGCTTGTAAAATTAGCGTTATGGTTCTCCACTGGTAGTTGTTTTGTTCTTGGGTAATTGCTCCATTAGTACTATTTTAATTGATTTGTTCCTCTCCTTTAATTCATTATTACCCGGCTTTGTCCCTCCTTGGGAAAGTTGGAATGATGGGCAAGCTGTGAGGGCCTGCCCACTGCCCCTCCAAGTGGAGTATGTTCAAAGGAGTCAGAGCCGTATTTCCCTGAGGCCCCTTCCTGTCGTGAAGCTGACTTCCCGTTTCAGTGTGTTCTCATTTCTGAGCCGGAAGAGAACACATCTTAGGATTCTTAACACTTAAGTTTCCCCTAGAAACTTATTTTCTCTGGTGTGGATAGAGTCTATTTAAACTTTACCCAGGTGCAGAAGAACAGTGAGGAATACAAAGGACAGTAAATTGACCTGATTCATCACCTAGGCCCCGAGAGCTTCCCTGTTCTAGGAGCGGGCAGGGTGGTGGTTTTGGGGCCTCAGCCTCTGGGTTGGGATCATAGGCGTTGCCTAATCTCTGCAGATGCTCTCAGTCTATGATTAACTTTAGACATGCACTACTGAGTTTACATCAATGGAAATGTCTGGTTTGAAATGTGCTCTGGCATCCCTCAATGAACATGTTTATTCATGCACTGTATTAATAAAGGTTTAGACCTACTCTTGCCATTAATCAGTCTGGAAGAGGCATAACCAGTGTATTGTGCAAACCATGAAGACCAGTCCTGTCATGTCCTCAGGGCTAAGAAGAAATCTGGGATAGCCTAAAGGATTCAGGCTGACCTGAGCGGAATGCAACGTTGGCCTCTTTTTCCTGTTTCTCATAGCCCATGGCCTCGGCTTTTGCTTGCAACGAGTGTTCCTTTACATTTCTTTTTTTTTTTTTTTTTTTTTTTTAAATAAATTTTTATTAATGGTAATGGGATGACATTAATAAATCAGGGTACATATATTCAAAGAAAACATGTCCAGGTTATCTTGTCATTAAACTATGTTGCATACCCCTCGCCCAAAGTCAGATTGTCCTTCGCCACCCTCCATCTAGTTCTCTGTGCCCCTCCCCCTCCCCCCAACCCTCCCCCTGTCCCCCCTCCCCCCACCCCTGGTAACCACCACACTCTTGTCCATGTCTCTTAGTCTCATTTTTATGTTCCACCAATGTATGGAATCATGTAGTTCTTGTTTTTTTCTGATTTACTTATTTCACTCCTTATAATGTTGTCAAGATCCCACCATTTTGCTGTAAATGATCTGATGTCATCGTTTCTTATGGCTGAGTAGTATTCCATAGTGTATATGTGCCACATCTTCTTTATCCAGTCTTCTATTGAAGGGCTTTTTGGTTGTTTCCATGTCTTGGCCACTGTGAACAGTGCTGCAATGAACATGGGGCTACATGTGTCTTCACGTATCAATGTTTCTGAGGTTTTGGGGTATATACCCAGTAGAGGGATTGCTGGGTCATAAGGTAGTTCTATTTGCAGTTTTTTGAGGAACCACCATACTTTCCTCCATAATGGTTGTACTACTTTACAGTCCCACCAACAGTGAATGAGGGTTCCTTTTTCTCCACAGCCTCTCCAACATTTGCTATTACCCGTCTTGTTGATCATAGCTAATCTAACAGGGGTGAGGTGGTATCTCATTGTAGTTTTGATTTGCATTTCCCTAATAACTAATGAAGCTGAGCATTTTTTCATATATCTGTTGGCCATTTGTATCTCTTCCTGGGAGAAGTGTCTATTCATGTCTTCTTCCCAAAGAATGAAACTCGACTACAGCCTGTCCCCGTGTACTAAAATTAATTCAAAATGGATCAAAGACCTAAATATAAGACCTGAAACAATAAAGTACATAGAAGAAGACATAGGTACTAAACTCATGGACCTGGGTTTTAAAGAACATTTTATGAACTTGACTCCAATGGCAAGAGAAGTGAAGGCAAAGATAAATGAATGGGACTACATCAGAATAAAAAGTTTTTGCTCAGCAAGAGAAACTGATATCAAAATAAACAGACAGCCAACTAAATGGGAAATGATATTTTCAAACAACAGCTCAGATAAGGGCCTAATTTCCAAAATTTACAAAGAACTCATAAAACTCAACAACAAACAAACAAACAATCCTTTACATTTCTAATAGGCCTCCTGATTTGCAGCCAGGGCCAGCTGGGATTTAACCATGTCACTCTATTATAAGTGAGTGACACTATGTTCCCAAACCCACCACCAGAAATTATAATTCAGATCTGATGGGGGTTTCAGAGTCTGTTTCAGCCAACATCTACCTACTTAGGTTTAGTGGTAGGCATTCCTTGGACCACACTGTTTTGGTGGGAGGCCCAATGCCTTTAATCCCATTGTGAGTTAATTCCCAGGGAAGCCAGAGCTGCTGTGTGAAGGGCATTCCTCCTCAGACGGGGCCACTGGTCTCCCGAATCACCAGATTTGGGAAGAGGTACAGATGGTAGCCGTTTTGTTGTGGCAGGTTCATGTTTTCTCCGGGGCCAGAGTCAGTAGGAGAGCATGTGACAACTTGAGAGGTGGGTGAAACTTAAATACATAAGCAAAAGAGCTGCTAAAAGCTTCAACTGTTTCCCCTGGAACAGCATCCCAGGCCCAGGCGATTTAATGAGGGGCATATCAAGGAATGGCAGTGTCTACTTATACTGTTTGGTGCTTTATTCATTATTGATGCCAACTACCAAGACCCAAAAAAAGAAATAATATGAAATGTGAAAGAAAAGTGCTTATGGAATCCTAAATCCTTAATAAAAACCAAATCCACGGGAGAAAAAAATAAGTTCCACGCTTGTTTGTTTCCTCACACCAGTGTCCAGGCAGTGCAGGTGTATATGAAAAAAACACCCTCATAGTGAGCACCAGGTCCAGGGAGTGCAAGTGTGTATGAAAAAACACCCTCATGGTGAGCACCAGGTCCAGGCAATGCAAGTGTGTATGAATAAAAACACCCTCACTGTGAGCACCAGGGTCCAGGGAGTGCAGGTGTGTATGAAAAAAACACCCTCATGGTGAGCACCAGGTCCAGGAAGTGCAGGTGTGTATGAATAAAACACCCCCATGGTGAGCACCAGGGTCCAGATGGTACAGGTGTGTATGAATAAAAACACCCTCATGGTGAGCACCAGGGTCCAGAGGGTACAGGTGTGTATGAATAAAAACACCCCATGGTGAGGACCAGGTCCAGGGAGTGCAGGTGTGTATGAATAAAACACCCCATGGTGAGGACCAGGTCCAGGGAGTGCAGGTGTGTATGAATAAAAACACCCCCATGGTGAGCACCAGGGTCCAGATGGTACAGGTGTGTATGAATAAAACACCCTCATGGTGAGCACCAGGTCCAGATGGTACAGGTGTGTATGAATAAAACACCCTCATGGTGAGCACCAGGTCCAGGGAGTGCAGGTGTGTATGAATAAAACACCCTCATGGTGAGCACCAGGTCCAGATGGTACAGGTGTGTATGAATAAAACACCCTCATGGTGAGCACCAGGTCCAGATGGTACAGGTGTGTATGAATAAAAACCCTCATGGTGAGCACCAGGTCCAGGGAGTGCAGGTGTGTATGAATAAAACACCCTCATGGTGAGCACCAGGTCCAGATGGTACAGGTGTGTATGAATAAAACACCCTCATGATTAGCACCAGGGTCCAGATGGTACAGGTGTGTATGAATAAAACACCCTCATGGTGAGCACCAGGCCAGGGAGTGCAGGTGTGTATGAATAAAACACCCTCATGGTGAGCACCAGGGTCCAGATGGTACAGGTGTGTATGAATAAAACACCCTCATGGTGAGCAACAGGTCCAGGGAGAGCAGGTGTGTATGAATAAAACACCCTCATGGTGAGCATCAGGGTCCAGATGGTACAGGTGTGTATGAATAAAACACCCTCATGGTGAGCACCAGGCCAGGGAGTGCAGGTGTGTATGAATAAAACACCCTCATGGTGAGCACCAGGCCAGGGAGTGCAGGTGTGTAAGAATAAAACACCCTCATGGTGAGCACCAGGGTCCAGATGGTACAGGTGTGTATGAATAAAAACACCCTCATGGTGAGCACCAGGCCCAGGGAGCGCAGGTGTGTATGAAAAAAACACCCTCATGGTGAGCACCAGGTCCAGGGAGTGCAGGTGTGTATGAATAAAACACCCTCATGGTGAGCACCAGGGTCCAGGAAGTGCAGGTGTGTATGAATAAAAACACCCTCATGGTGAGCACCAGGTCCAGGGAGTACAGGTGTGTATGAATAAAAACACCCCCATGGTGAGCACTAGGTCCAGGGAGTACAGGTGTGTATGAATAAAACACCCTCATGGTGAGCACCAGGGTCCAGGAAGTGCAGGTGTGTATGAATAAAAACACCCTCATGGTGAGCACCAGGTCCAGGGAGTGCAGCTGTGTATGAATAAAACACCCTCATGGTGAGCACCAGGGTCCAGGAAGTGCAGGTGTGTATGAATAAAAACACCCTCATGGTGAGCACCAGGTCCAGGGAGTGCAGCTGTGTATGAATAAAACACCCTCATGGTGAGCACCAGGTCCAGATGGTACAGGTGTGTATGAATAAAAACACCCTCATGGTGAGTACCAGGTCCAGATGGTACAGGTGTGTATGAATAAAACACCCTCATGGTGAGCACCTGGGTCCAGATGGTACAGGTGTGTATGAATAAAACACCCTCATGGTGAGCATCAGGTCCAGATGGTACAGGTGTGTATGAATAAAACACCCTCATGATGAGCACCAGGTCCAGGGAGTGCAGGTGTGTATGAATAAAAACACCCTCATGGTGAGCACCAGGGTCCAGATGGTACAGGTGTGTATGAATAAAATACCCCCATGGTGAGCACCAGGGTCCAGGGAGTGCAGGTGTGTATGAATAAAACACCCTCATGGTGAGCACCAGGGTCCAGGAAGTGCAGGTGTGTATGAATAAAACACCCTCATGGTGAGCACCAGGCCAGGGAGTGCAGGTGTGTATGAATAAAACACCCTCATGGTGAGCACCAGGTCCAGGGAGTGCAGGTGTGTATGAATAAAACACCCTCATGATGAGCACCAGGGTCCAGATGGTACAGGTGTGTATGAATAAAACACCCTCATGGTGAGCACCAGGGTCCAGATGGTACAGGTGTGTATGAATAAAACACCCTCAAGGTGAGCACCAGGGTCCAGATGGTACAGGTGTGTATGAATAAAAACACCCTCATGGTGAGCACCAGGTCCAGGGAGTGCAGGTGTGTATGAATAAAACACCCTCATGGTGAGCACCAGGTCCAGGGATTGCAGCTGTGTATGAATAAAACACCCTCATGGTGAGCACCAGGGTCCAGATGGTACAGGTGTGTATGAATAAAAACACCCTCATGGTGAGCACCAGGGTCCAGATGGTACAGGTGTGTATGAATAAAAACACCCTCATGGTGAGCACCAGGGTCCAGATGGTACAGGTGTGTATGAATAAAAACACCCTCATGGTGAGCACCAGGGTCAGATGGTACAGGTGTGTATGAATAAAAACACCCTCATGGTGAGCACCAGGTCCAGATGGTACAGGTGTGCATGAATAAAAACACCCTCATGGTGAGTACCAGGTCCAGATGATACAGGTGTGTATGAATAAAACACCCTCATGGTGAGCACCAGGTCCAGATGGTACAGGTGTGTATGAATAAAACACCCTCATGGTGAGCACCAGGCCAGGGAGTGCAGGTGTGTATGAATAAAACACCCTCATGGTGAGCACCAGGTCCAGGGAGTGCAGGTGTGTATGAATAAAACACCCTCATGGTGAGCACCAGGTCCAGATGGTACAGGTGTGTATGAATAAAACACCCTCATGGTGAGCACCAGGTCCAGATGTACAGGTGTGTATGAATAAAATACCCGCATGGTGAGCACCAGGGTCCAGGGAGTGCAGGTGTGTATGAATAAAACACCTTCATGGTGAGCACCAGGGTCCAGATGGTACAGGTGTGTATGAATAAAATACCCGCATGGTGAGCACCAGGGTCCAGGGAGTGCAGGTGTGTATGAATAAAACACCCTCATGGTGAGCACCAGGTCCAGGGAGTGCAGGTGTGTATGAATAAAACACCCTCATGGTGAGCACCAGGTCCAGATGGTACTGGTGTGTATGAATAAAACACCCTCATGGTGAGCACCAGGGTCCAGATGGTACAGGTGTGTATGAATAAAATACCCGCATGGTGAGCACCAGGGTCCAGGGAGTGCAGGTGTGTATGAATAAAACACCCTCATGGTGAGCACCAGGTCCAGGGAGTGCAGGTGTGTATGAATAAAACACCCTCATGGTGAGCACCAGGGTCCAGATGGTACAGGTGTGTATGAATAAAAACACCCTCATGGTGAGCACCAGGGTCCAGATGGTACAGGTGTGTATGAATAAAAACACCCTCATGGTGAACACCAGGGTCAGATGGTACAGGTGTGTATGAATAAAAACACCCTCATGGTGAGCACCAGGTCCAGATGGTACAGGTGTGCATGAATAAAAACACCCTCATGGTGAGTACCAGGTCCAGATGATACAGGTGTGTATGAATAAAACACCCTCATGGTGAGCACCAGGTCCAGATGGTACAGGTGTGTATGAATAAAACACCCTCATGGTGAGCACCAGGCCAGGGAGTGCAGGTGTGTATGAATAAAACACCCTCATGGTGAGCACCAGGTCCAGGGAGTGCAGGTGTGTATGAATAAAACACCCTCATGGTGAGCACCAGGTCCAGATGGTACAGGTGTGTATGAATAAAACACCCTCATGGTGAGCACCAGGTCCAGATGTACAGGTGTGTATGAATAAAATACCCGCATGGTGAGCACCAGGGTCCAGGGAGTGCAGGTGTGTATGAATAAAACACCTTCATGGTGAGCACCAGGGTCCAGATGGTACAGGTGTGTATGAATAAAATACCCGCATGGTGAGCACCAGGGTCCAGGGAGTGCAGGTGTGTATGAATAAAACACCCTCATGGTGAGCACCAGGTCCAGGGAGTGCAGGTGTGTATGAATAAAACACCCTCATGGTGAGCACCAGGTCCAGATGGTACTGGTGTGTATGAATAAAACACCCTCATGGTGAGCACCAGGGTCCAGATGGTACAGGTGTGTATGAATAAAATACCCGCATGGTGAGCACCAGGGTCCAGGGAGTGCAGGTGTGTATGAATAAAACACCCTCATGGTGAGCACCAGGTCCAGGGAGTGCAGCTGTGTATGAATAAAACACCCTCATGGTGAGCACCAGGTCCAGATGGTACAGGTGTGTATGAATAAAACACCCTCATGGTGAGCACCAGGTCCAGATGGTACAGGTGTGTATGAATAAAACACCCTCATGGTGAGCACCAGGCCAGGGCGTGCAGGTGTGTATGAATAAAACACCCTCATGGTGAGCACCAGGTCCAGATGGTACAGGTGTGTATGAATAAAACACCCTCATGGTGAGCACCAGGTCCAGGGAGTGCAGGTGTGTATGAATAAAACACCCTCATGGTGAGCACCAGGTCCAGATGGTACAGGTGTGTATGAATAAAACACCCTCATGGTGAGCACCAGGTCCAGATGTACAGGTGTGAATGAATAAAATACCCGCATGGTGAGCACCAGGGTTCAGGGAGTGCAGGTGTGTATGAATAAAACACCCTCATGGTGAGCACCAGGGTCCAGATGGTACAGGTGTGTATGAATAAAATACCCGCATGGTGAGCACCAGGGTCCAGGGAGTGCAGGTGTGTATGAATAAAACACCCTCATGGTGAGCACCAGGTCCAGGGAGTGCAGGTGTGTATGAATAAAAACACCCTCATGGTGAGCAACTGGGTCCAGGGAGTGCAGGTGTGTATGAATAAAACACCCTCATGGTGAGCACCAGGTCCAGATGGTACAGGTGTGTATGAATAAAACACCCTCATGGTGAGCACCAGGTCCAGATGTACAGGTGTGTATGAATAAAATACCCTCATGGTGAGCACCAGGTCCAGATGGTACTGGTGTGTATGAATAAAACACCCTCATGGTGAGCACCAGGGTCCAGATGGTACAGGTGTGTATGAATAAAATACCCGCATGGTGAGCACCAGGGTCCAGGGAGTGCAGGTGTGTATGAATAAAACACCCTCATGGTGAGCACCAGGTCCAGGGAGTGCAGGTGTGTATGAATAAAAACACCCTCATGGTGAGCAACTGGGTCCAGGGAGTGCAGGTGTGTATGAATAAAACACCCTCATGGTGAGCACCAGGTCCAGATGGTACTGGTGTGTATGAATAAAACACCCTCATGGTGAGCACCAGGGTCCAGATGGTACAGGTGTGTATGAATAAAATACCCGCATGGTGAGCACCAGGGTCCAGGGAGTGCAGGTGTGTATGAATAAAACACCCTCATGGTGAGCACCAGGTCCAGGGAGTGCAGCTGTGTATGAATAAAACACCCTCATGTGAGCACCAGGTCCAGATGGTACAGGTGTGTATGAATAAAAACACCCTCATGGTGAGCAACTGGGTCTAGGGAGTGCAGGTGTGTATGAATAAAACACCCTCATGGTGAGCACCAGGTCCAGATGGTACAGGTGTGTATGAATAAAACACCCTCATGGTGAGCACCAGGTCCAGGGAGTGCAGATGTGTATGAATAAAACACCCTCATGGTGAGCACCAGGTCCAGATGGTACAGGTGTGTATGAATAAAACACCCTCATGGTGAGCACCAGGCCAGGGCGTGCAGGTGTGTATGAATAAAACACCCTCATGGTGAGCACCAGGTCCAGATGGTTCAGGTGTGTATGAATAAAACACCCTCATGGTGAGCACCAGGTCCAGGGAGTGCAGGTGTGTATGAATAAAACACCCTCATGGTGAGCACCAGGTCCAGATGGTACTGGTGTGTATTAATAAAACACCCTCATGGTTAGCACCAGGGTCCAGATGGTACAGGTGTGTATGAATAAAATACCCGCATGGTGAGCACCAGGGTCCAGGGAGTGCAGGTGTGTATGAATAAAACACCCTCATGGTGAGCACCAGGTCCAGGGAGTGCAGCTGTGTATGAATAAAACACCCTCATGGTGAGCACCAGGTCCAGATGGTACAGGTGTGTATGAATAAAACACCCTCATGGTGAGCACCATGTCCAGGGAGTGCAGATGTGTATGAATAAAACACCCTCATGGTGAGCACCAGGCCAGGGCGTGCAGGTGTGTATGAATAAAACACCCTCATGGTGAGCACCAGGTCCAGATGGTACAGGTGTGTATGAATAAAACACCCTCATGGTGAGCACCAGGTCCAGGGAGTGTAGGTGTGTATGAATAAAACACCCTCATGGTGAGCACCAGGTCCAGATGGTACAGGTGTGTATGAATAAAACACCCTCATGGTGAGCACCAGGTCCAGATGTACAGGTGTGTATGAATAAAATACCCGCATGGTGAGCACCAGGGTCCAGGGAGTGCAGGTGTGTATGAATAAAACACCCTCATGGTGAGCACCAGGGTCCAGATGGTACAGGTGTGTATGAATAAAATACCCGCATGGTGAGCACCAGGGTCCAGGGAGTGCAGGTGTGTATGAATAAAACACCCTCATGGTGAGCACCAGGTCCAGATGGTACAGGTGTGTGTGAATAAAACACCCTCATGGTGAGCACCAGGTCCAGATGTACAGGTGTGTATGAATAAAATACCTGCATGGTGAGCACCAGGGTCCAGGGAGTGCAGGTGTGTATGAATAAAACACCCTCATGGTGAGCACCAGGGTCCAGATGGTACAGGTGTGTATGAAAAAAATACCCGCATGGTGAGCACCAGGGTCCAGGGAGTGCAGGTGTGTATGAATAAAACACCCTCATGGTGAGCACCAGGTCCAGGGAGTGCAGGTGTGTATGAATAAAAACACCCTCATGGTGAGCAACTGGGTCCAGGGAGTGCAGGTGTGTATGAATAAAACACCCTCATGGTGAGCACCAGGTCCAGATGGTACAGGTGTGTATGAATAAAACACCCTCATGGTGAGCACCAGGGTCCAGATGGTACAGGTGTGTATGAATAAAATACCCGCATGGTGAGCACCAGGGTCCAGGGAGTGTAGGTGTGTATGAATAAAACACCCTCATGGTGAGCACCAGGTCCAGGGAGTGCAGCTGTGTATGAATAAAACACCCTCATGGTGAGCACCAGGTCCAGATGGTACAGGTGTGTATGAATAAAAACACCCTCATGGTGAGCAACTGGGTCCAGGGAGTGCAGGTGTGTATGAATAAAACACCCTCATGGTGAGCACCAGGTCCAGATGGTACAGGTGTGTATGAATAAAACACCCTCATGGTGAGCACCAGGTCCAGGGAGTGCAGGTGTGTATGAATAAAACACCCTCATGGTGAGCACCAGGTCCAGATGGTATTGGTGTGTATGAATAAAAACACCCCCATGGTGAGCACCAGGTCCAGGGTGTGCAGGTGTGTATGAATAAAAACACCCTCATGGTGAGCACCAGGTCCAGGGAGTGCAGGTGTGTATGAATAAAAACACCCTCATGGTGAGCACCAGGTCCAGGGAGTGCAGGTGTGTATGAATAAAACACCCTCATGGTGAGCACCAGGGTCCAGATGGTACAGGTGTGTATGAATAAAACACCCTCATGGTGAGCACCAGGTCCAGATGGTACAGGTGTGTATGAATAAAACACCCTCAAGATGAGCACCAGGGTCCAGATGGTACAGGTGTGTTTGAATAAAACACCCTCATGGTGAGCATCAGGTCCAGATGGTACAGGTGTGTATGAATAAAACACCCTCATGGTGAGCACCAGGTCCAGATGGTACAGGTGTGTATGAATAAAACCACCCTCATGGTGAGTGCCTACATTTGAAAGGAAGCGGAATCACCTAATGCAAGTCCCCTTCGGTCCGTTCTGGCTGCTTGGCCACCCAAAAATGATTTCACCTCGCTGTCTCAGTACTGTTTGTGAACTTGGAAGCAAAGTGACGTCTTTTGGCCTTTATAAACGTCATTGGTTGATTTATTAATATTTACCTAACTGCCAGGAAGTCTTCACATATAAAAAGCCTAACAGTACCTGAACAAAAGACTACAAAAATATTGATTTAGAAACCGACACACCTCCTATTTCCCCAGGAAGGCCGTGTTCTGGTTCTATGCATTTACCTCAGTAGCAGGTGCGGTCGTGTGGGAATATTTACTTGGCGGCCTTTCACACAAATCTATTCAAGCCATTATGGTTGTTCATCTCAGTAGCAATGCAGCTCTTAGTGCCATCATCGCTTTATAGTGTGGCTGGCTTTGCAGATGTCCTTATTTCATATTCATTGCTACTTCCCTCAGCAACATTTAGCAAACTTTTCACCTTCCTTTAGGCTCCATGCAAAAAATGGAAGCATCTAGTTCTGATTGGACACTGTCACGCTCTTTTCTTCTCTGGTTACATCAGGAGAGGGGATATTTCCAAGGCCCTTCTTCTGGAGACTGTAGTTTGATGTAAAGTGTGGTGTCCCACCCAATTTAATGCCCTGGCCTTTAAAAGGGGAAATGTAGCAATTTGCTCAGGAAGGTTTACAGTCGTTCCAAACGATCACCAAATTCATCTCGCCTTTGGAGACCTGTTTTTGTATGATTTGGTCTTTGAAATTAATCATTATTCCTGACATTGAAAGTACAAGGAAACAGATCAGCAGGCTTGAGTGGGCTCACATCCCTCAAAGAGTCTCTTTATAGTGCTATTTTCTTATAAAACTTCATTCAAAAGTCTGTTTGGGCAGGGGGAGCAATACCACCATGAGACAAACCTGCCTTAAACGAACCTGCACGTTGTGGCATTAGAGAAAATAGTGTTCGAGGAGACCATCAGCATCACACACTATTCACTGGTCATTCAGAAGGATGTGAAATACAATTGAAAATCTTTCTTAAGGTTCCCTAGGAGTTAAAAAACAATGACAGCACCTGACCTGTGGTGGCGCAGTGGATAAAGCATCGACCTGGAAATGCTGAGGTCGCTGGTTTGAAACCCTGGGCTAGCCTGGTCAAGGCACATATGGGAGTTGATGCTTCCTGCTCCTCCCCCCTTCTCTCTCTCTGTCTGTCCTCTCTCTCTCTCTCTGTCTCTCCCTCTCCTCTCTAAAATGAATAAATAAAAATAAATAAATAAATAAATAATAAAAAAAAAAAACAATGACAGCAAAAGGAAGTGTATACTGACCCAAAGCTTACGCATTTCTTTACCAAGATTGCCAGGAGGATTCTGCACAGGGGGAAGCAATTGAGTCTGGATTGAGACTAATTTACTGGGCTTATGCCCTCTGCTTGGACTATTGGACAGGGAGATGCAGGCAGAAATCACCTTGAGTTTTAGCGCAAGTTAATTCCTCTTTCTCCTTGTTTAATTTTCTTTACTCTAGGGCAACTTCTTATTTACGTAGCATTTTATTCAGTTCAGCAGCCGCTTGGCTTTGATTGTGCAATCAGTACTCTGCCTTCCATTTTCTGCTGTCAGTAAACTACCTTTCTGGAACAACTGCCTGGCAAACAAATTGAGTCACAATATGCTCGTCTGGGAAGCCGACAGCACACCACATCCTCCACACAACATTACACAGATCAACCGTGACGGGGCCCCGGCATTACCATGTGGCTGTTGTTCTTATTTTTTAGTTTAGCAAGAAATGGCTTTATTTCCCATGGGCGACTTTACCTCTCGAATGGAAATTTGCCACAGCCTTAAAAAACTAAAATGAGGGTAAGTGCAGTGGAGGAAATGCAGATGGCTCACCCACCACTGTTCTCTCCTGAACTAGTCAGCAGAACGATTTCATGCCAAGCAATCTAGAATTTTTTTTCACACCCCCTGATAGCTGACTGGCTCTGACTGGCTTCCTCACTGAGCAGTCACTAAATAAATAGCTTTTTAACAAGTCCAACGCTGATGGGGAGGCAGACTGAAATTTGTGAATCTCCTCTCTCTCTGTCTTTTTTGGAAGTGCAGCTGTAAGGGCTAGAGTCCTGGCTTTGCATTCACTCTAAAACAACCCATTAAAATTTTAACCTTTAGAGACTAAATGTCAATTATCATGATGTGTGTGTGTGTGTGTGTGTGTGTGTGAGAGAGAGAGAGAGAGAGAGAGAGAGAGAGAGAGAGAGAGAGAGAGGAAAGGAGAGAGATGAGAAGTATCAACTCATTGTTGCAGTATTTCAGTTGTTCAGTGATTGTTTTCTCCTCTGTGCCTTGCCTGAGGAGCTTCAGCTAAGCCAGTGACCCCTTGCTCAAGCCAGTGACCTTGGGATCAAACCAGCGACCTTTTGGGCTTAAGCCAACGACCATGGGGCCATGTCTATAATCCCGCGCTCAAGCCGGCAACCTTGGGGTTTCGAACCTGGGTCCTCAGTGTACTAGGTCGATGTTTTATCTACTATCCCACCACCTGGTAAGGCATATCATGATGTTTTGTTCTGGGTTCATCCACACAGAGTTCCCCTTAAGAAGGCTGAGTTGGCTGACTCCTAACTTGGCAACAGCAGAGAGAGTCACTGAGCCCTTGCTAGAGCATCATTCTCCTCCTGCGGACCAGCTAACCACTCGGTGTCAGGACTATTACACTGGACCTCTTCCAGAGCGGAGGGGAAAGAGATGTATTTCCTTTGCAATAGGTATGTGCTCTTGACATTGATCTTCCTTCTTTGTTCATGATGTGTCTGCCTTATTCACTGTCATGGTGACTCTATAACATATTGCTTCTGATCAAGAAGCTTTATTCACAGCAAAAGAATTTCAGCAGAGAGCTAGTGTCCATGGAATTCACTGGTTTTTACCACATACTTCATCACTCAGAAGCCGCTGGTTTAATAATAAGACAGTGGCAAGGATTATTGAAGACCCCATCAGCCTGCCAGTTGGGAGAGATGCTCTGAAAGCATGGGGTTCTATTTTACAGAATGCTGTAGATGCAAAGAAGCAGAAGTCAATATATATAATATTTGTGTGCCTTGCCCATAGTCATGGGTCTAGAAATCAAGGTTGGAGGTAGGAGTAGCTTCTTTCATTATTACAACTAATAACTCACTTGTGGAATTCTTGCTTCCCATCCCTGCAGTTTTGAGCTCTGCTGGGCTGGAGGTTTTGGTTCCTAATGAGACATTAGGAACGTTGAATTGAAAGCTAAGGCTGCCAAATATCCACTGGAGTCTACTAACGCCATTGAACCAATAGGCAACTGAAATATACAGCAGCAACAAAGAAAGGAAGGAAGGAAGGAAGGAAGCAAGGAAGCAAGGAAGGAAGGAAGGGAGAAGGAAAAAAAGGAAAAGAAAAGAAAAAGAAAAATGAAAGGAAAGGAGAGAATGAGAAATATCAAGAGAGAAAGAAAAAGAAAGGCTCTGAGAATTCAGACCCTTCAGGGATAGAAATTTGGGTCACCTCACTTGGGATCCTGACCAGCTGAGGTTTATTCCTGAGGGCAAAGAAAAGACAAAATGGGTAGTCGAAGAAGGTTATAAACACATCTTTGTGATTCGCTGCAGAAAGGGAGACGATCACCGCTGTCCATATTTTCTTCCTTGCTTCGTGTATGAGTGTGGTATGTATATTATAAATGTGTGCATAGTAACAATTTTCTTTTCTCTCTTCCCTTTAATATTTTATACAAGTTTTATCGGAGGCTAACTTGATAATTTAGTCATTAGGGAACAGAATATTTAGATGGCACTCAGACCAAATTTTATTTTATTTTTAATTAGGTTTTTTTTTTTTTTCATTTTTCTGAAGCTGGAAACAGGGAGAGACAGTCAGACAGACTCCCGCATGCGCCCGACCAGGATCCACCCGGCATGCCCACCATGGGGTGACGCTCTGCCCACCAGGGGGCGATGCTCTGCCCATCCTGGGCGTCGCCATATTGCGACCAGAGCCACTCTAGTGCCTGAGGCAGAGGCCACAGAGCCATCCCCAGCGCCTGGGCCATCTTTGCTCCAATGGAGCCTTGGCTGCGGGAGGGGAAGAGAGAGACAGAGAGGAAGGAGGGGAGGGGTGGAGAAGCAAATGGGCGCTTCTCCTGTGTGCCCTGGCCGGGAATCGAACCCGGGTCCTCCGCACGCTAGGCCGATGCTCTACCGCTGAGCGAACCGGCCAGGGCTTAATTAGTTTTTTTAAAAGGGAGATTTGAATTCGTTATTTCCCCCCATTCTTGGTTCAGTTATACAACCAGGAGATGAGGCCAGGCCCCAGGGAGAGGAGAAGGGGTGGCCGGGGGTGCTACAGAGAGTCCCGGGGAAGCCCTCTCAGGGCAGGAGTAGGACCTCCTGTGCCCCCTCAGGTCACTGAACTCAGGAGAGAGGTCACTGGGAACGCCCAGAAGCAGGATGTGCATGCCATCTGGGTGGCCCGGCAGAGCCCGAAGGTCGGCACCTTCCTTCCTTCACAGGGGTTCTGGGAGGAGCTCTGTGGCTTGGCTCAGATAGGCAGGGAGAGGCAGACCCTCTTTCCTCTTCTTTCTCCTTCTCCTTCTGTGCTCCTGGTTCCAAGTTTCTGGCCCAGCCTTTTGGGCTTTGCCTGTATCGCTACCAGCTCACCCATGCTGTTAAGACTGGGGCCTGCACCTTTTAACTTGGAGAAGAGGGGAAAGAGAGCAAGATGAGCCTCAGTGAGGGGTCTCCGGCAGGGAAACTGATGCCTCCTTGGTGCTCCCACATTTACAGAGGGGATCCAGGGCCTCCTGGGGAGGGCTGGGTGGCAGGGCTCGTCCAGCTCCGAGTCCTTTTCTCTGCGGGGAGCGGCTGGGGCAACAAGTGTTCATTGGGCAGTGGGGATTCGAGGGGGTGCCTGGATGTGCAAATCCCTAGAACAGGGGTCGGGAACCTTTTTGGCTGAGAGAGCCATGAACACCACATATTTTAAAATGTAATTCTGTGAGAGCCAGACAACAACTGGTGTACGGTAGGCATTATCCAATAAAAATTTGGTGTTGTCCCGGAGGACAGCTGTGATTGGCTCCAGCCACCTGCGACCATGAACATGAGCGGTAGGAAATGAATGGATTGTAATACATGCGAATGTTTTATATTTTTAACATTATTATTTTTTTTTATTAAAGATTTGTCTGTGAGCCAGATGCAGCCATCAAAAGAGCCACATCTGGCCCGCAAGCCATAGGTTCCCGACCCCTGCCCTAGAAGCTGAGAGGGCCGTGTCACCTGCCCACCCTGAAAGAACTTGAGCTGGGGCTGCTGTTGAGCGTGAGAATGTGCACAGTGAGGAAAAGCCAGTCCTCAGCCTCCTTTCGCGACTCCCTTGATCACTGAGGCCAAACACCTGCCAGACACCTGGGCGCGAGGAGCGCTGGGAGCTCCTGGGGGAGACGGCAGAGGTGGCAGGTGGCGGAGGGGGCGGACGTCGCTGTACGCGCACTGATACAATCAGTGTTGGGACCTGGCAGTTCATCATTTTCAGGTAAGGATGAAAACATCTTCCTTTGTACGAAGTCCAGTTGCGTCTCGTTAGAAACACGAAGTTGTATTTCTTGTCCGAGAGTTCAGATATGTCTAGAAGGGGGTGTGTGACAGCTGGGTGGCCAGTGGAGCTGCCAGCAGCCAGTTATTACGCTATTATCTCTTAGCTCCAAGCCCTCCGTCCAGACTCCACTTTGTGGTGCTACTGTTGAGATTCTTCCACTTATATTTCTGTTGTGCCAGCGTCTCCATGTTAGATCTGCTGAGACAGGGAACTAGCAAGAGCCTGTGAGGCTGGAAGGGAAGAGGGGATGGCTCTTTCCTGCTCCCTGGGAACGTCTTGAATTTCTCCTCTTCTAGTAAATTTTTCCTGCTCCAGTGTTTCCTACTCTCACTCTTCACTTTGGCAATGGCCGTTTATTCCTTTAATAAGAGCAGCTGAACCCAATTTGCCCAGCTGGCCTCCTTGTGCTGCCTCGGAGGCGTTAGCCTTGCCTGGTGCCCTTCCTCAGAGCTGCGTGTTCCCGCGCCACAGAGCCTCTCCTGAGCTCCCAGCTTTCCTAGTTCTAACCCCGTCTCTCTTGTTCCCCTCACCTCCATACCATCTTAGTGTTGTGTTTCCCTATTCTGTCACCAAGTTAACAAGCCTATCTGTTTTACAGTCCCAGAGGCCAAATTTTCTCTGGGACGGACTTTCATTTCCATCCAAGATGGACTAACAGGGACTAGATTTGATTTTTTTTTATCTGTGTCGAAAGTTCAGCAATCGCTGTAAAACAAACAAAAGAAATGAATCGCTGAAGTAGTAATTAGTAAAAGTTTATTGTGCACACAACAAAAAGTTGCCAAACTAGGAGCACTCAAGCCATATATGGAATGAGCCGAGGGTTTATTGTTATAAAGCAGCTTATATAGTGAGAAGGCAGTGACTGTTTACTCTCACAGTGAGAGAGTAAATATATTGGTTATAATATTAGAATTTTTTTTTTAATGATAGGGAATTGTTCAGTGGTTTCTACGTATCAACCTTGGGAAAGTTTAGATTTTGCTTATAATTTCCAGAGGCATAAACAAGAAATAACCCAGGTCGAGTTAGCCTCGCAAAATAAGCAAAACTAAGCTTTGCTTGAATGACTAAATTGGTTTTGTCTGCTCAGGGCATTTTCATGGCTGCCCTCCATTTGTTTTTTATTGTAATACCTAAAACAATAACAACAACAAAAAAATCCAGACAAATATATGAACAATGGTTTTCAAGACACTGGAAATCAGGTAATGAACAAATGACCACCTGGGAGAAGGGAGGTGAGCTCCGTGTGGTCCCCACCTCCCCCCACCCCCCGGGCCACTGTGTCCTGCCCAGAGCATTCCGGCTGTGGTGCAAACGGGGACCCCAGGCAGGCTTGAGCTGCGGAAATGGGGCTGGGAGGAAGCCTGGGTAGCTAGAGATTGTGGAGCAGAGCGCTGGACAGGAGAGGACCTCTCTTTGAAAGATATAAAGAAAATGAAAAGACAAGCCATAGTCTGGGACAAAATATTTATAAATTACATATCTGATAAAGGAATTTTGTCCAGAATATATAATGACTTCTGAAAACTCAATGATATGAAAACAGTCTAATAAAAAAATGGGCAAAAGATTTGAACAACCCTTTGCCAAGGGTGATATAGAGATGATGTCAAACAGCCTATGAAAAAATGTTCAGCATTAATAGTGGTTAGAGAAATTCAAATTATAGCTACAATTAGGTACCACATAGCTATATTAGAAGCTCCCTTGAAAATTTGGAAGACTGATCGTGTCAAGTGTTGGTGAGGAGGTAGAGGAATAGTCATTGTCATATACTGTTGGTGGGAATGTTAAATAATACACTTCAGAAAAACAGCTTGGCAGGTTTTTAACAAGTTAAACATACAAATACCTTCCATAAGACCAAGCCATTCCATTCCTAGGTCTTTACCCAAGAGATATGAGTCTGTACAGAGGTTTGTGCAGGAATGCTTATAGCAGCTTTATTTGTAATAAGTAAAAACTAGAAACACCCCAAGTGTCTGTCCACGGGCTGGTGAATAACCAGTTTGTGGTATATACATACCATGGAATACTATTCGGCAATAAAAAGGAATGGAATAGTGAAACATGCAAAAAGTAGATAAATCCTAAAATAATTACTCTGCATGAAACAATCCAGACCAAAAAAAAAAAAAAAAGAGAGAGAGAGAGAGAGAGAGAGTACATGCTGTATGATTCCATTTATATAAGACTTTAGAAAACTGAAACTATTAACCAATGTATAGAAACAAAAAGCAGATCTGCGGTTGCTTGGCCAGGGGCGGGGTGCATGCACTGAGAGGCACAGGAGACGGATTGCAAAGGGAGTCCTCTGGGAGGTGATGGATGGTTTTAGTATCTTGGTTGTAGTGATGCTGTCACAGGTATATACTTATGTCACACTTAAATTGTACACTTTAAACATGTAGTTTACTTTATATAAATTATACATCAATAAGGTCTTAACAGGTCCTGGCTGGTTGGCTCAGTGGTAGAGCATCTGCTTTGTGTGTGGACATCCCGGGTTCAATTCTCCCAGTCAGGGCACACAGGAGAAGGGCCCATCTGCTTCTCCACCTTCCCCTTCCACTTCTCTGTCTCTCTCTCCCTTTCCCCCACCCCCTCCCACAGCATGGCTCGATTGGTTTGAGCCCATGGGCCAGGCGCTGAGAATGGCTCCGTGGAGTCTCTGCCTCAAACATGGCCCCAGATGGGCAGAGCATCAGCCCCAGGCAGCAGTTGCCAGGTGATCCCAGTCGTGCACATGTGGGAGTCTGTCCCTCTATCTCCCCTCCTCTCATCACTTGGAAAAGAAGAAGACAAGAAAAGGTGTTAACGATTAGAAAGAAAACAAATTCGAATGCTGCAAGGATGATGCTGGTTAGCCAGAACTGCACAAACATCCCTCTTGGCAGCTCACCTACTCCTCTCCTAACCTACTGCTGTGGATCACACTCTCAGCAGAGTAGCTTTCACCTGCGGGCAAGCAATCCCCAATTTGGTCCTGGGGAAGGTTTTTATTACCTCCTACTCTGGCCCAAGTATGTGCAGAGAAGAAGGAATAGAGTTCACAGTCATAATCTTTTTTTTTATTTTTAATTTTTTTTTTACAGAGACAGTGAGTGAGTCAGAGAGAGGGATAGACAGGGACAGACAGACAGGAACGGAGAGAGATGAGAAGCATCAATCATTAGTTTTTCATTGCGCGTTGCAACACCTTAGTTGTTCATTGATTGCTTTCTCACATGTGCCTTGACCGTGGGCCTTCAGCAGACCGAGTAACCCCTTGCTTGAGCCAGCAACCTTGGGTCCAAGCTGGTGAGCTTTGCTCAAACCAGATGAGTCTGCACTCAAGCTGGCAACCTCGGGGTCTCGAACCTGGGTCCTTCTGCATCCCAGTCTTACACTGTATCCACTGTGCCACCTCCTGGTCAGGCCACAGTCATAATCTTTAAATGGAGAAAGAGTGAGGGGTAATGGGGTCACTGCTTGTCCAGGGCCCAAGAGTGAGCGAGGATAACAGCCTCTTCTGCTTGGGCCCAGAGATTATTGGCTATACTGTCACCCCATTACCATATGGGGAGGGAAGAATGAATATACAGCTGAAATTATTTATGCACGTATAGTGTAGGGCCAATCAGAAACAGAACAGGCAGCGCTGTGAAAATGCCTACTTGTAGCTTTCTGGAGACAGAGGAGGAAGGCTCCCCCCTCTCCCCCCCGAATCCGTGTGGTGGCGGCAGGGCAGGGGTGCACGCCTCACTGTAGGACTACCTTGTGCCTCTGTGTCAGAAGCTTTTAGAATCAAGGTTGATTTCAGAAACAGCAGTGAAAGGAAGACTTTCTGGCAGAATTTTTAAGACCTAAGGAAAATGGGCGACATGGTTTTCACCAAGACCCGCTGAAACAGTAGTCTTGTCTACGGGAAGCAAGTCATCTTCCCTTCCGACTTTTCATACCACATACTGGGGTTATTGGTACGGTGGACGATGTGTGTGTGAGAGAGAGAGTAAAAGGGAGAGAGGGAAGATAGACTATATAAAGTGGTTAGAAATATAAAAACTGGAAGAAGTAAAGCGAGAACAGTCAGGTCTCTTTTTTTTTTCCACATTAGAAAAAGGCTTACATTAAAAAATTATATTCCTTGTCAAATAATAGCAATATTAAAGGAAACCCATTTTGTAATTCACAATTTCAGCACCTTAACAAAACAAGCATTTTCATTATTTTGTATTTCCTTCTAGGGATTTGTGCATGTGGGTGAATATTTTTTACCTAGAAGTTGTCATATAATTTTACACTCAGATTTTTTTACTGATCATCAATCATATCATTGAACATATCTTTGCTTTTTAAAATGTTCTTTGAGGAAATACACGTCGCAGAAGACAGAAATAGGCCTGTAACAGCCACTTAGGAGGTTAAAGGCAAACACAAAAGAATTTCATTTTAGCAAGTTTAGCTAAAAACAGAAATTCTTTTCTTTTGAAAATTGTAGTATAATTGACATATTAGTTTCAGGGGAATAACATAACGATTCAATATTTGTATAGATTGCAGAACGATAACCACAGGAAAGTCTAGTTAACATTGGTCATCATAGTTATGAATTCTTTTTTTCTTGTGATGAAAACTTTTAAGATCTACTCTTTTAGAAAATTTCAAATATACAAAATAATATTAACTATAGTCACCATGCTGTACAGTACATTCGTGCGACTTGTTTATTTTCTAGCTGAAAGTTTGTACATTCTGACTCCCTTTACCCATTTTGCCCAATCCTCCAACCCCTGGCTATGGCAGACATTGATCTGTTTTGTGTATCTACGAGCTTCTTTTTCTTTATGAATTTTCATATAAGTGAGATCATATGGTATTTGTCTTTCTCTGTTTAACTTCCTTCACTTAGCATAATGCCCTCAAGGTCCGTCCATATTGTTGCAAGTGGCAAGATTTCATTACTTTTTATGGCAGAATAATATTCCCTGTGTGTGTGTTATCAGTCACATTTTTTTAAATCCAGTCATCTGCTGATACACACTTAGGTTGTTTCCATATCTTGGCTGTTGTAAATCATGTTGCAATGCCCCATTAACATGGGGTCCATTTATCTTTTCAAGTTAGTGTTTTCCTTTTCTTCAGATATATATCCAGAAATAGAATTGCTGGGTCATAAGGTAGTTCTACTTTTAATTTTTGAGAACCTCCAAGCTGTTTTCCATACTGACTGCACCAATTTACTTTCCCACCAATAGGGCATACGGGTTCCTTTTTCTTCACATTCTTGCCAATGCTTTTATTTCTTGTCTTTTTCCATTCTAACAGGTGTGAGGTGATAGCTCATGTGGTTTTGATTTGCCTTTCTCTGATGATGAGTGATGTTGAGCATCTTTTTTTTCCTAGTGTTTTCTTAATTATTTTATTGATTTTAATTTATTGTTTACAGAGATTCTAGTGTTGCCCTGAATGCATCCCCCTCCCCCATATTTCCCTCAACATCTCCCTCGGCCCCCTCCCCATAGTGCCCTCCCCCCTTCCCTTCAGGTTTATCCCATCCTATCATCCCCCTTCCCTCTGTCCTCTTTTCCTCTGGTCCCTTTGATCTCTCCTTTGTCTCAATTCTGTTCCTCAGTTCACATTGTTCATTGGATTCCTCAAATGAGTGAGGTCATATGATATTTTTCTTTCTCTGCCTGGCTTATTTCACTTAATATATTAGTTTCCAGGTCCATCCATGTTGTCGCAAAAGGTAATATTTCCTTCTTTTTCATGGCCCCATAGTATTCCATTGTATATATGTACCAAAGCTTTTTAATCCACTCGTCCTCTGATGGACACTTGGGCTTTTTCCAGATCTTCACTATTGTGAACAATGCTGCCATAAACATGGGGGTGCATTTCTCCTTTTGGAACAGTGCTATGGTGTTCTTGGGGTATATTCCTAAAAGTGGGATAGCTGGGTCAAAAGGCAGTTCGATTTTCAATTTTTTGAGGAATCTCCATACTGTTTTCCACAGTGGCTGCACCAGTCTGCATTCCCACCAGCAGTGCAGGAGGGTTCCCTTTTCTCCACATCCTCGCCAGCACTTATTCTGTGTTGTTTTGCTGATGAGCGCCATTCTGACTGGTGTGAGGTGATATCTCATTGTGGTTTTAATTTGCATTTCTCTAATGATTAGTGATGAGCATTTTTTCATATGCCTATTGGCCATCTGTATGTCCTCTTTGGAGAAGTGTCTATTCATTTATTTCGCCCATTTTTTGATTGGATTGTTTGTCTTCCTGGTATTAAGTTTTACAAGTTCTTTATAAATTTTGGTTATTAACCCCTTATCAGACGTATTGTTGAATATGTTCTCCCATTGTGTAGTTTGTCTTTTTATTCTGTTCTTATTGTCTCTAGCTGTGCAAAAGCTTTTTAGTTTGATATAGCCCCATTTGTTTATCCTGTCTTTTATTTCACTTGCCCGTGGAGATAAATCAGCAAATATATTACGGCGAGAGATGTCAGAGAGCTTACTGCCTATGTTTTCTTTTAAGATACTTATGGTTTCATGGCTTACATTTAAGTCTTTTATCCATTTTGAGTTTATTTTTGTGAATGGAGTAAGTTGGTGGTCTAGTTTCATTTTTTTGCAGGCAGCTGTCCAATTTTCCCAACACCATTTGTTGAAGAGGCTGTCTTCACTCTATTGTATGCTCTTACCTCCTTTGTCAAATATCAGTTGTCCATAAAGGTGTGAGTTTATTTCTGGGTTCTCTATTCTGTTCCATTGATCTATATGCCTGTTCTTATGCCAGTACCAGGCTGTTTTGAGTACAATGGCCTTGTAGTATAACTTGATATCAGGAAGTATGATACCTCCCACTTTATTCTTCCTTTTCAAGATTGCTGAAGCTATTCTTGTTCTTTTTTGGTTCCATATAAATTTTTGGAATATGTGGTCTATATCTTTGAAGTATATCATTGGTATTTTAATCGGTATTGCATTGAATTTATAAATTGTTTTGGGTAATATAGACATTTTAATGATGTTTATTCTTCCTAACCATGAGCATGGTATATGCTTCCACTTGTTTGTATCTTCCTTGATTTCTTTTATCAATGTTTTATAATTTTTTGAGTACAAATCTTTAATCTCCCTGGTTAAATTTATTCCGAGGTACTTTTTTTTTTGGTTGCAATAGTGAAGGGGATTGTTTCCTTAATTTCTCTTTCTGACATTTCATTGTCGATGTATAAAAATACCTCTGATTTCTGAGTATTAATTTTATATCCTGCCACCTTGCTGAATTCATTTATCAGGTCCAGTAGTTTTTTGACTGAGACATTAGGCTTTTCTATATACAATATCATATCATCTGCAAATAATGATAGTTTTACTTCTTCTTTTCCAATTTGGATGCCTTTTATTTTTTTCTTCTCGTCTGATTGCTGTGGCTAGGACTTCCAGAACAATGTTGAATAAGAGTGGTGAAAGGAGGCACCCTGCCTTGTTCCTGATCTTAAGGAGATTGCTTTTAATTTTTGCCCATTGACTATGATGTTGGCTGTGGGTTTGTCATAAATGGCCTTTATCATGTTGAGGTATGTTCCCTGTATTCCCACTTTGCTGAGAGTTTTGATTATGAATGGGTGCTGGATTTTATCAAATGCTTTTTCAGCATCTATTGAAATTATCATGTGATTTTTCTCCTTCCTTTTGTTTATGTGATGAATCACATTGATTGATTTGTGAATATTGTACCAGCCTTGCCTCCCCAGATTAAATCCCACTTGATCATGGTGTATGATTTTTTTCATATATTGCTGGATCTGGTTTGCTAATATTTTGTTGAGGATTTTAGCATCTAAATTCATCAGGGATATTGGCCTATAATTTTCTATTTTTGTGTTGTCTTTGCCTGGTTTTGGAATCAGAATTATGCTCGCCTCATAAAAGGAGCTTGGAAGTCTTCCTTCCTCTTGAATTTTTTGAAATAGCTTGAGAAGGATAGGAGTTAGTTCTTCTTTGAATATTTGGTAGAATTCACTTGTGAAGCCATTGGGCGCCGGGCTTTTGTTTGTTGGGAGTTTTTTGATAACTGTGTCGATCTCATTTGTTGTAATCGGTCTGTTTAGGTTTTTTGATTCTTCCTGATTGATTTTTAAAATAAATGTTTCAAGGAATTTGTCCATTTCATCGAGGTTGTCTAATTTTTTGGCATACAGTTCTTCATAGTATTTTCTTACAGTGCTTTGTATTTCTGTTGTGTCAGTTGTTATTTCTCCACTCTCATTTCTAATTTTATTTATTTGAGTCCTCTTTTTTTCTTGGTGAGTCTGATTAAAGGTTCATTGATCTTGTTTACCTTTTCAGAGAACCAGCTCCTTGTTTCATTGATCCTCTGTATTGTTTCTTTAGCCTCTATGTCACTTATTTCTGCTCTGATCTTTATTATTTCCTTCCTTCTACTACCTCTGGGCTTTACTTGCTGTTCTTTTTCTAGTTCTTTTAGATGCAGGGTAAGTTGTTTTTTTGAGCTTTTTCTAGCTTCTTAAGGTATGCCTGTAATGCTATGAACTTCCCTCTCAGGACTGCTTTTGCTGTGTCCCATAAATTTTGAGTTGATGTATGCTCATTATCATTCATTTCTAAGAATTTTTTATTTCTTCTTTGATCTCATTGTTAACCCATTCGTTATTTAATAAAATGCTATTTAGTTTCCAAGTGTTTGAGTACTTTTCAGTTTTTCTGTTGTGGTTGATTTCTAGTTTCATACCATTGTGATCAGAGAAAATGCTTGATATGATTTCAATCTTCTTAAATTTGTTGAGACTGCTTTTGTGCCTTAACATGTAGTCTATCTTAGAGAATGTACCATGAGCACTTGAAAAGAATGTATATTCTGCTGCTTTAGGGTGGAAGGTTCTGAAGATATCTATTAAACTGAGTTGATCTAGTGTGTCTTTTAAGTCTGCTGTTTCTTTGTTAATTTTCTTTCTTGAGGATCTATCTAGTGATGTTAGTGCGGTATTGAAATCCCCTACTATTATAGTATTGCTGTTAATCTCGCCCTTTATATCCATCAAAGTCTGCTTTATATATTTAGGTGCTCCTATTTAGGTGCATAAATATTTATAATGGTTTTATCTTCCTGTTGGATTTCTCCCTTTATCATTATGTAGTGACCTTCTTTATCTCTTACTATACCCTTCGTTTTAAAGTCCATTTTGTCTGATATAAGTATTGCTACCCCAGACTATTTTTCATCCATTTGCGTGAAATATTTTTTTCCATCCTTTTACCTTCAGTGTATGTGCATCTTTTGTTTTAACGTGTGTCTCTTGTAGACAGCATATGTATGGGTCCTGTTTTCTTATCCACGCAGCTACCCTATGTCTTTGAATGGATCACATAATTCATTTACATTTAAGGTTATTATTGATATGTAGTTGTTTATTGCCATTTTATTCTTTAAAGCTGTATTCCTTTTTGTTATATATTTCCCCCCTTTGATCTGTTTACAACAGACCCCTTAACATGTCTTGTGGCATTGGTTTGGTTGTAATGAATTCCTTGAGTTTTTTTTTTTTTTTTTTTTTGGTCTGGGAAGCTTTTTATTTCTCCTTCAATTTTAAATGATAGCCTTGCTGGATAAATTAGTCTTGGTTGTAGGTTCTTGTTCTGCATTACTTTGAATATTTCTTGCCATTCCCATCTGGCCTCAAGTGTTTCTGTTGAGAAGTCGGATGTCATCCTTATGAGGACTCCTTTGTAGGTGATAGCCTTTTTTTCTCTTGCAGCTTTTAATATTTTCTCTTTATCACTTAGCTTTGGTATTTTAATTATGATGTGTCTTGGTGTAGATTTCTTTGGGTTTCTCTTTAATGGAATTCACTTGTGCTTCTTGAACCTGCCTTTTTCCTGCTTCAATTTAGGGAAGTTTTCAGCTATGATTCAATTGAACAAAGTCTCTATCCCTGTTCTTTCTCTTCTTCTTCAGGAACCCCTATGATGTGGATGTTATTTCTCTTCATGTTGTCACAGAGATCTCTTAGAGTTTCCTCAGACTTTTTGAGTTTCTTTTCTTTTTGCTGCTCTTCTTCCGTACCTTCATTTAGCTTGTCCTCTAACTCACTGATTCGATCCTCAGCTTCATCCATCCTGCTTTTAATTCCTTCCATTGTGGTCTTCATTTGTGATACTGTATTTGTTATTTCTTACTGATTCTTTTTTATTATTTCAATGTCCTTTTTTATACTTGCTATCTCTTTATTTAGTTGTTCATTATGATCCTCTATTGTTCTTCTAAGATCTTTGACCATCCTAACAATCATTATTTTAAACTCTGCATCTAGTAATTTGGTTATATCTGACTCATTCAAGTCCTTTTCTGGGGATTTCTCTTGATTCAATTGGGTTGCATTTCTCTGCCTTCCCATTTTGTCTGTATATAAGAAGGGTGTGGCCACTGGAGTCCAATGGGTGTGGCCTCTGTGTTGCCTAGGTGTGGTCTGTCTGCAGGCCCACCACCCTCTCTGCTGCTGCTTGGGCATTCAGGTATGGGTGTGGCCGGTGCTGGCTGGCTGTGGCTGTCGCTGTGGTTTCTACCTCTCTTCCACAGGAGGGTCTCTGTTCATGTGCCTGGGTCTACAAACCTTGGCCTTCATCCCACCCCCGCAGGTGGGGCTGCACACCACCCCTGGGGCCACAAGCCTTGGCACTGCAATCCTTCGCACTGTGGGCAGGGGTGAGCACTTTTGCTCAGCCGTGTCTCTGCCTATTCACGGACTTTTGCTCTGCCCCCACAGGTGGAGCTGCGCTCACAAGTCAGGCTGCAAGCCTGGCCGCAAGCCTGGGCTCTGTGGGCTGGGCAGGGCTCCGCGCCTGTTCCCAGGCTTTTGCCCCACCCCCGTGGATGAAGTTGCACTTGTGCTAGGGCAACAAGCCCGGGCTTCGTGGGCTGGCTGGGTCTCTACAAATCCCAGGCTTTTCCCTTTCCCCTGTGAGCGGGATTGCATGTGGGCCTGCAGCCAGCTGGACCGCTTTTGTGCACCCCTTCCGCCCACCGGGCAAATCTGAGCTCACACTGGGCCTCAGTCATGGCCTGTCCAGCTTCCGCCCCCTCAGCAGTGTGGGTGGGTGCACTGCATTTCAGACCCTAACACTCAATACTGTATTCCCTAAGGCTCCCTCCTAAGCGACTCTGCTCTGAGTGCCGCGGAAGAGCTTGTTTGGCTGGTGTCCTGCTTCCCTTTGCTGGTATTGCTGTTTCCAGGGGAAATATTCCCTTCAGATTTGGGGAGTGACTTGTCCCAGGGATTAGGGTGGCTGTCCCTCAAAGTGTTTCTCTCTGTGCCTCCTAGATTACACTCTCTTTCTGCTACTCTGGTCTTCTCCTCTCTCCCCGTCCCCTGGGTCCCCGGGTGAGTGGTTGTGAGAGAGGTATTCTGCGCAGTCCCTTTAAGAGGAATCCTGGGTCTGAGAAATCAGTCTCTTTCTCACAAACAGTATCCTGTCTTGTTTCCAGCTAAATACTGTCCAAACGCCTCTTCTAGGCTCTGGGGCTGCAGGCTGGGGCTTTGTTCCTGGGACTCAGGACCCTCCCCTCTCTGCTAAACTCACTTCCCACCCCACGAGTCTCTCCTGGCTGCCGTTAGCTCCGGGGAACTGGGCAGCCCTCTCCGTGTTTCCGCTTTTTCTACCAGTCTCAGTGTGGCTTCTTCAGTGTTCCTTGGTTGAAGAGTCCTCTTAGTTTAGTCCAAAGTTGATTTTTCCAGGTGATGGTTCTTAAAATTAGTTTGTAATCCACTTTGGTTCTGGGAGGTGGAGGTTGGTACGTCCGCCTACTCCATCGCCATCTTGTCTTCTCCGCTTTCATCCATTTTTGAGTTGACTTTTGTGTATGTAAGATAGTGGTACACTTTCATTCTTTTGCCTGTGGCTGTTCATTTTTTCAATATTATTTATTAAAAAGACTGTCCTCCATTGTATAATTTTGGCTTTCTTTTTTATAAATTAATTTACCATGTACATACTAGTCTATTTCTTGGTTCTCTGTTCCCATTGGTTTGTTTTTTCATGCCAGTACCATACTGTTGTGATTACTATAGCTTTGTAATATAATTTGAAATCAGGGAGCTGTTGCCTCCATCTTTGTCCATTCTCAAGATTGCTTTGTTTGGCTATTTGGGGTCTTTTGTTTTTCTACTAAAATTTTAGGATTGTTTCAGTTCTTTGAAAAATGGAATTGGAATTTTTATTGTGCTTGGATTGAATATATAAATTACTTTGGGTAAGGCTTTGCATTTCAAAAAAGCACGGAAATGCTATAAATTCAATGATGAAAGATGCTTCATTTCATATCTGATTTTTAATTTTAGTCAAGAACTGATAATATTACCATTAGCAGCAGGGATAGGCAGCACATGAAAAGAATATTATTATTACTGGGCTCCTTTGTGAGGAGATCAGGTATGGATTCCAAATGATGGCATAACTATTATTGATGTGTAGAATTTTCACTTACAAAAAAATGCTTAAGAGAAAAATCACCTGGGCTTTTTGTAACATGTCAGTGTGTGTGACCTTTAGATCACCAGAAACAAATGAATAAACGAAGAAAGCATCTCCTGAATTTTACTATTAGAATACATAAATCAAAACAGCATATGACACAATTCATATTTAAATTGAAAAATTTTTGGTTTGACTCCATAAATTCATGAATTAGGGTATGTTATAGAAGTCAAGGAAAACATGTATTAAAGAATGTGGTGGGGAGGGTAGAAGACAATAAGGGGATAAATGGTGATGAGGGAGAGACTTGCACAATACACAGATGATGTGTTATAGAATTGTACACCTGAAACCTATATCATTTTATTAACCAATGTCACCCCAATAAATTTAATTATGAAAAAAACAGAGCAGATTGTTTAATGAGCCTGGGAAATGTTACCCATACAAAAGCATCTTCTAAGAGGCCTGTGCTTCTAAGAGTGTTATGTTTAAAACGTAATCTAATGTAAATAAATAAATAAGGCAGAACAATCACTAAAAAAAAAAATTTGTGCCTAGGATAGTTCAAAGAATTGCATAAATGCGTACCTGGGCAATGCCCTGGAGTGTAGTAGAATCTATGTAGGAGGTATCTTACATATTCACAGAGCTTGAGAAGTCAATAATAACAGCTGTTCCTGTTTAGGTGAGACTGGTAATTTATTTTTTTTGACAGAGACAGGGAGAGAGAGAGATGGATAGGGATAGACAGACGGGAAGGGAGAGAGATGAGAAGCATCAATTCTTCATTGCGGCATCTTAGTTGTTCATTGATTGGTTCTCATATGTGCTTTGACCGGGGGGCTGCAGCAGAGTGAGTGACCCCTTGCTCAAGCTGGTGAGGTTGGGCTCAAGCCAGCGACCATGGGGTCACATCTATGATCCCATGTTTAAGCCAGCGACTCCACACTCAAGCTGGAGAGCCCGTGCTCAAGCCAGCGACCTCAGGGCTTCGAGCCTGGGTCCTCTGCATTCTGGTCCGATGATCAATGCACTGCCCATGGCCTGGTCAGATGAGACTGGCAATTTCTTTTCACCAAAATAGTATGTAATCATAGATTAAATTATCAGAATGTATAGGAATAGCATTACACCAAGTAATTTCTTTTTAAGGCTTATTTTTTTTCTGATTCTATCAAGGTAATATCCAACTTTTAAAAGGTAAGGTAGCCTGACCTCTGGTGGCGCAGTGGATCAAGTATTGACCTGGAATGCTGAGGTTGCTGGTTCAAACCCTGGGCTTGCCCAGTCAAGGCACATCTGGGAATTGCTGCTTCCTGCTCCTCCCCCTTCTCTCTCTCTCTCCGTCTCTCTTCTCTAAAATGAATTTTTTTTAAAAAAAGGCAAGGTATATGGTGGACATTTGGTATTATTTAGGCCAGTCAGCATCTGCAACTTCCTTCCTAGGTTAGAATGTCCTACTTTTGTAGTTCTGTGGTAGAGGCTGAAAATTCCAGTTGTTTGCTTTCTCATGTTGTTGTTTTTTTGTTTGCTTGTTTTTAATTTGTCTGAAGGTGACTGGCAGCAATGGCTAAGTTAGTCATGCTGCATATTTACCTCCACAGGTTCACTTCTTAGCACATCAGAAATACCTTTTCTCTGGACAAAGATTTCCCGTGCTTCTTTGTAGTTCATATGCAGACACATGACCTGGGGATCCACCATCTAGATCCCCTTGCACCAGATTTTGACTTAGGAGCTAATTGTAAAAATAAAACAAGCAGCAACATCCACAAAGAAAGCAACAACTTAGGCCCTGGCAGGTTGGCTCAGCGGTAGAGCGTCGGCCTAGCGTGCGGAGGACCCGGGTTCGATTCCCGGCCAGGGCACACAGGAGAAGCGCTCATTTGCTTCTCCACCCCTCCGCCGCGCTTTCCTCTCTGTCTCTCTCTTCCCCTCCCGCAGCCAAGGCTCCATTGGAGCAAAGATGGCCCGGGCGCTGGGGATGGCTCTGTGGCCTCTGCCTCAGGCGCTAGAGTGGCTCTGGTCGCAACATGGCGACGCCCAGGATGGGCAGAGCATCGCCCCCTGGTGGGCAGAGCGTCGCCCCTGGTGGGCGTGCCAGGTGGATCCCGGTCGGGCGCATGCGGGAGTCTGTCTGACTGTCTCTCCCTGTTTCCAGCTTCAGAAAAATGAAAAAAAAAAAAAAAATTAAAAAAAAAAAAAAAAAAAAAAGAAAGCAACAACTTAAATCTAGAAATGAAGAAGCATTTTCTTTCATTTGAAAGGGTAAATTATAATGGCTGTTGGAAAAAGCACTAAAAAGTGGTTCTGGGTGCAGAACTATCAACAGTGTAGCAGGGCATGTGTTCTGGTGTAAGATCTGATACCTAGAGCACCGCTTAATATTTTTAATCAACATCTGATTAAAAAAGGTAGTAACTGCTCATTATGCAAAACTTAGAGAACATAGAAAAGGTCAACATGTGTGCTTCCATATACACGGATGTGTACACACACATATGTAGGAGTTTCTTTATACAATTGGGATCAAAGTATGTCATTTTGTGCCTACCCTTGTAATGCTGTTTTCTATGCCCTTCTTTGACACTACTTTTCTAAATAACTACATCATTTAACTGTTCTGCTATTGAGTATTTAGAGTCTCTAATATTTTGCTGCCATAGAGCTTCAAACAATATTCTTGTATATAAATCTTTGACTAGATTTCTGCCTTAGGGTAAATTCCAAGATAGCAGACTATTAAATCAGTAAAATTTGAACCTGTTAAAAGTCTCTTCATACAGTTGTAAAATTTCTTTCCAGATGTGGCTGACCACCTCAATTCTTTAACTTTTGACTGTAAAAAGCATTGACATAGAACTTTTATAAAACTGGAATGTCAGACATGAAAACATTTTTTAAAATAATGAATGTGGTACCTGTTATGAGAGTATACTATCAATACTTATGTGACAGCAATATACATACTTAGAGACATTATCACATTTAATCCTCACAGTGACTTTTTGTTGGTCCTTTTAGCTTCATCAATGAAATGGCCAAATATCTGTTTAAGGTCACACAACTCATAAAATGTGAACTCAGGAATCAAGTATTAGTTTTCTGATTTCAAAATTCATTCTTTCCCTTATATTATTTCAACCCGACTGAAATAAGTTTTGAGTGTGTAAATGAATACTCATGAGAAATGAAATAAGGGTGAGCTGGAAGTAGTAGAGAGAAAGCAAGAAGCAGTTAAAAAGCATATTGTCTTAGTAAAGAGAATTTAGAAATAGAACACAGTGTTAGCAGGGTATTTTAACCAATGAGTATTTATTAAAAGCCGGGGTGCACCAGGCACAATTCTTGTCCAGTAGGCTAACAGATACAAATGATGTAACCAATTCACTTAGTAGCTTATCTGATTAAACAAAATACATTTCATAGAAATGATTATAAAATGCATTGCAGATAGAAACGGAATATCTTTTATATTACCGATCTTACAGTACCTAAATAATTATTAATAAAAACCAGGCAACCCATATGGTAAATAAAAGTTAGCAAACCACCAGTTATTACTTTATTTTAGTCAGCAAAAGAAAAAAAGCATGCTATCATCATGCTGAAATGGGTTTCAGCATTCCATACAGACATCCTTTTACAAAAGGAACACAGTCCACCTGTACTCTTAAAAATTCAGTGTCTTTCCTCCTGGCTCAAATTACATTCTACTTTTTGGCTTAAAGATTAGTTGTGGTGTCAAAGTAAGTTTATTTAGTACTTAAGTCCCATGTCTCAGATTCTCGACCTGGGGTACGTGAGAATCAGTCCAATGAAATATTAGAGGAACAAAACAAAACTTAAATGGGATGGTTTATCTGCTTTGCCCAATATTCTAGCCAGTATTCAATGGAGAAGTTCAGATACACAGTTGATAAACCAGAACATAACAGTAGAAGGGTTTGGAAAAAGACAAAATGCTGGTGTTATTTCTTTGAAGCATGTTTGTCCATGAGAGCTCTATTGCATGTTGGAGAGTTATGGCTAATTCTTTAAAGGACCATATCAGGTTTGTTGGCACATGATATATCCCTTAGTTTGAAGGCTGGTGTGGAAAGGACTGAAAAGGCATGTTGTGGAGTGTGTTTGCTGACACAGTCTTGACGGCCACTGAACCACAGTCATCCAGGAGAGTGTGCACCAGGTCCTTCCTGAGACCTCCTGAGATAGGTCTGCTTTCTTCAGGCAACAGCCCTGGAAACTTCCATAGAAGGTCAAGGTCAACTTTTATTGCACAGGAACCAAAATTATTCCCCCTCCCCCCTTTTCCTGAGCTGGAGACCTCCTAGTGCAAACATGGCTGGGGATGCCTCTCTGCTCGCTCCTCTGGCCAGCAGGGAGCGCTCCACCAGGACGCCTCCGAGAAGCACCTTCTTCAAAGGGAAGCACGAGGTATCATGTTGGCCCAAGCAATCTGGTCAGTCAGTCACCATTCTCAAGTAACTTTTGTAAGTTGTTCTGTATCTTGAAATAACAACAGAGAAGCTCCTGTTATTAAACGGAATGGAGTCTATTAAGAGCATATTTGCTATGGCCTAAATAATGCTTGAGCTTGTTCAAAAGAGCTCCACCTGGGTTAAATTTGGATCAGGCAAACACATGCCTTTTACTGGAATAGAGTTCTGTTTAACAGTCCACTTTGAGATGAAAAGAGCGAGGGCTGGAAAGGAAAGAGTGGCACAAAGATGAGAATGCTAGTAGAGACCGAGAGAGATCAGCTAGTTTAAATCGGGGCAGTCAACCTTTTTATACCTACCGCCCACTTCTGTATTTCTGTTAGTAGTAAAATTTTCTAACTGCCCACTGGTTCCACAGTAATGGTGATTTATAAGGTAGGGAAGTAACTTTACTTTATAAAATTTATAAAGCAGAGTTACAGCAAGTTAAAGCATATAATAATTAATTACTTACCAAGTACTTTATGTCGGATTTTCGCTAAGTTTGGCAGAATAAATCTTTATAAAACAACTTACTATAGTTAAATCTATCTTTTTATTTATACTTTGGTTGCTCTGCTACCGCCCACCATGAAAGCTGGAACGCCCGCTAGTGGGCGGTAGGGACCAGGTTGACTACCACTGGTTTAAATCTAACAAACACCACATAATAATGTATAACACCACTATTCGAGAGCATACAACATTTCTCAGAAGACTGACTTTCATAGGGACAGGGATCATGCCCTATCTTTGGATCTCAAGACTAGAGTACAGTGCTGGGCAGGAAAAATGCACTCAGTAAGTGTGTGAACTTGAAAGGGTTCAGAGCAAGGAATTCTCATCAACCTGTACTGTGATGGGCACAAGGAACCCCGGGACCAGAAGGAAGAGGATGAATTCTTCTGTAAGAAGAGTCTGTGATGTCCTTTAGGCTACACAGGGCACGTGAAGAGGAAGAGCTGGTCTGTGCCAGGAACTCCGTGCACGCTCGCCCTGAGCACACACCGCCACCGTCATACAGGGGCAGGCATGACACCAAAACTGAGGTCCAGAGGGGCCTGGAACAAGCCCAGTGACTCAGAGAGTAAATGGTAGAGCAGAGATAAGAGAGGCCCACCTCCAAAATTTATGCTCCTCCTTCTGTACTGCTCCACCATAAATGCCATTGTCAGTACTAATAAGTGTTTACTTCTTTACTCATAAAAGGCATTGCCTTCACCCTCCACATTCCTACTTCATGTCTTCCCTGCTATCTCACAGGACCAACGATAAAAGCAGGAGTGGGAAGGAAGAAGAAGAAATGAACCCAAGGATGGATATCCAAAACATCCAAAACATACCTACGAAGACAAAACACCCAAAAGTACAACAAAGGAGCTAGATGGGCAACGTATAGAACAAAATCCAAGTGGACAATAAAATATATATAGAAAGATGTTCACCTGCAGTAGTAATCAGGAAAATGCAAATAAAAATCATAATGAGACCTGATTTCCCACCGTTAGCCTGGGAGGAGGGGGGTGAATGGTAAGCCTTAGTCACTAAGGTGGCGCCAATGGGAAGAGCATCTGAGGAGACCTTTGAAGGCAGATTGCATAGGACTTTCCAGCTAATGAGTTAAATCAATGGCAAGTGAAAAAGAGGAGGGAGTTAAAAATCATTCTTAGATTTCCCTGAAAGGGCTGGGATGCCGTGAACGGAAATCAGGAAGTTCCAGGCAGGGCAGACCCGGAGGCTTGGATAAGAGCAGTCCCTGCAGGAGAGGAGGAAGGAATTGCAGGGGTAAGCCACATGGCTGAGAAGGCTCCCCTGCTCCAGCCGACTGGAGCTGCGTTTCACCACCGGGCTGTGCCACACTACTTGCCTGACTGCCTCTGGCTGGAGGGGGCAGAGCAATCAAAAAGAACATGGGCGTGTCCTCGTAACTTTTTCTGCTTTAAGTCATCTGTGCCATTTATAACTTTTCAGAATGTCAACATATGCATTCTGACCCTAAATGCACTTTTGACTGCTTCTGCTTTGGGACAAAGGCTTCTGCTGACACTAAGGGCCTCTTAGCTGAGTAGCCGGGCTCTGTCCGAAGCTGTGCACAAGACGTAACCAGCTGTCCACTCTTGTGAACAAGCCCTCCTGTTTTTCTGTCCTTCATTCCAGAACGTGGTGTCCTAGCCAGGCCCGGCAGGAGACCAGGGAGAAACACAGGAGGGGCCGCGGGGTTCCGTGTGCTTCCGGCCTGAGGACACCGGAGCGTACCAGAGTAAGCGACCGGAAACTGAAAACCACCTGTCCCCTTGCTCAGCATGGGAGCCAAACATTGGTCAACAGATCATTACAGAAAAAAAAATTCCCTCCCCTTCTCAGCAACTAACATTTTAGAAAGAAAAACACTTCTGGTTGCTACCTCATACCTTCTCTAGGTTCGTTTTGGAGTTAAAAAAAAGTTTCAAGTCAGCCCATAGATTTAATGACTCAATAGGACTTAATCTGGCATGCCCTGGTTTACAACAGAAGCTTGGAAACCGCCTTTGCTCTCAACACTTCAGTGGTTAAAGGCTACATAACATTTAGTAGAGCAAAACAAACAGTTGATTCACTTGAAGTTCATGTTTCTTCGCACATAAGCATAGCTGTGCTATGATGGGGAGCTACCGGGGAGTCGGCGGGTTGGAACTGAACACAACTCTAACCCTTTCTTTAAGGATTAGAGAAAAAACAAAGTTTTAGACTTGAAGAGGTGAACATGTTGAAAGGAGAAAGAACTGTTAATTAGGTTTAACTCTGGAATATTTCTGGTGTGCTCACCTTTTTCTCCTGTTCCCTCTCCTACTGAGTTCTAAGGCTTGCCCCAAGCCTGAGGGCAGACTTGCCCTAAAGTTGTCCTACAGAAAGATGCCTCCGGAGGTAAAGGTACATCAGTGGCCTTCTCAGCAAGGGACTCAGGTTGCACTCTGAGGGCCAGTAACAGAGGGCTTCCGAGCACAACTGTGACGCCACTCAGACCTGCTTTCAAATTCCAGGTCTGCCTACTTTCTAGATGTGTCTCCTTGAGCACGATCCTAGAAACTTGGACTCTTCCTTCTCAGATAGGACTGGTGACACCCGTCTCCCAGGGTTACAACAGGGAAGGAATGCAGTGTTTTATGTATGGCAACCACCGGCCTGGGTGGAGGCGGGGCTGCGCGCTCTGGCTGGGACTCCCTGCCACATCCCTCCCCTGAGCCCCGTGTCACGGGTCACTTGCCGCTGTATGGCACACAGAAATATTTCTAATCCAGGAGGAAAACCGGAAGATAGACAAACAAGGAAAATGAGATAGAAACCTATGTCTTGGTGGAAAGAAAAAAAAAAACCAAACCAGTCTTTCACATTTACCATGTGATCCCCTGGCTCGGTTTGGTCATTTAGACTGCCTGCTGCACACCAGCAGTGCTTTTTTTATTTTTTTACAGAGACAGAGGATATCAGAGAGAGGGATAGATAGGGACAGACAGACAGGTACGAAGAGAGATGAGAAGCATCAATCATCAGTTTTTCGTTGCGACACCTTAGTTCATTGATTGCTTTCTCGAAATATGTGCCTTGACTGCGGGCCTTCAGCAGACCGAGTAACCCCTTGCTCAAGCCAGCGACCTTGGGTCCAAGCTGGTGAGCTTTGCAGAAACCAGATGAGCCCACGTTCAAGCTGGCGACTTCGGGGTCTCGAACCTGGGTCTTCCGCATCCCAGTCTGATGCTCTATCCACTGCGCCACCGCCTGGTCAGGCCCAGCAGTGCTTTAATGAGTAACCGGTGATGTATGGCAAGCGACAGGCACTACCGCGACCTCCCCCAACACAGGAAAAAAAATCGGTCACCTTTTCTAGTTTCATTATGTTAGCCGTAAGCTCGCGGCAGAGGACCTCCATATTTAACTGTGCCTGTGACCCCAGGCCAGGGGGTGCTGCCTGTCTGTAGGAACAAGGAGAAGAGTTACCATGGGCGGGAGCGGCACAGGAAGAGGTGGAATAAACACATTTGAAATGCATTTGAACAGGAAACCAGGTTGTAGGAGAAGAGAGTGAGCCTTTGATTTGTTAACATCAGAAAGGCCCTGTGGCGATCCAGGACTCCCAGACTGGATGTGTGGGGACTGATTCTCAATAGTTGGCTGGACATCTTGTAAGCTGCCTTTGTTGGACCGGCTGTGTTGTGCCTTGGCTTCCAAACAAAAACCAGATGATTATTTTCAAGCACATGATTTCCTAAACCCCTTTAATTAGCCCTCAATGTCTTCTCTATCCCCAGTACAGCATAAATTTGCAAGAAGCATTGCTCTTAGTCATGCATGTATTTTTTGTGGGAGCAAGTACGCTTTCCACAAGAACTTTCAGAGTGTTTGGGAATGTCTTTTAATGAATTTCTGCTGAAGTGTGAGACCTTTGTGACTTGCCGTACTCTTGTCTTACAAGCTGTCAGATGTATTCATTATGTACTATTAGACTATTTATGGCATGGATTCTTTCTTACTCTGGGGCCCACTAGCATCCTATACCAGCTAAAACTGTAGGAAACTTAGAGATGTGTGTGTGTGTATATGTATATATATATTTATATATTAACTGGAGAGATGGTCTAAAGCTGTTTATCAGATATTCACGTTAAGGCTAAGAACCCTGGTTTGTATCTTCTCTGTATTTGTTGGTTGGGATTATTTGTAACTGTTAAGTTTTTAGGTGGTAATGACTGTCTGACTTATTTTATGTATGATCCATTTTTAAGATACAGGCATGTGGTAAATTACTGGTGATTACCTAAATATTAACAAAGCTATCAGATGTTTTTCTATTTACTAGCACTGAAACAGTTTTTTAAAAATCGTTGATCCATACTGTCAAAATCTTAGAACCCAACAAGGAAACTGAATCTACATCTTTCAGTTTCTACACGAAGGATCTGAGACCCAGAGTACTGATTATGAACATGACATTCTGACAATCTGTAGGCTGTAACTGTAATAACAAGCTGGTACAAAGTACGGATTCAAAAGGATCGCTCTGCAGCACCTGAACAATCAGAGTCGGTGTGCGGAGTCAGACCTGGGCAGTGTGGCTGGATTAATTACCTGGACAAAGTAAGGTACTGGGGAGGCTCAGCTCCTGTAAAAGTACTTTATTAACAGACTTTCTATCATGGGTGTTCCCTGATCGTATGTCATATATGACCTTTATAACTTTTCCTTTAAATGTTTATTTTTCAGACTGCATCTCTTTCTGAGTTGATTATTCAAACAGTAAAATAAATATTTCATTTGCCTTTGTTAGCGAAATTTCCCTGTCATCACCACCAAGTTAATGGAATAACAGAACATGGTGTACATTTTCCTAAAATAATCAAACCCTTATATGACCGTGAACAGAATAGTCTGCAATAATCCAAAGTCACCTCCTAACTCTAAGTGTATTAACATTTTGAACAAAGCCCTGGCTCGTTGGCTCAGTGGTAGAGCATAGGCCCAGTGTATGGAAGTCCTGGATTTTATTTTGGCCAGGGCGCACAGGAGAAGCACCCATATGTTTCTCCACCCCTGCCCATCTCCTCCTTCCCCCCCCCCTCGTCCCTCCCCGGAGCCACGGCCTGAATGGTTCAAGCAGGTTGGCCCTGGGTGCTGAGGAAGCCTATGGTCTTTGAAGTCATATGGACCTGCATTTGAATCCTGATTCTACTTCAAACTGTAAGACATTAAGCTGATTATTTCTGAGTGTCAGTTACCTCATCTGTAAAACGGGAATAATAGTTGCCTTATAAAGGCATACAGAGAGAGATAGAGAGAAAAATTGTAGTTATGCGTATATGTATTCATTCTAGTTGAGTTGCCAGCACATGGTATGTACTCTGTAAAGGAATAACTCTATGTTTAAAACTTGTGCTAAAAGTATATTTTCTAACAGAATAATTTATTTCTATTTCTCTTTTTAGGCAGGGTGTCAAAATCCTCATGGGACTGGGTTTAAGGAAAAGGGCTCTATGTCTGAATAGGTTTAATTAGCTTAGGCATGTAAAAATGGCAGAGATGAAAAGATTTCAGATGGGGGAAAGGGAGGGGGAGAGAGAGAGAGGCATCAACTCGTTACTCCCAGTGGTTATGTCATTTAGTTGTGCACTTATTGGTTGCTTCTCTTATCTGCCCTAACTGGGGTTTGAACCGATGACCTCAGTGAGTAAGGACAACTCTGTCCACTGAGTCACCCAGCCAGGGCCTAACCTACTCTTTGTTTTTTCCTTTTTAAATCAGTTTGTGGTATAATATACATAAAATAAAATTTACCATTTTAACCATTAAAAAGATTTATACAGGCACAGTCCACTAATTACTAGTCACATGAGTCTTTATAGTGGTCAAGGGCTTTGCAAGTAAATGTGCTAACATAAAGAGTTACAGATGAAGGCCCTGGCCGGTTGGCTCAGTGGTAGAGCATCGGCCTGGCGTGTGGAAGTCCCGGGTTCGATTCCCGGCCAGGGCACACAGGAGAAGCACCCATCTGCTTCTCCATCCCTCCCCCTCCTTCCTCTCTGTCTCTCTCTTCCCCTCCCGCAGCTGAGGCTCCATTAGAGCAAAAGATGGCCCGGGCGCTGGGGATGGCTCCATGGCCCCTGCCTCAGGCGCTAGACTGGCTCTGGTCACAACAGAGCGATGCCCCGGATGGGCAGAGCATCGCCCCCTGGTGGGCATGCCGGATGGATCCCGGTCGGGCGCATGCGGGAATCTGTCTGACTGCTTCCCTATTTCCAGCTTCAGAAAAAATACAAAAAAAAAAAAAAAAAAGGAGTTACAGATGAAGAAATGCACTGAGGCACTCAAATTGCTTTTCTCCTAGGAATGTCTTGATTCTGTCAGTTCACTGAGATAAACTTTGATATTTCAATAAATGGACCAAGGTCACAACTGAGTCTTAGAGGAACAGAATGAGATGATATAAAATTAGGCTTGCTTCTGGCCTTATCCCTGGCAACACTATAGCAATTCAAGAACCTGCACAATCAGGTGGTTCATTTCTAGGACCTTCCCTGCCTCTTTGCTTCCCATAAATGTATCCTTAATTAATATGTGCTATGAAGGTTGCTAAGTGCAGCTCCAACAGTATTCTCATCTGAAGTGCAAGCAGATGACAGCATAGGAGGGAAGTGTCTTACTCAGTATGATGGGTGTCCACAACGGAGGTTAGGGACCCCAGCCGCTCCTCCAGTGTATTAATTCTGTATCTCATGTAGAAGGTCGAGATGATTAGTGCACAGACGCTGGAAAGGGATAAGAGAGAAATCTCAGTGGTCAATGGCCAAGCCACGATGTTCGTAAAACTCAGAGCCAATGTCTAGTCAAGGCAAGGTATTTTCTAAAACACCTTGGCCAAAGAGACTTTGAAAAGACCTTTATTCAACAGGCTGATCCTTGTCATAACACTTCAGAGCTAGAAGGGGATTTTAAACCTTTAGCCCAAGTTCCTCAATTTACAAGAAATTCAAATAGGCTCTCTGCAGGCCACACCCCAGGAAGATCACCACACCAGTCCTCTTCCTCCTTCCCTGTGGAGCCTCACCAGAAGTGCCCGGCCTGTCCTGTTCATTGTGACTCACAAATTCCCGCTTAATCTGGAAACCAAACTGGGCATATCTGCCTTGGTCGTGATGGAACAGCCTAGAACTGGGTCAGGCTATTTTCAGAACAACAACTGATTACAAGACTGGGAGCTGAGGGGGAAGTTAAAAAAGTCAATGCCTAAGTATTCACTAAAGGGGATGACATTTTAAAGTTGCTTTGGCCTCTGTCCAGAGAACATGGGTTGGGTGGAAAATAAACAACAGGGACAAAGATGCTTCGTTCTAATCTTCCAACTAATAGTATCCACTTGGAGCGTGGTCCTCAGCTGATCTGGACGATTGTTTTGCTTTTCATTCCTCCCTTCTCACTATTTAAATGAGAAGGGGGTGGATGGGAAAATGTGGCCTAAACCTAAGGAAAACAAATGTTGACGAAGGAGACAAAAATTGCTGAAGAAAAGATCTGGGTCACATTAGACACAGCTGAGGTTTACAGTGGCTCTTGGCCACATGAAAAGATTATTCCTTTAAAGAACCGAATCACTGTCTTAAGTCCCTTTTAGTAAATTCATTCGTTCACTTACGCAATTGCGTAGAATATAAGAATATGGCGGAGAGTCGGACATTTCTGAGACTTTACTTTGTGTAAGAGTCCAATGGTTTCTGACTGACCTGTTGGTAGAAATGAAAGTGATCGTTTTAAAACTCCTTTGTCCAGCAATATTGCTAAGGGGAAGAGGCACTTGACAAAGGTAATTATTCCTAATAGAAATCATAGAAAATAGTAACTGAAGTCTTCCAGGTGTCATTTTAACTAGTAGTAACAATTCCCTCTGAACGTTTCATTCAACCCATATTTACTGAGAGACTTCTATGTGTCAAGCATTGTGTTGGAGTGAATGGTGAACCATATAGATACCACCATAGTTCTTATACCAGTATAACTGGTAACTGGTTATTAGAATAATTAGAAAATAAGAAATAATTTAGTAACTTGATTTTTAACAGCATTTTTTGAGTCACAGTCTCAAAGTATTCAAAATAATGGTGGTGCCGCCACGCAGGCTATTCTCCTGTATATCCTCTGTAGTAAAGCAGAGGGCCGGGGGATGTGTGATGAATGAATAAATATATAAACATGCAAAGACCTACAACAGGAACGGAGGGGAGGAAATATGAAAGGCAGTCATACAATGAAATATGTGGGCCCTTTAAAAGTTACAAACATACACGCATCCAAAAAATAATAATAATAAAGAAGTTACAAGCACATGCCCTCCACCTGCAGCCCCCAATCTGTTCCTTACCATGTGTGGGGAGACTCTTGGTTTTTCCTTCAGGTACTCTGTTCACATGGGCATCGGCCCTAGTTGGTTTTGCTTCTCCCTTGGAGACATCTAGAACTGTCTGGGATTCTGTCACACGGAAATCTATCATACCAAAATGGGGCTGGGTAAGTTTTCTCCCCAAAACATTTAAAATGTAGTATCAACCACAAAAGTAAATCAAGCGCCTGACCAGGTGGTGGCACAGTGGATAGAGCATCAGACTGGGATGCCGAGGACCCAGGTTCGAGACCCCGAGGTTGCCAGCTTGAACGTGGGCTCATCTGGTTTGAGCAAAAGCTCACCAACTTGAACCCAAGGTTGCTGGCTCAAGCAAAGGGTTACTCGGTCTGCTGAAGGCCCATGGTCAAGGCACATATGAGAAAGCAATCAATGAACAACTAAGGTGTCGCAATGCGCAACGAAAAACTAATGATTGATGCTTCTCATCTCTCCATTCCTGTCTGTCTGTCCCTGTCTATCCCTCTCTCTGACTCTCTGTCTCTGTTAAAAATAAATAAATTAATTTAAAAAAAAAAGTAAATCAAGCTCTTCATGTGCTTGATAATGGCCAAGGACATAAATGGATCTTCTCATAAACTGGTTGAGTGGCTAGGGATTAAAATCTAATGATCAAGCAAATACGTAATGAAATAATATAAAGCAGGGGTCAGGAACCTATGGCTCACGAGCCAGATGTGGCTCTTTTGATGGCTGCATCTGGCTCGCAGACAAATCTTTAATAAAAAAATAACAACATTAAAAATATAAAACATTCTCATGTATTACAATCCATTCATTTCCTACCACTCATGTTCAGGGTTGCGGGTGGCTGGAGCCAATCACAGCTGTCCTCCGGGACAACACCAAATTTTTATTGGATAAATAAAATTTTATTGGATAATTTTTATTGCATAACGTACACGGGTCATTGTATGGCTCTCACGGAATTACATTTTAAAACATGTGGCGTTCATGGCTCTCTCAGCCAAAAAGGCTCCTGACCCCTGATATAAAGACAAGTCTGTCTTTACCTCACTGACTCATGGAGATGGTTGAGCTATAATAATTACTAGTATTATTAAAAGAGGGAAGGAAACATATGTTTCTCTCAATCAACCTAATATTATGTTGATTTAAGAGACATTTATTAAATATGTATACATGGAAATGGACTTTTACCACATAGGCAATCCCGTTTCTTGGAAGTTTTCAAACTATCTTTTCTCCAGATTCCCTTTCCAATTTTTAACCAGGAAGACAAGGGCTGTTTGTTGTTGTTGGTTTTGTTTTTTGTTTTTAAAGGGTGGGATGAAGATGTTTTGGGGAGAATTACATTTTAGTCAAGATAGAAAAATTTCCCAGACCTCTCGAGTTCTCAGATTCGGGCGTCTGAGAACCGGAACTGCTGTATCCTTCCATGTCTTGCCTTCTTTGTTGAACCACTCCATCCAGATCTGAGAATTCATCATTGAAATCCTGAAGGGAAATAATGAAATGAAGAGAGGCCAATTCTCCTTATTAAAGAAGCAGGTCCTTGTAACCCCCAGCCTTTTCATTTAGACCTGACCTATAAAATATGGAAAAGAAGGAAGGATTCCCCCCCCCCCCCAAATCACTGAATATCTGGTTACTGACACTGAGATTGTTCCGGTCAGTTAAAATTCAATCAACAAACAGTGGCTGACTTATTTGAAACAATAAATGTCTAGAAAAGAAAAAAATGGAATGCTGATGATTAAAAAGCTTCCAGGGTAAAGCTTCAGATGCCTTGGTTAGCTCTTGGTAATGAGAAAGAATGACTGAAATAGACATATATAGAAGAAAAAGGGATACAGAAAGATCTAAATGCCTGTTCGAATATGTGGACACTGAGAAAGGTATTCTTTGATTCTAGTTTTAAAAAAGGCATTGGAGGCCCTGGCCAGTTTGCTCAGTGGTAGAGCGTCAGCCCAGCATGTGTATGTCCTAAGTTCGATTCCCGGTCAGGGTACATAGGAGAAGCACCCATCTGCTTCTCCACCCTTCCCTCCCTCCTTTCTCTCTGTCTCTCTCTTCCCCTCCAGTAGTCAAGGCTCCATTGGAGCAAAGTTGGCCCCAAGTGCTGAGGATGGCTGCATGGCCTCCACATCAGGTGCTAGAATGGCTCCAGTTGTAATGGAGCAATGCCCCAGATGGGCAGAGCACCGCCCCCTAGTGGGCTTGCCAGGTGGATCCTGATCGGGCGCTTGCGGCAGTCTGTCTGCCTCCCCGCTTCTCACTTCAAAAAATACAAAGAAAAAAAAAGGCATTGGTAACTGACAAGGGAAAATGGCTTTAACAAATTAGACTCTGAAAGGAAAATTTTAGCTTTTCAAAACAGGCTCAGGATGATAGAGGAGCGAGGAGTAGGGGAAAGAGCAGAAATGTTTTACTCTGTATCCCATTCATTCCCCCAAAGTGTTTAAGAACTAAAGAGACAAGAACGGCCAATAAAACATCCCAGTGAAGGTACAGTTGGGCTGAGCTCTCCACAATTTAGTGAGCTGTCAGATGAAGAAGGGATTCATCTTATAAGCAAATTACCAACTTTTCACTTTCAACTAGCTATCTTCTGGTCATTTCAACATTCACTTCAATTTCACATAAGATTTTTAGAGGGATAGAAAATTGAAAAATAGTTCAAGTCTCTTCAATTTAATAATGATTTATTGAATGCCTATCATGTGTCAGACAGTATGCAAAGCTCCTTACACACACAACTGCACCTGACATTCACACCCACATTGTGAGGCTGGCATTTTACTAGATGAAGAAACCAAATGAGAGCAGTTAAAGAGCTTGTCTGATGGCATAGCTCAGCTGGGTGGAACCCAGATTAAACCATGCGTGTTGGGTTCCAAATCATATGTGTTTAATTGTCTACTGGACTCCTTCTCACTATTTTTTAAAGGTTTTTTAAAAAATGTTTTTATAAAAAAATCAAGATAACAGTCAGCATTTTAATTGGACAATTTAGTCATTTTTAGAGTATTCACAATGTTGGACAACCATTGCTACTATCTTATTTCAGAACATTTCTTTCACTCCTAAAATAGAGAAACCTTTATCCATTAGCAGTCACTCCCAACTTTTCCTTCTCCCACAGTCTTTGGCAACCACTGATCTACATTCTGTCGTATGGATTTGCCTGTGTGGAACATTTTGTATAATCTGAATCATATAATATTGTGGCCTTTGTGTCTGGCTTTTTCAATTAGCACAGTGTTTTCAAGGTTCATCAATGTTGCAGTGTGTACCAGCAATTCTTCATTCCTTTTTAGGGACATAATATTCCACTGCATGGGGAGATTACATTTTATTTATCCATTCATCAGTTGATGGACATTAGTGTTGTTTCTACCTTTTTAGCTATTATGAATAATAGCTATGATCTTTTTTTCCTTTTTTTGAGAGGGAGGGAGAGAGATGACAAGCATCAACTCGTAGTTGTGTCATTTTAGTTGTTCATTGATTGCTTCTCAAATGTGCCTTGACCTGGGGGGCTCAAGCTGAGCCAGTGACCCCTTGCTCAAGCCAATGACCTTGGGCTTCAAGTCAGTGACCTTTGTGCTCAAGCCAGGTGAGCCGATGCTCATGCCAGTGACTTCAAGTTTTCAAACCTGGGACCCAGTGTTCCAGGTTGATGCTCTATGCACTGCACCACCACTGGTCCAATAGCTATGACCATTCTTGTTCAAGTTTTGTGTGAACATATTTTCAATCCCACTACTTTTTAACACCTCTCAAAAAAGATTTGTTGAGCCTGACCAGATGGCGGCGCAGTGGATAGAGCGTTGGACTGGGATGCGGAAGACCCAGGTTCAAGACCCCAAGGTTGCCAGCTTGAGTGCAGGCTCATCTGTTTTGAGCAAAGCTCACCAGCTTGGACCCAAGGTCGCTGGCTCGGGCAAGGGGTCACTCAGTCTGCTGAAGGCCCACGGTCAAGGCACATATGAGAAAGCAATCAGTGAACAACTAAGGTGTCGCAATGAAAAACTAATGATTGATGCCTCTCATCTCTCTCCGTTCCTGTCTGTGTGTCCCTATCCCTTTCTCTGACTCTGTCTCTGTAAAAAAAAAAAAGATTTGTTGATGTTGAAACCATGGATTCATACCACTTTACCAGTTATTTCACATTTAACAATAATCAATTTGGGAATACTCATTTGAATCATATGGCTAAGACACTCTTGGTCCAATTTATACAATCATAGGTATACATCTTGTACAAATGGGGGGAAAGGAGTTACTCCTCACTGGAGATTTACTCTACAGTCAACAAAGTCTAAAAGAATCAAAGAATCTCCATCTTTTGCTTAGGCATTATATATAGCTTTTTTCAGTTATTTCTAGGTATTCCTCATCTTTTCCACCAAGCTGTCAAATCTTTTTTTAAAGATTTGATTGGTTGATTTTACAGAGAGAGGAGAAAGAGAAGTGGGGGATGAGAAGTATCAACTCGTAGTTGCTTCACTTTAATTGTTCATTGACTGCTTCTCGTATGTGTCTTGACCAGGCAAGCCCAGGGTTTAGAACTGGCAACCTCAGCATTCCAGGTAGCTGCTCTGTCCACTGAACCACCAAAGGACAGGCTCAAATCACTGAAGATAAGAACTAGTCCTAGATTTTTCTTGGTGTCCTTACAGTATACTCTAGCATGGTGCCTTGAACACAGAAGACATTCAACTATATGTGGGATGAATCATGCCCTACCCCAGATAGACTGGTGAATCCCTCTGAAACAACACTGACAAGCAAATTCAGTAAGACTTGATGAATATCTCCAAATTCCAGTGACCAGTAATCCCCAAGACAGCCCACTATCGTGTTTCTCTTCCTTTGCAGGATACCCCTTCAATGGCTTGAAAAAAGCTTATGACCTCGTAGGTCCTCCTCTTCTTCAGGACAGAAACGCCCTGTTTCTTTACCTTGCCTCAGAGATGGTCCTAAGTTCTTCCTGCACTCTGGCCATCATGTAAGGAGAAGTATAATTGCAGGATGCATTCCCTTTCTTTTGCATTTATCAGGGGTCTCCAAACTTTTTACACAGGGGGCCAGTTCACTGTCCCTCAGACCATTGGAGGGCTGCCAAATACAGTGGTCCTCTCACTGACCACCAATGAAAGAGGTGCCCCTTCCAGAAGTGCAGTGGGGGCTGGATAAATGGCCTCAGGGGGCCACATTACGGCCCGCGGGCCGTAATTTGGGGACGCCTGATTTAGATAGTTATATAGGCTACTCACCAGAGGCAGAGAGGAAGGGCGGTCTGCCCGGAAACTGTTTTCAAGAGAAGACGGATTGGGACTGTTACCAACACTTGTGTTCTGAAATTATTGAAACAAAATGAAACCCCAGATTAACTACGAAACTGTTAAGAAACACAGACGTCAGACAGCAACTGAGGCTCGGCAATGTCGTACTCACTTCGAGGTGTCCACACACAGATTTTAGTAGTTTGTAAGTTGAATCTCTGGAGAGTAAGGAGACAAATATGTACTGAAAAACAAAACAGAGTAATTAATAACAGACACTGTCTATTGAGAAGTGAGTATTCAGAGTTCAAAACTTTACTTGTACATATTTTTTTCATTGGATATAGACCAATCTCTGTCTACATTCTTGTTCTGTTCACCCACAGTTTTTATTCCATTCCTGAACTAAAGGAAATACACTTCCCAACAATAGCAACAAAACCCCCACACCCAATTTAAGTAATAAACAAATGTAGAGAGAAATGAAGGCTCCAATGCCCTGATAGAAGCGCCACAAATAAGTACAACTAGGAAAAGACGAGGATGTTAAACAAAGGCTAGTGATACTTACCAAAGCCCCTTTGAAGTCTCTCTACCACCCCCCGCCCCCTTATAAAGGTATTTAGCAATTCCTAAGGGTCTGCTTTCTCTGCCCTGACCTAGATTCCCATCGAAAATTTCCCAGAACTCTAATAGGCTTGTTCTTTTTCAGTCTACTTCCAGATTCTTCCTTGTACAAGTATGGAGATTTTTGTAGTGGATGCTCTAAGTTATGGGAAAAGTAAAATTGAAGATAGAGAAGTAATTTGGAGACAAAATAAGGAAAAATAACTTTACCATAAATAGTACGTTGAGAAAATATTAAAACTTACTCTTTCTCCATCTATCAGAGCAACAGAATCTTCCCAGACTCACTTTCCAAAGTTTGTGATTACCTCTTCCATTCATTCACCCATGAAAGAATTCGACACATTCTCCAATCTGATCCATTATAATACAATACAATGCGAGTATTTTATTCCAAAGTAGTTAAGATTCTGGGTTCTGGCATTAGACCCAGTTGTAAATTTTGGCTCTGACACTAAGTAGGCAACAGAGGGCAAATTGCTACTTAATCCCTCTCAGAGAATACACGTGAAAACGTAAGGAAAGAATTTAGCGTATGCCTGGCAAGAAGGACTTGATGCTTGTTAGCCTAATTAGTGTGTCTAAGTAATTTTTCAGAAATAGATATTAACATATTTCTTCACTCATCAGAATAGCTTCTTTTATCATTCTTTTTGCTTCCCCTTTCTTCTTTATCCAGTGTGGTTAGAAATGAAATGTGGCGTTTATGCTTTCATAGAAATAGTAGGTGAAATATTAAAAAATAACTTCAAGTGAAATATGGGAAACCAATATTTGCGACTCTCTCTCTCTTCCCAGGCTGAAATAAACACCTCTCAGTGCAAATATTTCTGGTTGCACATGTCTGTGGTATCCCAGTGGTCAACAGCAGCTTGAGCACCTCAGTACAGGAGTGGGCCAGTGCAGGCCACCTGGAGGCAGAGACGGGCTAGGGGCTGGTCCACAGCGGCACGTGCACAGCAAGTTCAGGTTTTATGTATCCGGGATGCTTTTGGTGAGGTGCCAGCTGAGGTTAGGGGGTGGCCGCCCCCCCCCCCCCCCAGGGACTCCTCAGTGTCACCCTGCCTCACCCTGTCAATCAGGTGGTGATGGCTGTTGTTTTAAATAATACGAAAGAAACTGAACATCAGTGTAGCTTGACTGAACAGATGGTTGTCAGGGAAAGGGAAGTTGAGAAAGAATTCTGTTTTTTTGACCTTGGTTAAGCAAGTATAATTAAGTCAGCAGGAAATTAAAAATTGGCAACAATTACATTAGAATAAATCTTCTTTTGAGGGGAAACAACACTACACAAATGTCTAAAAGCGAGGACTCTAAAAATTAACCTTCTAGCACATTTCCTGATTGCCTGTGAGAGATGATATTTATGGTTCAGGGTCTTGGTCCTGGAAAGAGGCCTGAAGGCAGTGGAGACCAGGGAACTTCATTCTGTTGCCTGTGTACTCACCCGGTCTGTGACTGTCGCTATGATCAGGGCATTTGGCACCAGAAGGGCAGTTTTGGTTTTCTTTATTAGGGTGACGGAGAACGCCGGGATAGAGATCTGAAACGGAATCACCGAGTTAACACACTGGCTAAGACTTCACAGAACAGCACTTCAAATCTTCATGTTAAAGGAAAAAAACCCCCACAAATCAACAAAGAATTTAAAATCAGCAGTGGTCTCTCTCTTTCTCCATGAAGAAAGGCCATCTGAAAGAGCGGCCTGGGTGGGCGCGTCAGGAGCCCTTTGCGCTGGTGTTAATACAAGTGCCGCGGATCAACTAGCTCACGGGTTCTGCTGAAGGGCTTCAAGGGAAACCTTTTAGACATTGGGGCTAGAACGCAAAATTCACATTCATTTTAAAGGGAAGACCAATGCTCTAACAAAGTTAGTGCTAGTGGTCATCCACTTTGGGCTAATCTCCCACACCCTGCTCTCCTCTGTCCTTAAGACATGTGGGTGGGGGCAGCGTTGAAAAGCACTGGTATAATGGGACCGTTATTGGACAGAAAGTCTGGGACTGGAGTTCTCAGCTTGGTTCTGTTACTGTCTGTACGATCTTCTCTACCTTATGAGTTACCCTTTTTAGGCCTCAGTTTCCTGATTTGTAAAACAGCCATAGTCTTACTACCTCCCAGGGTTTTCTGTGGATTAAATGACCTAATATATGGAACAAGCCAAGCATCCAATGAAAGTATCATTCGTTTCCTCATTTGCCTCATATAAAGAGGATGGGTGAAATAAAAGAACTCTTAAATTCTTTTCTGGTTAATCAAGAATAAAAACAGTGACACATTATAGCATCTACCAGTATTAATATACACTTACCTGATGAGAATGTCATTTACTTATGACATTTCTGAAAAGCAGAGATTCTAAGAGATAAGGACATTTGTTTAGAGGCAAATGACTTGCTCAAGGTCATAGATACGTAGTTACAGAGACAGAATCTGAACAAATCAGAACCTAAATGGGTTTTTTTTCATATATTGTACTATAAGAATGTATCAGATGCCACAGAGAAAATAGTGAATGTTCCTGATACATTTATGTTACATCCCTTCAACCATGTTTGGTTAAAAAAAAAAATAGATCACAACACTTTGATCCCTGAAAACAGAATAAGGCACACCCATGATAAGAAGAAAATAACCTGGACCTCTCTATAGTACACCCACTCACTTGAACTTGTATTTTGTAAAAATGCTTTATGCGTTCTGAAAGAGATCAGTGAGGTCAGTGGGCAAGAAGAGGGCCTTATGTTCATGCTGCCAGCTTAAAGGAAGAAAAAACCCCCCACTATTAATGTTGAATGTTTGCGTTCATATTTAGGTTTATAAGATGGAATCGTTCTATCGCCCCTCCAGTTATAAGTTGAGAGGACTCTGTATGAAAGAAGTTACGATACACTCAGATAGATGATGAAATAAAACAGGTCTTATTTTGTTTCTGAGCGACGACATAGGGTCGAGGGGCTATAAATCTGGATTTTTTTCCTTCTCATAATCTAAGGCATGGAACACCCTCAAGAAGGAATTTTCAGTCAGTGGCTTCCTGAGTATAAAATGACAGCTAGATCACATTTGAGAAAGCAAAAATAACCTTTTGGTTTGAACCTGTAGGGAATGTGATACATGCATTTAATTTTATTAGCATCTGACAATATCAATGAGCTAACATGTCCTGATTAAATTAAGACTATCCCTTATTAATATTTTTCCAGTGTAGGATGCTTAGAAAACTCCCCTTTCCGGAGCAAATTGGTGGGTTGCCTGTAGTTCATAACTGGACCATGTTGGACCAGGGTCTGTTGGCAGCGAGGAAAGTCTGCCATAGAGTTGAAGCCCCAATCTCCTTGACCTCATCCTTCAAAGGGAAGGCATGTATCAGTCACTGTCAGATTCCAGGTCCCTGGCCCTGCTCATTTTCAATCTCTTGTCTCTTAGATTTAGCACAGGCAAAAGCAATCCCAGCGTGTTAAGTCTGTACAAAACCAGGGCCGCTCCTTTTATCTTTATTTATTTATTTTTGGTCAGTCCTCTTTTAGGTAGAAGTAGAATTTTGAAACCACCGGCAGAATCATCTTAGCTTGAAACTGCACATACTGGCTTTGTGAATTCCGTCTTCCTTAACAAAGACTAATTCTTTTCTCACTAATGTCTTCAAACCCTGCTGCTTTGATCCGAGGTGCTGGCTCTCTCTCAATTTCTGAGAATTATCTTTACCACACTGAACTGGAGCTCAGTACCTCCCAGTCCCCTTCCCCACTCCAAAAACCAGTTCTTAGAATCCAGAACTCTAGAAATAAGGTGAAATACTGAGTATTATTGCTATGCATTATACTGATTCAGATAATACTGTACATCAAAATGTTTATCGAACCAACTCTATACAGTAAAGGAACAATATAAAAAAAACACATCTGACTTCAAAATAGCATGCTAGTCTGCCGACTCAACACCAACAAAATAAAGAATTTCCATTTTATTTGTTAAGTGGTCTCTACGTATAAGATTGCCAGTGGCTTTAGAGAGAATACTTAAATAAAACATACCTACCACTGAAAAGAATTCTTAATCAGCTACGTCATGAATAGAAAAGCTGCTTACTCATAGTCATAAATCGGAATGCTGGAAAACTCACTGAGGTCATGCAAACCCAAGGTGTTTCTCTGACTCCTTATTCTGGTAGCCTGAATGTGACAGCATTGCTCAAAGGGCAAGAATGTCAACAGGATGGAATTATTTTTTCTTTTCTTATGCCATAGTCCCAAGGTCTCTTTCAGAAGGGAAAACTGCCAATTCCTTCAGGCTACTCTCCTTAATGGCTCAGTGTGTCCTGGGCCTCTGCTCCCCTAGATCTGTATTCAATGAGAATGAAAAGGTGTCACTCAGCATCCTGTGGGGATTGTGGGTATATGACTGTGAGTATAGGTCTTACACACTCCAGTTCCTGCTCCTTTTGTGCTGGGGACGGTACAAACTGAGCTCGTAAGTAGCTTGTTTATAGGCCTGTTTTCCTAGATATCTCTGATGGTTAACTGGTATGAATACAGTACAAAATCAGTATTTCTTGTTTGTCTTTTTAAGGTGAGAGGAAGGGAGAGTGAGGAAGACTCCCACATGTGCCCTGACTGGGATCCACCTGGGATCTACCCAGCAACCCTTTCTAGGGCTGATATTTGAGTATTGAGCTATTTTTAGCACCTGAGGCTGATGTGCTCCAGTGGAGCCATTCTTAGCACCCAGGGCCAAGCTCAAACCAATTGAGCCACTGGCTGTGGAAGTAGCAGAGGGAAAGGAGGGGGAGAAGGAAGGGGAGAAAAGCAGATGGTCGCTTTTCTTGGGTGCCCTGCCTGGGAATCGAACCCAGGATGTCCATATACTGGCTGATGCTCTATTCACTGAGCCACCGGCCAAGGCCCAGTTTTTTTTTTTTTTGTTTGTTTTTTTAGCAAGAGAGATAGAAGGACAGAGAGACAGGAAGGAGAGAGATAAGAAGCATCAATTCTTCACTGCAGCACTATAGTTGTTCATTGATTGCTTTCTCATATGTGCTTTGACGGGGGGGGGGGCAGGGGGGGCTACAGCAGAGCAAATGACTCCTTGCTCAAGTCAGCGACCTTTGGGCTCAAGCCAGTGACCCCGCACTCAAGCTGGTGAGCCCGTACTCAAGTCAGCAACCCCAAGGTTTCAAATCTGGGTCCTCTGCGTCCCAGTCCGATGCTGTATCCACTGTACAACCACCTGGTCAGGCCGGCCTAGTATTTCTTTAAAAGTTGTTTTAGATTTAATGTACATTTTTGAAGCTGAATGTGGAACACTTTTCATAGGAACAACTTTGAGAGTTCTCTGGTGACACCTGGCTAAGGATTTAGGGTAAGATTGTGGGAGAGAGATGTGTGTCATCTTAGAACTTGTAATGTTTGGAACTATCGTAAAGAAAGCTTTGTATAAAGGTATAATAATGGCACAAATATTTATAAATATTGCTACATTTTAAATAAGTAATATTCACAAATATAATAAAGTACAGGATTAGCTTTCTTTCTAAAAAATTATACAAACCTTAGTGTCTTTTCCAAAGACCTTGGAATGAAAACAAATCCAATTTTCTGATACAAATAGCTTCCCCTGGTATAAAATTTCTTTCTGAAGAGCACAGGTAAAACCTGAGAAAATATATACAGGTACAACATCATTTAGAATTTACATTTAAAATGAGAATTCTCTCTATATGCTGGTGTCTCAGGGTGGGCCAAGATAATAAACTCACATACTCAAAAGATCTGTCAACTCTTTTTTAGTCATCTTGAGTAGAATAAACATATGGAAATGAGCATTTGTTTTTATTTTTCTTTTCTATTTATTTTATTTATTAAGTGAGAGGCAGGGAGGCAGAGACAGACTCCCGCATACACTGCTGCTCCGTTGCTCGGCAATTGAGCTATTTTAGTGTCTGAGGCGAGGCCATGGATTCTTCCTCAGTGCCCAGGGCCAATACTGCTCAAACCATGGGAGTCATGGCTGCTGGAGAGGAAGAGAAAGACAGAGAGAAAGAGAGATGGGGGAAGTGGGGGAGAAGCAGATATTTGCTTCTCCTGTCTTTTCTGACCGGGAATCAAATCTGGGATTTCCCCATGCCAGGCTTATGCTCTAGCGCTGAGCCAACCAGCCTGGGCTGAGCATTTGTTTATTTCATTCAAGTCTTACAAATGTTAGGATGAAAATCAAAATGGAAAGGCAAGCCTGTTATTACAAATGAAGAATTCAAGAACGGTGTTTCAAAAATTTCTTCTATGTGGGAAGGTGTGCCACCCCCGTGCCAATCAATACTCCTGCCCCTCCTTCCCTGGACTGTGACTAATGACTCCTTCTGAAATAGACGGTCTAACCATGGGAGGCGTGTGTGACCCACACTTTCCGGTTTGGAGATTATGGCTGGAACCCAGCACCTGGCCTTCCCACTATTCACTGAGAGAGGCTAGAATAGAACACTGGTTCCTGGGGAACCACAACAGAGAGCAGGTGCTGAACTGGCCTGCGGGGCACGGTGTTTAGCTGCGATCACGGGGCCCTGAACAATGCAGGTATCAACACGTGTTTGTCCACCCAGGTCTGTGTTTCCTCTTAGCCTTCTTTCAGTGACCTCTCTTGTTCCAGCCTTGTCATCCTAACTCCCAGGACAATCCAAACACAATGCATTTCAGCAGTAAATATGGAAGGCGAGGATATCATTCTGGAATCATCTTGGATGGATTCCATGTCGTGTAGAGAAGTTCGGTTTCCCATTCCACTTTCTTGTCTTTCAAGGCAGCCGGCGAGCGCACGCCGGCACTGGTGCTGTGTCAGGACTCTCAGAAACCAGTCTCCCCAGTGACTTAAGTCCCCGGACCGTGCCCTCCTCCCCCAAATCAATTAGCATCTCTTCATATATGGAGCTTAAAAAGTCAAACAGAGCCGAACTTACTTTGCCTCAGTGGTTCTTCAGTTGGGACGTCAAGAAACAACTTGTGAAAGTGCATATTTGCTTTGTACTAGAGTGAGAACAAAACAGAGACGTCACTGCATTCAGTTTTTTGTGAAACCTCAAAAATTTTAACTTTGATTTAAATTGCATAATACATCCCCCCCCTTTTAATATATACTGCTCACAAAAATTAGGGGATATTTCAAAATGAATATGAAGCTATAAAATATCCCCTAATTTTTGTGAGCCGTATAGTATCTTCAGGAATTCCACCTCTCTGATCTCATAGTCTCCGGCACAACCTGTTGATGATCATCAGCGAGAGGGTAGGACACAAAGGTTTCCTTTCCCAACAAGACTAGACCTGCTGGTTGGACATGCAGCTAGAATCCTGACGCAGCTGGTGGCCAGCCTTCTGCCGAGGGGCCAGATAAGGACGTCCCGAATAAGAAATGAGAAGAAATTCTAAGGAATCTCACCAGGGAAGGCAGTGGACCCCAGGGCACTGAAGATAGAAGTGGGTACTCTCAGAAGAGGGCAGTGATTAAAAACTTCCCAGTCACAGAAACCTAAGTCTTGGCCACACCTCTTCTTTGGTATGTGATTGTGGCTTAGTCGCTTAACCACTCTGGGCCTCAGTTTCCTCTTCTGTGCCAGAGGGAAAAAACAGTACTTGCTTCTGTGGGATGACCTAAGGCTTAAATGGGATAACACAGCTAAAAGACCTGCTACCCGGGAATTGCCGCTAACACTGTTACTGCTGTGACGGCATTTCCTCAGCCAGTGTCACGGGGAAACGGCTGTCAAGACAAGTAGGCTTTCTTTTAAGGGAGGCAGAAGGCCCCAAGAGTCTGAAATGCTGAACATCACTTCATTTTCAAGGCATCTATTTCCACAACTGTGACTACAACATACAGACTGCACTTGACACTTTGCAAAATGCTTTCACAAACCGCCCCCACGATAACCTAAGAACTAACATCCTCAGTGCGTGGGTCTGGGCAGTGTGCTCGGAGATGTGGCGTTAACTGGAACCACCTAGGAACCATCCAGCTACTAAGAAGTAGAGCTGGGTCCTCCTGCTGCCTGACAGATGCTTTTGAGGGAAAAGTCTTTTGAGCAAAATAGAGAGATCTCATATTTAGGTCCTCTGATGTTTTATTAGCCAAACCAGGTAGGTCACAATGGCAAAAGCGGCCCTACCATCATTGTAAAGAAAAGCTTCAGACAGGTCAAGCAGATGACAGATGGAGCCCCATGAATCAGCTGTTTTACAGATGAACACCTCACATAAGGTTGGTTACCGCAAGCAGCTTCCGAGGAGCGCATTCTGCATCCAGGAAGTTACCCCAATTAAAGCTAGGCCTTCTATGGGATTTTTACTGAGATTTTGTTCTTAGTGGCTACAGTGAGCACTGGCTGCACACTTGATTGAAAAATATCTTGGGGCCATGGACTCTTCAACATGTCATTGTAACAAGAGGTTAAAAAGAAACGTCAGTGGCACTGACTGACAAGAAAAGCAACGTGACAAATCAATGCCGTGCCTGGCTCTTGACGGGATGTTCGAGAGGGGGAAATGAAAAACCTTTATAAAGGACATTTAGTACTGGGATAACTGTGCACATTTGAAAATGGACTTTATAACTTGGGCATATCAGGACAATGCTCCAACCAAATGAGCCACCTGGCCAGGGCCAAAAATATATTTTAAAAATTTATTATTTAGTTATATTTCCTGGGCGTGCTAACAGTGTTTTGTAATAGTTCTTAGGGGACACATATTCAAGTACTTAGGGATGAAGTTTCAGAAGACCCCACTGTTGCCTGCCCTTTGATGGCGCAGTGGATAAAGCGTCAACCTGGAATGCTGAGGTCGCAGGTTCAAAAGCCCGGGCTTGCCCAGTCAAGGCACATACAAGAAGCCACTATAAGTTGATGCTTCCTGCTCCTCCCCCCTGCCTTTCTTTCCTTCTCTAAAATCAATTAATAAATTAAAAAATCTTAAAAAAAAAAACTCCACTGTTGGTCCAGCTAATATAGCACGTTTATGGCACAGGACTGGGCTTCAATAGCTTCTGGGTGTATTTTATTTTAGAACAAACCCGAAACTACTTCGGGAGGAGAGTCACAGCCCTGTGCACAGGTTTCTCTCCCGTGTGCAGCGGGGTGACCTCTGTTCACAGAGTACCTTGTCAGACTCTCTTCATTTTAATGCAGGGATGTCACACCTCTCCAGGTCTTGGCCAGTTAGTAGACAAGCACATGACTTAGTGCTGGTCCCTGCTTGGCCTGAGGGAAGGGACGCCTGTGGGCACTTGTCAGAGTTAGGGACACAGTATAGAACTCGCTACCCACTCAGTCTGTGTTAAAAGGTCGGTTGTGAAATATACTGATGGAAAATCACCTGAAGGACCCGCTGCCTGTCCTTTTTCCTAGAGTCTCTACACCTATGCCTGTGCTGGTCCTGCCCAGCAGAAAGCTGCACCCCTGGGTTCTTTGCCCCTCTGGGCTTTCTGCTTCTGTCGCCTTCAGAGACAATGGCCCATTTCCCGGTTACCTGGCTGGAAGATGAAGACTTTTTCCTTTCCACCTTAGAGTCATTTTTGCTTTCTGTTTTACAGTCGTTCTTATCACTTGCTAAAGAGACACCATCAAAACTGGATTTTGACCTGAGGAGAGAAAATCCAGGGAGTCTATAGAGTGAATTTTTTATGCTACTCATTAGTTTTATTGTAATAAATCTTGATTATACCATCTCACAAGAAACCCTGATGTTTGTTTTTCTCTTCTAGATATCAATAACCACTCATAACCCTCTAAGGCAGGGGTCTCAAACTCAACTCAGCATGTGGGCCGCAGAGCAAGATCACAGCCGTTCGGCGGGCCGCACTAGGTCTACAAAAGGCAACTGTTATGCAACACTTTTCAGTGTCACAAAACGACCAGAAACTGTAGTTCGTGGATTAGTCTGCTGGCCGCACAAAATTGTTTGGCGGGCCGCATGCGGCCCACGGGCCGCGAGTTTGAGACCTCTGCTCTAAGGGGATTTACAGTGAGTATTGTAGGACTGGGATGATTTCAGCAGGCTGGAATCTCAAACTGAAGAAAGGGTCATTGGTAGCAGAGAAAAATAACAATCTAGTTGTGAAAATAATTATATCATCTCCAAAGTATTTTAATCAGTATAAAGCGTATGGGAGGCAAGTTATTAAAACTGCAGCTCTAGTTCAATAAAAAATATTTCTATTTCAAAAATCTGTTAATATTTAACAAGTATTAATTAAGTGGGGCATTGTGTCCAATGCCTTGGAACACACAAGACTGGTCTTTATTCTTAAGGTGCCTATGCACACATCAAACATCTGTCTGTCGTAAGTTCTCATCACACACACACAAAATTGTAACTATTGTACGGGGACAGTTGTTAACTAGACTTATTGTGGTGAGCATTTCACAATGTAGACAAATATTGAATCATGTGGTACACCCGAAACTAATATAATGTTATATGTCAATTATACCCCAATAAAAAGTGAAAATAAATTAAAAACAACAACAAACAAAAAACTTCTTAGAAAGGCAGTACATGATTTAGCGCCAAAACAATACACATCACAGGCATTAGGAGGAGGTATGGAGACTATTAGTCTAACAAGAGAAGAGAGAAGAGGAGACCAATAGAACGTGGTTTTAATAGAGAAGGCCTAATAGGATCAATAGGATTTGGGTATGAGGAAAAGAGAAACATCTCAGAGTGGGAAAGTAGTTGAAATTCGGATGAAAAAGAACACCCTTGGGAGTCAAGTTCAGGATTCCCTTCTAATGGAGGTTCTGGTCAAGGCTCTCCACCTTAGCAGACTTGTGCGTGTGCATATAGCTTCAACCCTACAGCTCAGCACGGGCATTTCAAAGTGGAATGCATGTAATAATGCTTTTTAGAGGTTTAAGTTTTATGATGATTATGTAGATTTTTTTGTTTACTGGGAGAAAATAGCACAGGAAATCCTTAATTTCACAGTATGATTTCTCAGAATGAGTCATGTTAAAAAATTTTTGTTCGAAGCAGATTTAAGAAACATTTTAAGCAATCTGAGTGGTATGTGGGTGTGACGGGGGCAAAGAAATGACTGAAGTCAGACATGAGGCTCTGGTTTTCTCAGCCCAGACTTGGTCTGAATTGCTGATGCTCAAACCGCAGGTGAATCAATCACCTCTCAGCAATTCAAGGCATGCTGATCTGGATGCGAGTACTGGCCGCTGAACCTATATGCACAGCTAGACATTTCTTTTAGAAGTCTAGGGATTACTTAAAAAAAGTTATGCATAAACATTTTACTGTACTTGAAAATAAAATGATTTTTTTTCAAAGGTCAAATGACCTGTATATTATTTATACTATCCACTAATTTGAATTTTATCAACTCTATTGATTCAAACGAATAAATATTAATAAAATTGTCAGGGCAATGACCAGACCCTTTGGAGAGCTCTGGACAGGAAGCAAAGGTGAGAAGCAGGGCGGCGGTACCGTCGATACCTTCAAAGGGAACAGAAGGCGCCCGTCTGCACTGGTCTCTGCGGTGGTGGGGGAGGGCACATATTTACATAGTATTGATTTCTTTGGGTCTTCTCAACCATGTTATTCTCACTTCTCACAAGTGACTGGGCGGGGCCAATGCAAAATAAAAATTCAGCCCCCCCCCCCCGCCCCCCATTCAAAGAACTAAGAATTTTCGAACAGCGAGAGCAGAGCATTAAACCAAGTGCTGGGATCTTTGCAACTACACAGACCACACACACCCTGTGATGTTTAACAAGCATGATGAGTGTATTAATCTCATCTACAGCCTGGGGGAGTTGGGCAAAAAACAATTGTGTTTGAGAAATGCCTGCTCTAGCCATGGCGTCAATAGCGGTGGAAGACACAAGAAACAACATGCTCTGTGCGTCCACAGAGGGCCTGGCTGGTGGGAGACGGGATGCTCTGGCAGGACGCGCGACAGAAAGCAAGGTGAGGTGAGCTGGCAGATCAGGCATGCAGCGAAGACGGAGAGAGAACTGGGAGTGACGGAGAGAGCTGGGGGAAGAGTGAAGACTTACACTGGGTCCTGCATGAAGTACAGATGTGGAGAGAAGGGAAGGGCTGGGTGGCCAGGAGGGAAGGGAAAGCGAGAGTTATTTAATCGCCCTTTACCAGAGGCCAAAAGACGCAGAAGGCAGCAGTTCTGACAGGTGTGACAACGGGGACAGCGATCACTCCTCAACTCCTGCAGATCAGTGGCCTTGCTACTTGTCCTTGACCTCTGGTTTAAACATTCTCTCTTACGAGCTGAAAGGCCACTCTTACGTTCCTGCTTCTCCTTCCACGCGAAGGAGAAGCATAGAATGGTGTCTCTGAGAGTGATGGGGGATCATAGCTTCACATCTCAAAACTGCCTGTCCCCCTACAGCCCCACAACCAAACCGTGGTTCCTGCACCTCCCCAGGAAATGCACACCCCTCCCCCACGCACACCCTGCCTGGGGATCGCGGCTGGGGTTTCCCTCTGCTCTTTTCTCGTTTCCCTCTGCTCTTTCTCGCAGCTGCCAGGAAAGCCAGACAGCAGGTGTGCACACCCAGAGGCCAAGCAGACACTCCAGCCAGGGCGGGCCTCCCGCGCACCTGGCCAGCCTTCCCAGGTGCATTACAAACCTAACCGGAACGAGGGCCACCTTGGCCTTATCAGTGAGCAACGTCAGTGCCTTCGGAAAAAGGGCCGACATTCTGCAGAAGGCTGGGTGGGAAGGAGCAAAAGGTACTTCCAGGTAGAGATGAGCAAGAAAGGCAAGCGCAAGGGCCAGGATTTCAAGGAGAAACACCCCACTTCTTTCTCAGGGGGGGTTATTCACCTGTACACAATCCTCACTCCATGAAACTAGAAACACCAGGTCCTCCCAGCAACCCCTCCTCCCAAAAAAGGGCAAAAAAGAGCAAAGTCAACGTGAGGACTCACCGCAGGGAGATGATTCTCTTCGGGTCTGGGGACTCGGCCTCGCTGGACGGGGTGGGAGACTGGGCTGTAGGCGACCTGCTGACCTTCTTCTTCTCCTCCACACCATTCTCAGCCTCCGAGCTGGAGAAGAGAGAAAAGCGCTTCACCTTAGACATCCAAAGCGAGGGGTGGGGCAGAAAAGCCAGAGAAGTCACCTCGCGTTCTAGAGAGTGGAATGATCTTCAGTTCACACCAACAGGCTGAGGTCATCGTGGGCAGCTGTACCCTTTCCAAAACTCCATTCTGACCCCTCTCATCTGCCTTCAGCAGGGGGACATTTGACTGTGGGGACCTGCTGCCTCCCGGGTTGCTCCCGTGGGCCGTTGCTCAGCCCTGCCCGGCCCAGCTCCACCGCCGGAGAGCCAGAGCACCTGGAGGCCCGGAGGGCTCCCGCGCACACTCCTCCCTCCCCTGCCTCCAGGCAGGTGTGAGCCTTCCAGCTGGGAACCCCCACTGCCCTTTGTCTGCACTTGTCTGTGTCACTTAATCACCTTTTGTTGTAGTTATACAGGAACCAAGTTTGGCTGTTGTTATTTTAAGCAAGCACCTCTTTAGGTGCTTAGGCAAGTGATCCTCTCTTATCTATCTGCACAACCGCCCAGTCTGGGCAGTTCTTACCCCCACTTTCTCAATGCGGATTCGGAGGCTCTCAGATACTAAAATGTCTTACCCAAGTGTGCAGAACTAGCGTCTGAGTTAGGATTCAAACTCGGGTCTGTCCGTAAGCCTTTGTGTATACATCTCTCTCTTCTGCCTCCCTTTCCCCATCCATCCATCCATCCCCCCAACCTCCTGTCTATCCATCTAGCCCCCTTAGCAAGTCTGCAGAGCAAGAGCTCTGGGGCAGAGTGGGGAAACGAGGTTTGACCTCGGCACAGAGGAAACAGAGAGGAAAGTGAGTCAAGAGGGTCTGCACACTGAACCGCTGTAGATAAAGTTGGATCAGTGTGGCAGACACAGGCGTGTCCGCTCAATGTCGGGACCAGGAGAAACCATTTCCAATGTGGAAAGGAGAGGAAGGAAGGAGGGAAGGGACGATACAGGCGGCATACAAGGATCAGACCTTCCCTGGTGTCAACCTGCACAGCAAAGAACTCACAAAACAGACCTCTGAGGATGTGAGACCCCCACATGGTTGAGCTTAAGGGAACACATATTAACATAGCATTGCTATGACGGTTCAGCTCATTTAAATCCTAACTTATCACCCCTTTTATATTTTCACCTGCAAATGATAGCACAGGCAGGAAATATTATTGGTTAGTTTAAGCTTTGTGGTTGCTGACTTAACCACTTTTTATAGCACAGGAAAATTCCATTGTGGTGTCAAAATCAAGACCAAGTATTTCTGACAAGGTGTCCATTAATAATCCCTACAACAGACGATGCTCTCCTGTCAGTTAGCGTTTCTCTTCTCCGAAGCAGGTAAGTATTTAAGGATAAAGGCCCAACCCTTCTTCAGTTCTTTTCAAAGTACTTAGAACATTTGTGCATAATAAAAGGGTTCAGTACATAACTAAGTTGCATTATGTGACAAAAGGTAGGTAGCACACCTTGAAATATTACTAGAAAAGCACTGCTTTGGTTTAAATGAGAATTTTATTTAAATTTAGCATCAAGTTTAATTTATGAACTCAAAAGAATTTTAGAACTGTTAAGGGACCTTCAAGCATATCTCTGCCCTTCCCCTCTAATCCCCAAGACACACAGCCCTCCTATTCTTCAAAACCACCAGGCAGAAGTCTACCCGAGAGTCCCTCTTGAAATAGGGAGACAGAGTGTGTGTGGAACTTCAACAACCCATCTCAGCATTCATTCAGATATCTACTGCACTTTAGGAAGGCTCAGACGGGAGACTTAGAGGCAGAGCTATCGCTGTCCTGAACCTCTGTGTGCTTAGAAAGAGCGCCCCCTCCCCACCGGGAAGCCTTCACAAAGAAGTGCCCCTCTGTTTAGATCAGGGGTCCCCAAACTACGGCCCGGCCCATGGGCCACATGCGGCCCCCTGAGGCCATTTATCCGGCCCCCACCACACTTCCGGAAGGGGCACCTCTTTCATTGGTGGTCAGTGAGAGGAGCATAGTTCCCATTGAAATACTGGTCAGTTTGTTGATTTAAATTTACTTGTTCTTTATTTTAAATGTTATATTTGTTCCCGTTTTGTTTTTTTACTTTAAAATAAGATATGTGCAGTATGCATAGAGAGTTGTTCATAGTTTTTTTTATAGTCCGGCCCTCCAACGGTCTGAGGGACAGTGAACTGGCCCCCTGTGTAAAAAGTTTGGGGACCCCTGGTTTAGATGGAGCTCCCTTGCCACACAGCCTGGCAGAGATAAGGTGCCCCTTGTCCTGGGCAGAAACAGCCCAGCACCAAGGTGTAAAAAAGCCAAATTCAGCTGGATTTCAGCCTTCCCTTGCCCCTTGTCGGTCAGGCACTTCAGTGCAGGGTGCCAAGGGCTCCCCCAGGCGTGGTGGTCCTGACTCGGGGCCCCCAGCGCAGCACTGACGTCACACAGTGCACACCTCTGCATCCACTCAGCCAAGCAATGCCTCTTCACCACAGAACAGACAGGGCTGCTCCCGTTAAAACCGCTTCTTTCTAGATAGTCTCCATTCCACTTTTCCTTAAATTTACACTTGGCCTCCAGCACTGCTTCTGTCCCTGAGGCCCTGGGGGAGGGGTGAGGAGGGCACAAGGTTCACGGAGCCTTCCAGCCTCGTCGTCGTCTGGGTTCTGCTGCTGCTGGCTTTATAACCCACCAGCCCCCTACTTAATCAATGCCTTGCTCTGGTAACTTTTTTATTTTTGGTCCCAAATGGCTTACTTATTAAACTCCTAGACTAAATTCCTCAAAAGTAGGGAACTTCTGTTTTATTTTCCTACCGCACTCAGCTCAGCATTTTGCTCACAGCAGTCATTTATGTGTTGACTGATGTGGGATTAATTCTGCAGTGTCTCAAAGACTATGTGAAATTCATCCATGGACCAATTTAATTTTAGGTCTTTTGCTGACTTAAAGATGCTATGGAATCGAAGGCAAGTTAATTCCTACCACAGGAGGGATTACTCAGCAAGCTCCGGACATTTCAGAGGTCCTGTGGCAGAGCAGGGAAACTGTAAATGCCAAACATCAGGGACGCCAGCCAGCGTTTGAGTGAGCAGAGTGGGAGGGTAAACGGAATCCTTCGTCAAGGCCACTGGGTAACTTTGAAATGACTGTGGGTGAGACTTAACAATAGAGATGAAATAACAGGTCTCATTTAAATCATGAAGATAAAGAAATCAGGTCTTTAAAAAAAAAAAAGCTAGCCCTTTCAGGGACTGTGACTAAAGAGTCAACAAAACCAAACCACAAGAGTAGTCCTCCTTCAGCAGATGTTTATGGGCAGAGTCCCTGCTGGCAGGGCAGGCTGCTCAGAGAGAGAGAGGTAAGTGGGTGACAATGAGAAGTAGCCGCAGAAGCAGCAAACAATGCTGAACACAGGCTCAGCGTTCACCTGGCCCAGGGCAGGTCCTTCTCCTCCCATCTCCAACCCATTTAAGCATCAGTGTGGACCCTGAAGAAAGCTTTCCAGTGGGAATTTTAGGCAGTGAGACAGACAGCCATGCTGACACCAACCAAACCCGACTTCACCTATTAGGAGATGGTATTTTTTTTCTAGAGAGAGGGAGAGGGAGAGGGAGAGGGAGAAGGAGGGAAGGAGGGAAAGAGAGAGGGAGAGATGCAGAAATGAAGAGATGAGAAACATCAACTCGTAGTTGTGGCACTTTAGTTGTTCATTGATTGCTTCTCATATGTGCCTTGATTGGAGGGGGGTGCCTCCCAGTGACCCCTTCCTCAAGCCAGTGACCTTTGGGCTCAAGCCAAGACCCTAGGATCATGTCGATGATCCCACGCTAAAGCCTACAACCCTGCACTCAAGCTGGATGAGCCCACTCAAGCTGGCGACCTCCGGGTTTCGAACTTGGGACCTCAGCGTCCCAGGTCGAAGTTCTGGCTATCCACCGCGCCATCACTGGTCAGGCAGGGGATGACATTTTTATTACCAGCTGGGAAGCGCTCGGTCACTAAGACACTGCCATCCACTGTTACACAATGTATAAATAAAAAACAGGTTAGACAATCCCTATCCACAGTCCCATATCTGCCAATTCCCATACCTCGTAAGTCTGATGACAACTTATTCTCATTTCACAAGTTCTCAGAATTAGAATTCTTATCCGGGGTGAACTATCATTCCTCCCAGACTCTGTGAGGGAAGGGAAACTCCCGTTCTCCTGTAACATCAAACTCCGGCCCCTGTCCCTCCCGCTGAGAACGGGTTGTATTTGGGCATCATCACAGGCAAGTCAAAGCAGCGACTGGGCAGAATGTGACTGAGCTGCGTCTCAGTTCAGGAGGCTGTGTTCCTTTCTAACGACAGTGGTAAATGCCTGTGTTTGAGTCTAACTTCAAGTTAAACTGGTCTCAGCTAAGACATAAACAACATCACTATATTTCCTTACGATAGTATGGGGGAGGGTGGTTTTAGATCCATCATCTTTTTTTATTTTTTTAAATCCGTGATCACCATTTCCTAAAACCAGTCTTAACCAACAAAGGTTTAGAAGTGACTTGAGGATAGGATATGTGTCACCAGAGGATCTCCATTGGATAACATCCTGGAAATGAGACTGCTGTGACAAGGCCAGCTCTGTGAACGTGCAGTGTTACTGGAACCCTGGGGGCCCACGGAGCCTGGTTCTTGGTGTACTACCTGCTAGTGGCTCGGTGGCTGGCAGGCACGGGGTGGGGGGGGGCATACTTGGGAAGCAAAAAGATGAGCTACAGGGACAGAGGAGGGCTCTGGGACTGCTGGGCAGCAGCCACTGTACTGAGACATCAATCCCAGTCACCAAAGAAAGGAAGCAGGATGGCGTGTGGAAGGTGTGGGAGCGGTGATGGGAGTGGAGACCGGCCCTGCCCCAACTTCCTCTGCCTCTCGCTGCAGAGCACACTCATTCTCCCAAGCTAGACTTTTGTAAGTCAGGAAGAACAGCCTCTCACTTACAATTCTGATAGAATAGACATTTGTCTAGAAACGTTCAATTGTACTTCTTTATCTACCCACACACTTCTTTCTGAACAGGCAACTACAAGCACAAGTCCACAATTCAAAAGTTACAGTCTCTCTTCTCTCCTTGTTTCACGGGGGCCCTGTTTCTCTCTCGAGGTACCTGCTGTCCAGCTCCTGTGTGTCTTTCCGGGGGGTCTGTGTGTGGGAGTGTGTGTATTTTTTTTTTAAGCACAAATGACAGCCTGCTATTCTATGCCTGGGTTTTTTCTTTCTTTCTTTTTTTAATTTACCGTATCTCGTATCTTGGTGCTTTTTCCCTATCACCACACTCAGTCTCCTCCTTTTTTGTAAGGACTGCATAGAGCTCACTGTAATGGGTGAATTATAATTTAGTTCCTCACTGACAGACATTTAGGTCGATTTCAGTCTTGCTACAAATATATACAACATGGCAAAAATATCCTTGTATGTTTATTATGTGTGTAAATATTTCCATAGGATTATTAATATCCTGGAAATGGAACTGTGTCAGAACTGTGTTAAAGTGTATCTAATTTTAAAGTTATATAGTTATTGCTAAATTACCCTCAGCAGGGGGTTTGTGACACACCCACAATATACAGCAGGGACTCTACATCCTCACTAACGAGGTGTTAAACTTAAAAAAAGAATCCCATTGTAGCTTTGGTATTTACCTTTCTCTTCTTAAGAGCAAGGTTGAGTGTACTATTTTCATATATTTAAGATTTTAAATAAGTCTGTTTTGTGAATTAGCTGTTTGTATGTACATTTTGCCAACATTTCTAGTGGGATGTTGATGAAAACATTTAGGAAAACCATCCTTATCATAACTGTGCCTCACAGTTTCTCGGCAATATTCTAGAACTGACGTAAAAATTTAGAAAAGTTAAGCAGATATTAGGGGTCAGTATCATGTTAAAATAAAATATTAATGACAAATTAACTTTTGTTTTCCTTGCTAGGCTTACTGGCAGATGGGGGGGGGGGGGAAGGAATGCCCCAAACAGTATTCTTTGATTTCAGCAAAACCTATAGTGAAACAAGATAGGCTTCCAGTTTAAGATAGAGAACAGGAGCACAAGTGTCTGCTCCTCCTTTCTGAATCTGTTAAAAAGAGTATTTATAAAAGAAGCAATAATCCTGCTACAACATCGGCGGGAAACCGGCCACAGAAGAGCAGTTTCCCCAAATTCCTGGAAACTGGAACGTCCAGTACAGTTGGACTCTTGCAGCAAAGTAGAGAAAGCTGTGGTTGAGAACACCAACGGCACCAACGGACATAAGTGGAAAGGCATCTGTTTATCAAAGTTCAGTGAGGTGCTACAGGAGGGCGATGTCAGAAATGGATGAAAACATCAGATTAAATGAAAGGTGTGCTGGAAAAAAATCCTTGACTTCCCCAACGCCCATTCTTGCCCCCAGCTCCCATCCTCAGATGTCAGGTTCTTAGTTAGCCCTGACGGGAAAATATCAGAAAGGCCGTCAATTAACAAGTCAGGTGCAGAAAACCAGGTATACAGGGTAAGTCTCTTCTCATCCTTCCGTTTTGAATGAGGTAGTCTCCAGGCAAAGTGCCAGCTCCCTAACCGTGTTCCTCTAAGGCTGCTCTAGTCCCCTATTCACTTTTCTTTCTAGTCCCTCTTTCTTAATATGAACTGACAACAGAGCACTGCAATATATAGGAGAAAAAAATCTGAAGTCTTAAAGAAAAGACCAAGGGAAACCAACAAGAAAGTAAAATTCTTAGGCAACTGATAGCAGAGAACTCAAGAAAATACAAGAGAAACAAAAAAACCCAGACCTTCTAATTCAGTGGTCCTCAACCCCTGGGCCTTGGACCAGTACTGGTCCATGGGCCATTTAGTACCAGTCCACAGAGAAAGAATAAATAACATATTATTTCCGTTTTATTTATATTTAAGTCTGAATGATGTTTTATTTTTAAAAAATGACCAGATTCCCTCTGTTACATCCATCTAAGACTCACTCTTGACGCTTGTCTTGGTCACGTGATACATTTATCCGTCCCACCCTAAAGGCCGGTCCGTGAAAATATTTTGACATTAAACCGGTCCGTGGCCCAAAAAAGGTTGGGGACCACTGTTCTAATTAATATTGTCAGAGAAAGAAGGTAGGACCCATAAAAGAGATCACAATACTGTGGAAAAGGAAACCTTCCTTAACTCCTTAATTCTTTGAGTCTAAATCTTTAATAGCCTACAAGGCACTGGTGACTTGCCCTGTCCGCCCATCCTGATGTCTCTGACCCCCTTTTCTCACTCCATCCTCCTCTCCCCAACCATACAGCCTTGTGGCTCTCCCTCCTCTTCTTTTCTACTCAAATGCTACCATCTCAATCAGACCTATCTATTTAATAACGGGTTGAAAGATAGCATCAGGATACAGAAATACAAAAAGAAAAAGAAAGGGGGAACAATAAGACCTGGTTAAGCCAGGCATTTCCATATCTAACGAATATAAATTCTACACAGAAAAAAAGGAGAAGGTATTATTATGAAAAAATATCCATAAAAGAGTGAAAGAATGGCAGAGGTTACTAATTTCTTATCCTAAAAAGGTGAGGAGACAAATTGATTTAGCCAGAGATTTACATGGATGTATTTATTCTTCATGAGACCAGGTTCAAGAGGTGTGTTGGGCCAGTTGGTGGCCTGCGCTAAGCCCTTCTTCCAGCCCTTGTATTGCAGCTGGGCTCTGGGTTTTCCTTTTGCCATGGCCACGTGCTTGGACCTCAACAGAAATACACAGTATCCAACAGGCAGACCCCTTCCTCTGCAAAATCAGACATTCTTTTTGTTGTTCTTTTGGTTTTAGATACAGTTCACCACCTGCTAACAAAGTAAGTCTATTATACTAAAACTAGACTCACAAAACCCCTCCCACCAAACTAACATTTCCTCTGGTGTTCCCAGTCACGGTTTGTGGCAAGTTCTCCTTCCCCCATATAACCTTGGTGGTAATCTGGAATGTTCCTCTCCACTGCCTGCTCCCTGCACTCCTTCTGGTGTTATTCCTGGGTTATCTCTCCAAGGCAGTCTCTGCCTCCAGCCTCCAGCTCCCTGCCCCGCCACTCCTGGCACTGATTCAGAGGCACTTCCCCAGAAGGACATGTCTCATCAGGCCCCCCAGGATGCAGTGTGGGGAAAGGTGGGCACTAAATATCCCATGGTGTCATTCGTTCAACTTAAAAGTCTTCAATCCATCCCCACTGTGAACCAAATGAAATCTAAAAGTAGCCCCCTCTCTAGGAATCAAGCTTCACAACAATCTTAATTTCTGCTTCTGATAAAACCAAAGTGCTAAATTTCCTGTGAGCATGTGACTCTTCTTTGTCTGCGTGCTTTCACTTCTGCCTTTCCTTGTATTTCTCATGCCCTTATGGTGTCTCCACCAGTGCAGATCACAGGGACCCAGCTCAAATGTCAGTCTTTCCACACTAAGCTTTGCACGAACAATGTTTCATTGGGTAGAGAGGTAATGCAGATGACTGCAATGGGCTAGTGGAAGGATTTGATCTTTTCCAGCCAAAAAGGAACTGTTTTATTTTTATTGTTGTATAGGATAAACAGAAATACAATTTACACTTCTGGTTGCTCAACACTTCTGGCAACTCAACTTCCCAAAGTGTTTAAATGTCAGGATTCTGATTTTGAGAGGATAGAAACCTAACTCAAATGAGCTTATGTTTAAAAAAAAAAAAGCACACCCACAAGGGCTTTTGTCACTGGTTTAAGATGAAGTCAACAGCAGAGAACAGCTGCAGACGTTTCCCTGCGACCTCTGGAACACGCCGCAGTGTCCTCCAGGGTCTCCCATTCCAAGTCTTCTGGGACGTCAATGGCCGATGCAGCCTCCTGAGACACCGCCTCCCTTATGTCGTGCCACTGGCCCAGAACCAACAATGGCTTTCTACTTGAACATCCCATTAAGGCATCTGGAGACGAGCCAAGACGCTCCAGAATTTTGCTGTCTTCCTCTACTTTTCAAAAAGAATTCTCCATTCCAGTCCTGGCCAGGTAGCACAATGGGTTCATCCCCATATGTCAAGGTTGCAGGTTTGATCCCTGACCAGGGCACATACAATCAACCAATGAATGCATAAATAAATGGAACAACAAATCAATGTCCCCCCCCCCCCAAATCAATTAGGAAAACAAACACATAAAAATTTCCATTCCAGCCATGTTGGTCTTCTACCACTGGCCTCGCTGACATCACGCTCCAGCCTCTGTGCACTGGCTCTCGGTTCTCCTGGCCTGGAATCTCCTCTCTGATCCTTCTACCCACAACTGTCCGTGTTCCATGCCAGGACAGGTCCCGTGATAGACCTTTCTGGTATTGGGCCCTGTTGCTTCATTTCTAGTGTCTGGATATAAGAAATTGTGCAATTAACAACTGTTGACATGACAACTTTGAGTATAGAGAACAACATTCAGGGCCAGGCTTGAATTTTGTTTCAAAACCTATATGGAAAACTCCCTCCCAAGATTTACAAGATCTCTCGGAAGAGGGCCATGTTGAAGGTGCGAGAGGAAAGAATAAGGCCATCTTGTCACTGTCCCTTTCACTGAATCACCCTGTGTGCAAACTTAGTTTTCAAACTATCATTAGAGGGGGTTGATCAATAATTTGAAACCATATGGAAACTTGATCACCCTGTCTCTTTTGTTGGAAGAAACAACTGTAAACAAAATCATAATCACATTAAATAACTTCTCAGCAGTGGTATTTTGAGGCCACACATCATTAGAAAGCAACAAAAAACAAATGACAAGAAAATGCATCAAGGAGGCAGTGATTGACTTTCCCAGTTCCCAGAAAAGGTAGATTGATCTCTGATGTGAGTTCCTTCTTGTCATTTACAGCCTAAGCATGTAAACAATATTGGTATAATTTTCTCAGGGGCGGGGACTTGAAATAATTTTTTCCTATTATATTTATTGATTTTAGAGCGAGGATAAAGAGAAAGAAGGTGGGGGGAGGAGCAGGAAGCACCAACTTGTAGTAGTTGCTTCTTGTATGTGTCTTGACCAGGCAAGCCTAGGTTCTGAACTGGTGACCTCTGTGTCCCAGGTCGACACTTTATCCACTGCGCCACCACAGGTCAGGCTAAATATTATTTTTGTATTTCTGTCTCCACTTTTGATGTTGTTCTTCAAAATAGCTTCAAAACCAGCCAACTGCTGAATGTCAAGTTAAGCCACTTTTCATATACCTAAACTATATGAGAGGACATCTACTTAATTGAGGCTTTTGGTCTGAAGGATATGTTTGGGGAAGAACTAGATTTTAAAAATGGAACGAGGCCCTGGCCGGTTGGCTCAATGGTAGAGCGTCGGCCTGGCGTGCAGAAGTCCCGGGTTCGATTCCCGGCCAGGGCACACAGGAGAAGCGCCCATCTGCTTCTCCACCCCTCCCCCTCTCCTTCCTCTCTGTCTCTCTCTTCCCCTCCCGCAGCGAGGCTCCATTGGAGCAAAGATGGCCCGGGCGCTGGGGATGGCTCCTTGGCCTCTGCCCCAGGTGCTAGAGTGGCTCTGGTTGCAACAGAGCGATGGCCCGGAGGGGCAGAGCATTGCCCCCTGGTGGGCAGAGCGTCACCCCCTGGTGGGTGTGCCGGGTGGATCCCGGTAGGGCGCATGCGGGAGTCTGTCTGACTGTCTCTCCCGGTTTCCAGCTTCAGAAAAATACAAAAAAAAAAAAAATGGAACGAAAAAGTTACCAACACAGAAAGATAGAAACGCAAAAGAATAGGGCATGAAACCCAGGAAAAAAATATTTATAGACAGTAAAATATTAACTTCTTTAGCTATCATGACACACATTCAAAAGACCATAAACGTCAAATAAGATTGAAAAGAACCTCAGGTACTTTAGAAATACTGTAAATTAAAACCTAGATTATGGAGAACAATTGGATCACTAGGAATATTTTTTGGAGACATAATAGAGAAAAAGAATATGCCATGTGATAAATCAAAACAACTATTCAGAATGAAGGACAAATCTGAATGCTAAAACGAAGCAAAGATGTTTACCTAAACTGAACTTAGACCCAGTCAAATCCACAGCTGCATCCATTGTCCACAGCAAGAAGCCTAGAACTGATGAATAAGGAAGAAGTTATTTCACACAGCTTTGGGTAAGCCCACAAGTAAAAATTTGAAATGGGAATCTGGTCTATTTTTAAGCATCTCTACACGAAAGAGATCCCATACCCATGATAAATAGCCAGTTGGATACGAAGGACAACTCTCTATTCTCAATAGATTTATAGTTGAATAGATGAAGTGCACACACTCAAAAAACCCACCGTTACCTCAACCCTGTGAAAACCCAGAATAAAAAAGGCGAACGCCTCCATTTGGATTTTTCAGAATGAAGTGGGGGTCCATCCCACAGAATATCAGTTTGGAGCCCCGTTTTAAAAGGAACAGAGGACCAAGGATCACACAACATTAGGAGGGTGAGGGCTTCAGGCAAAACTAATAAAAAGATTACATGTATTAAAAGTAGGAGAAAGGAAAGAACAAGTAAGCTGCAATTCAAGTTTGCAATGTCAAAGAGAAGAGGCTTCCGCAGGACAAGAACCTGAGAGGTGAGAATTATTATGAGCTGAGCAGAGGATGTCTCCATTTATGAGCGGAAAACAGAGGCCCGCTGTGGTTTCCTGAGATGAGGCACAGCTTTACGAAAATGATACTCCTGAGAAAAGGCCTGTGTTCCCTCTGACGGATGGGCACTGGCAGACAGCAATGGCAGAGGGACTCGATTCAGAGGCCCATGTCCAGGAAAGGGGAGGAATGAGGCCCAGATGGTAAGGGAGCCAGGGAAAAGGGAGGACACAGAGACACTCCAGAGTGAGCCATCTCTAGCAAGCTTTATGGGCAGAACATTCCTTGATGTTAACAAATTCCTCCTGAATAACGTTTCATTTCTCTTCTTACCATACCTATGATAACTTTTATTTGGAGCGAGTGGGTATGTATCATGCCAGAAATACATGCAGTATTTAGCCATAAGGAAATGTTTTACCTATTAATAGCACAGTAACATTTAAGGCTTAAAAAAAAAAAAACCAATAAAAAAACCCAGGGCCATTACAAGCTGACTTGAGAAGAGAGAAGTGTTTGCTTTTGTTTTGAGGCACCCCCTGTCTCCATGGAGATGAGCTGTGCTACTTTGGCCCTCAGCTGTTGGAGGAGGCATTTGGACTTAAAGCCTCAGAGGTATGAGCCACCCCCTGCCGCCCTGGCTGTCCTGTGTGATGACTACATTGCTTTTTTTCCTTCCTCTTCTACCTTCATTTCCTGGAATTCCGTTTTTCTGTTCCATGTAGTGGGAAACAATCAAAAAAGCCAGAGAGCTAAAAGACCAAGGTTTGTGGGAATGGCAGCCGAGTCACAAGGTGCCACAAGAATGCAAATGAGCAGCAGCGAGTGCTCCCAGAAGCCCGCCTCTCCTTTGCTGCCCTCCACTCCCCACGCCAATGGGCAGCACTACTTCCTCAGGCGCCTGTGCTCCGAGGTCCTGCTTCATTTCAGCATCGCACCTGCGGGAGGACAGTGCAGGATGGTCACAGGGCTGCGCCGGAAGGAACTTCCCAGAGGTCAGCTTCCCCTCTCACGCCACATCACCCGCACCGGTCACAATGGGCACGGGACGTGATGTGTGGATGTCATCAGCACACGTGAAAATCCTCTTTGCTTAAATGCTATGTATTATTAAGACTCAGACTCCTTTCTAATGAAAAATTAATGGGACTCAACTTCTAAAGAACAAAGGTACTGTCACTTTTCAAAAAGAGGCTATCTACACGTTAGAGAAAACAGTGTTCTGTAAAAGGGGTTGGTTTAACCAGAACACTTTCAAACTAGATACACTTAAGGAAAGAACAGTTCATGCTATCCTAGGGCAAAAAAAAAACCACACACACACAAAAAAAACAAGAGTGTATTTTTAGTTATTTCACATTGTAAGTTGAAAGTGTTAATGTAACCTACTTAGGAAAGTCAACCTATAAACTGTCTCTTCCCTATATTTGTTTTATCCTGGAATCTATCTGTGTTTTGTACATATTATTGTCAACAATATTGAATTGTTCAATATTTATATTGCACTATATTACATGACATAATGTATCATATATTATTTATGTTAGATATTATAATTGGTATTATAGATATCAAAGTATGGAATAATGGTAGAACTAACAACTCTTTACTGCTGTTGAAGAGAAATGCTTATCCTACTATTTTAAAGACTACTAACTTGCACAGGACAGAGGAATTAGAATTAATGTAATTTATACATGACAGTACCTCTTTCAAGGAAATAAGTCTAGATAGATTTTTAACAAATCTTACATCCTTACTTCCTGTCCTTAATTTCTTCCATGGCAAACATGCATTTTCTCTGCCTGTGCTGACCACATACTCCTTGTTCTCTGGCTCTTCCTCGCCTCTCCTTCCTTCTAGAATTTCCAGATGACTCTGCTTTTGCATTGCTGTTCTCGGAGAACGTTCACACCCACACCATGATACCATTCTAGCTCTCATACTGACTTTATGAGACAAGGAGGTAAGACAGGTGTGAGCCACAGTTCAGGAAGAAGCAAACAGGACAGAACACTGAGGGACCACTCAGTAATCTGAGTGCCCGGAGCCTCCACGACTCTCGCTTAGCCTGTCTCCCACCAAAGCCAGGCAGACACCAAGACCTGGGGGTTCTACCACCTTCATGTTTCCAGTGATGCCCCTCCTGTTCTTCCCCAGTTCTGTTGGCTTAGCCAAGGTCCTCAATGTCTTCTGCCTGGACCACTGCTCCACCCTACCCCATCTGAGTTACACACGACCCTACCCCATCTGAGTTACACACGGCCCTACCCCATCTGAGTTACACACGGCCCTACCCTATCTGAGTTACACACGACCCTACCCCATCTGAGTTACACACGACCCTACCCCATCTGAGTTACACACGACCCTACCCCATCTGAGTTATACACGACCCTACCCCACCTGAGTTACACACGACCCTACCCCATCTGAGTTATACACGGCACTTCCTCTTTCCCTCTCACCTTCCATCTAGAGCAGGGGTAGTCAACCTTTTTATACCTACCGCCCACTTTTGTATTTCTGTTAGTAGTAAAATTTTCTAACCGCCCACTGGTTCCACAGTAAGGGTGATTTATAAAGTAGGGAAGTAACTTTACTTTATAAAATTTATAAAGCAGAGTTACAGTAAGTTAAAGCATATAATAATAATTACTTACCAAGTACTTTATGTCGGATTTCGCTAAGTTTGGCAGAATAAATCTTTATAAAACAACTTACTGCAGTTAAATCTATCTTTTTATTTATACTTGGGTTGCGCAGCTACCGCCCACCATGAAAGCTGGAACGCCCACTAGCGGGCGGTAGGGACCAGGTTGACGACCACTGATCTAGATGAAAACACTTTGCTCTGTGGCCTTTGCAAAGCCCCCAAATGACGTGATGTTCACATCATCTCCCAGTCCCACCCCATAAAAGCCCCTTCGGTTTGCCACTGCCTGAGGAATCAAGTCGAAGGTAAATCCAGGAGGCCCTCGCAATCTGGAACCTCCCTCACGGCTTTTTAACCTCCTGCCATGTTTCCCACCCTGTGCTTGGGCTGCCCAAGGCCTTTCCCCTCGCCCTGGCAAGCACTGCTCACCTGCCAAGACATAGCTCTGCCTGGGGCCTCCTATAGGAAGACTTCTCCAGCCTCTTTTGTGCCCTGAAGACTGACCTTCCCTTCCTTTATTTTTAAATGCCCCTCCTCAGGACCCTTGAAGGTATGACTGCCGTGGCAACTGTATGCTTTATTTAACATGGGGTTTGCTTTAAAATTATGAATGGGCTACTGTTTACCTGTCTTTCCCCTGCACACGCCACAGGCCCCTGGATGGCAGGGTCTGGGGCTACAGCGTTTCTGGGGGGGGGGCACTCCCCTCATTTCCCTGAAGTACTCCTGTTCTCTAAACCAGCACCAGAGGCCAGGCATTCTGATCTCCAGCCCAGGGCCCTTTCTGGCTACAGCAGACAGTATAAATAGCAACAGGAAGGGATGTTCTTCACTTGAAATTCTTGGACTTTGGCAGGCTGGCATGAGAAAGGCCAGAGGAGTTTTCTTCCGGGCCTTGGCTCATGTTCTGGCAAACTCAGGTTAAAGCAGTCAGGGGCGAGTTTCGCTAGGCAGTGGCCCCCTTTCCATCCTCCCAGACAAAGGTCTTGACAGATTCATCCCGCAAAGGTTGTGGGGAAAGAAAAAACATTTTCCTTTCGGAAGCTGAATAGCGTCTTCCCACAAAACTGGGTGAAAGGTAGTGGAGTCTGCCTTGCTGAGGCCAAATGAGCTCCTTGCTAATGCTGGGAGGGGCCCTCCTGCCTTGGCTGACTTTCCTTTGTCAAGGGCTTAAAGGGCAATGCTCAGACACTAGAGACTGCAAGAACCTGGAACAGGGGTCCCCAAACTTTTTACACAGGGGGCCAGTTCACTGTCCCTCAGACCGATGGAGGGCCGGACTATAAAAAAAACTATGAACAAATCCCTATGCACACTGCACATATCTTATTTTAAAGTAAAAAAACAAAACGGGAACAAATACAATATTTAAAATAAAGAACAAGTAAATTTAAATCAACAAACTGACCAGTATTTCAATGGGAACTATGCTCCTCTCACTGACCACCAATGAAAGAGGTGCCCCTTCCGGAAGTGCGGCGGGGGGCCGGATAAATGGCCTCAGGGGGCCACATGTGGCCCGTGGGCCGTAGTTTGGGGACCCCTGACCTGGAAGAAAGCAGAGCTGCTTTTCTTCATTTTGCATCTCTAAAACGACACAGATGAGGCCCAAGGAGAAGAGTGTACTCCACCATCTGTCTTCGTAAGAGTGGCCCGATGCACGGTTCCTGGGAGTGGCCTCCTCACCAGGGGTGTTGATCATACACACTTCAGTGTCTTCCCAAGAGTCCGGCTTCCGGTCTCCACACAGCTCTCCCCGCCCTGGCACGTGTTACAGGCTGCAGTGGAGGGGCTGCTCCCTTTTCACATTCACTTTGAGTTCAGAAAACACATCTTTTTTATTTTTTTTAAGTTTTGAGTGTAAGAGCTTAGGGGATGTATGTATTTTGTATGTGACCCATGAAAGTAGGTGGTGTCAACAAAAGGAATAGTGGCAATGTTTGAAGATCAGTCACAGATTTCATCAGAGAAATTCAGACTGGTCTACTTTGGGGGGGGTTAATATTTAAGTTGCATCCTAGCTGACTGAATAATTAAAGGTACCCACTTATTTTCATAAGCGATTAGAAAAATTTTCAACCACTTACTATGGTAATTTTATACATGGAAAAATGGTTATCTACTCTTGGCCCCAGTCTTGTTTCATCTGTATCCCTGCCCACTCCTCTCACCGCCTATTTATTTAGAACCAAATCCGCACGTTATCTTTGCCTCTTTATTACAGTGTGCAGCTCTAGAAGATATGGACTATTTTTTTTTTTAAAGAAAAAAAAAGATAGCCTGACCAGGCGGTGGTGCCGTGGATAAAGCATCGGACTGGGATGCAGAGGACCCAGGTTCGAGACCCCGAGGTCGCCAGCTTGAGCGTGGGCTCATCTGGTTTGAGCAAAGCTCACCAGCTCAGACCCAAGATCACTGGCTTGAGCAAGGGATCACTTGGTCTGCTGTAGCCTCGCCAGTCAAGGCACATGTGAGAAAGCAATCAATGAACAACTAAGGTGCTGCAATGAAGAATTGATGCTTCTCATCTCTCTCCCTACCTGTTCTGTCTTCCCTATCTGTCCCTCTCTCTGGCTCTCTGGCTCTGACAAAAAAAGAAAAAAGAAAAAAAAGATAAACATAATACCAATGTTAAACCCGAGAAGAACTAACAATTGTAATTGATTTTAAAAATCAGGGAAATCTAGCTGTTCTTTGGAAAAGATGTTAGCGTTATGGCTTATTGTTGAAGAGCAGCAGGACGTGCTACTCCAAAAGATGCCACTTCAGTATACTGGTTACTTTGAGCTGTAGGCACTTGAATGGCAAAATGCAGGGAAAGGCTGTCTCTGAATTTCCCTTGTGTGCCCAAGGACAGGTCCTCCACAAGGGACTCAATTCACAAATCTCTCCCTGTCAGTTGCATCAACCAGAGAGGACTGACTGAGGACAGAAATAAGTACCACATCCTGACAAACTTTGTCAAAACCTATCAGACCTCCCATTGATTCTAAGGGCCCTTCACCTTTCCTAAAAATAATTTATTCTCTGCTGAGAGGGCTACATCCTCCCTCCCGTTTCCTTACTGAGATGGTATTTAATCCTAGTGCCACTGGTAACTCCTCCTTTTCTCTGGGCATCTTCCAAGTATACATGAGGTATACGTGTTAATAAGCCTCTGTTTTTCTTTTGTTATCTGTCTTTCATTATAGGATTCTCAGCTAAGAACTCAAAAGGGTAGAGAAAAAATAATTTTCTTCCTCAGCATTTAGGATGAGAGGACTAAATCATTTCTAGGATATCTGAGTGTCCAGTATGAGATCTGGGAGAGGTCATGTTCTTCACATTAATTTACCTGGCTGTGGCCAGCTTGGCCACAGGAGGTACCTATTTTGCTATCTCCACGTCCTTTTTTTTTTTTTTTTGAGAGAGAGAAAGAGACAGATAAACAGACAGACAGGAAGGGAAAGAAATGATATAAGAAGCACCAACTTGTAATTTTGGCACTTTGGTTGTTCCCTGATTGTGTCTCATACGTGCCTTGACTGGGGTGGGGGCTCCAGCGGAGCCAGTGATCCCTTGCTCAAGCCAACAACCCTGGGCTCAAGCCAGCGACCCTGGGGTCATGTTGTTGATCCTGTGCTCAAGGTGGAGACTTGGGGGTTTTGAACCTGGGACCTCAGTGTCCCAGGTAGATGCTCTAGCCACTGTGCCACCACTGGTCAGGCTCTCCACTTTCTTTAATTTGGGAGCCTAGCTGATCTGGCTACACTGAGCAGAGGAAGAAACAGACATGACATTCTCTAATCTCTATTAGAGAATGGGCCAGATTAAGTTTTTTGGGGGATGAAGGAAAAGGGATTCACAATTACATGGGTTAGCATGAAGCAAGTTGTAACTGCAAGCAGAATGTATCCAATTGGACGAGGAACAGGACTCTGGGCGGGAGGATGGAGCCACACCTGTATCCTGCCCGTGCCTCCTGCCACAGCTGCTCCACTCCAATCTCCTTGGCTCACACCCAAGGGACAGTCTTGACAGAAACCTGAGCAGCAGCGGGTGGTGATGTGATAGCTCAGCCACCCATTTCCTCTGGCCCATCAATACTACGTGTCATCAAAGTCCCGGGCTGTGCTGGCGCTAGCAGTTATCTGGGCTTTCCCGCAGGCAGGCTCATTTATCTTTGAGAATTTGCAGCATTGCGTCAGACCTTGTGAGCACAGAAATGTGACAACTCTGTACAAGCAGTATGTGAGTTTCAAACAAAATATAAGTTCTAGGTGCAAAGATCAGCCTCTCAAAAGATGACATTTTCGCCCTGGCCGGTTGGCTCAGTGGTAGAGCGTCGGCCTGGCGTGCGGAAGTCCCAGGTTCGATTCCCGGCCAGAGCACACAGGAGAGGCACCCATCTGCTTCTCCACCCCTCCCCCTCTCCTTCCTCTCTGTCTCTCTCTTCCCCTCCCGCAGCAGAGGCTTCATTGGAGCAAAAGATGGCCCGGGCGCTGGGGATGGCTCCTTGGCCTCTGCCCCAGGCACTAGAGTGGCTCTGGTCATGACAGAGCGACGCCTCGGATGGGCAGAGCATCACCCCCTGGTGGGCGTGCCAGGTGGGTCCCGGTTGGGCGCATGCAGGAGTCTGGTCTGTCTGACTGCCTCCCCGTTTCCAGCTTCAGAAAAATACAAAAAAAAAAAAAGATGACATTCTCAGAATTTGTCAATTATAAAAATATGCCACAAATGGAAACTGCTCGTTAGCCATGCAAAAGGTTCTTACCAATTTGTAGAAAAAAAACCAACAGAATACTGTTCATGGGACACAGCTCTTATAAAACCAATAATTCCTGTCCTCACCTTGAATGGCTTCTGATAGCAAACAAGCAGATTACCTTAGAATAGCCACCAAAGAAAGGTCTTTTCTAAGCTGTAAGGTCAGCTGTTATGTTTTAGGCTACTATCTGCACTGCATGGTTAGCTCAATGGTGGGAGATCATGGCTAGGGCCCCTCTTCTGTAGTCTATCTGAAGCCCCTCATCACAACCCTTGCATGTCCCCCAGTCCCCACTCCAGTGTGTCCCATCTTTATTTTTTTGGAATAATCTCTGAAGAGGTTAAGCCAGGACTGGGGACAAGCGTGTTGGAAGGCATTTCTATCTTTTACTGATCTGAACGTTAACAATACAAATGCACAAAATCACTGGTGGCGTCTTTCCATCACAGCTCAGAGGAGGCTGGTTTCATGGAGGAGTGTCATCAACTGTGTCAACATCAGCACTGGGACAGCAGTAGGTGGCCTGGGTAAAGGGTGTCTCTGGAGACAGGAGGAGGCTTGTGAAAGGGGGTGTGGGAGAGTTTTACAGCCTCAAGGTTTCGCTTGCAGTGGCCCTGCTTATTTCACCTAATTAAGAGGACCCTGGCTCAGGACACAGATACACAGCCTGAAAACAACACTTACCAAAACCAGGACTGAGAATACACATAAGGCTGAAGAGCTTTTCTCTCCTTCACAGATGGGTCATTTTAGATGTCTGCGCCATACAGTTTCTGGTAAAATCAATCTGTGAACTCCATAAATTAGTGGCTCTAAAAGTGAGGCCTAAGGACCCTCTATGTCAGACAGAACCACTTGGGGGCTGGGAAGAAGGGCTTGTAAAAAATGCATGTTCTTAACCCATTTTCAGACCCTTTTAAGACCTAAGTCTTGCACCCGCTCAAATGTTGGAGCTGAGTGTGAACCAAGTCAAGATGACTGGGCCAAGTGGGAAGCCAATCAATTCCTTTTCTTTCTTTCAGCCAGCAATTTTATAATGAAGACTGGGACACAGTGCTAAATTTATCAGCACAGACCAGCACTTCTGGAAAAATTATCCCCCTTAGTGATGAATATATAATGCTAGACCTTCAGGAATGACGTGTATATATTACTAGTTTAAAGGCACTCTTCTAAAATCAAAATGCAAACCATGTTTGAGTTTTCTTTGGGAGTGATGACTACTGGTGATATTGGTTTCATCTGTTGCAAAGATCTGTAGTTGTCAAGGTTACTACAATGGGCTTCTTATAATCATAGCTGTTAATTTAATTAAAAGTGCTTTTAAAAAAGAGAAGAAGGAAAAGGGACATTGGATTTTGAGATACCAGTTATACACAATATTTTTAAACTAGAGCAGATTTCAAGTAAATAAATGTTTAGGGAGGGATTTTAAGTAGGACGGTCACAAAAAGTCTGTAAGTTTTTTAACGCATAAATTTGAATACACCTTGGATAATGCATTTTCAATAGGGCTTTGGATGAGTGCATTTCAAAATTATGACTGATGTAAATACTCAGGTAAAGAAAGTGACTGAAGATGAGATTGGGGGTGAATGTGCTAAATTTAAATCCTATAGTTTGAGACTATATCATGAGTGTAGCTTCCTTCTATCATTTAGACTTAGCCTGGATATTCTTTTTTTTTTTTTTGCATTTTTCTGAAGCTGGAAACAGGGAGAGACAGTCAAACAGACTCCCGCATGTGCCCGACCGGGATCCACCCGGCACACCCACTAGGGGCGAAGCTCTGCCCACCAGGGGGCGATGCTCTGCCCATCCTGGGCATCGCCATGTTGCGACCAGAGCCACTCTAGTGCCTGGGGCAGAGGCCACAGAGCCATCCCCAGCGCCTGGGCCATCTTTGCTCCAATGGAGCCTTGGCTGCGGGAAGGGAAGAGAGAGACAGAGAGGAAGGCGCGGCGGAGGGGTGGAGAAGCAAATGGGCGCTTCTCCTGTGGGCCCTGGCCGGGAATCGGACCTGGGTCCTCTGCATGCTAGGCCGATGCTCTACCGCTGAGCCAACCGGCCAGGGCTAGCCTGGATATTCTTATATGCTTGTTCTTTCAGAAGAGTTTTAGTTCTGTAATGTTTTCTTAGAGTCACTGAGATTTGTTGGTTGCACTAAACTTATGAATTGAAGGAACACAGCTGTCTTTACAATGTCAAGTTTTTCTCTTAAAGACGGTAAACCTCTCCCTTCAGGCTGCTTCCTTTAGTAGGTGTGTTTTACTTTAAGTCCTATCAAATTTACGTCTAGGTATTTTATATTTTTTTTGTTGCTTGCCTGTACCTTTTCCTCCCATTTATTTATTTTTTAAAATTTGTTATCGCTGGTAACAAAGGTAACTCATTTACAATTTACTTCTGGGAAATCAATCATTGCTTGTTTTCCAATAGTTTTTGTGTGAATTCACTCGAGTTCAGAAAGTAAAACCCATTTTTACCTATACTCAGCACATAGAAAGTCCAGCCTCCTGTGGGTGACCCTTGACCTAGCTGAATTTAATGTTCCTTATTGCCCTCATCCTCTAACAGCCTGATCGCCTCCCCGTTCCCGAGAACTTTGACACCTGGACCCTTCGGTGCCCACGTGGATGACATCCAACCACTTGGCCTCAGCTCCGGTGACCTTTACTTTCACTACACACACAACGCGGCCAGAGCCTGGCTTTCATCATCGCTCACATTGCTCCACAGAGATCCTCTGTCAATACGACATCTCCAGCCTCCCACTGTCTGCCTCTGGTCTTCTGTCCGTCCTGTTCCTAACCCTCACCTCTTGTGCTTTAGGCCCCAGAGATGGACAACAGTCCTTCACACTTCCATCTTCTCCCAGCTCAGAGGACCTATGTAATGGATCACCTTCAGTTTCCACTTATGCTGATCATTCTGTATTCAGCATAAACAGGACGACGTCAGCTCAAAATCAGCCCCTTTACCTTTTAATTCCTGGATTCTCAGCACTGTTGACGGGGACAAATTAGCAGCCCTGATTGTGACTGGTGTCCTTCCTTGCTCTCAGCTAGGCCCTCAGCATTCCTGGGACATCTTCATCTCCTCACTTGTATTCCAAACACTCTCCAAGGTCCTGATGGAGATTGGGGCAGACTGCCCCCAAATATGCCAAGGTGGCATAGTGATGATTTTGAGTTAAGTTACTTGAGAAACAGCCAGTGAAAGAATACCACTCTGAATCTCCTTCATTTCTTTGTTTTTCCCCTGTTAATCTGTCTTGTGTCAATTTACTCTCTAGACCAGCCAGAAGAACCTAGGAGAGTAGAGGAAAAGTGTTTCCTCCCAGCACTTCCCAAGCTCCTAACCGAACACAACTCATCCCTCTGGATGAAAGGGACCATGTAATGACTTCGCGAAGAAACCGAAAGCTGAAGTCTTCGGACGAGGGCGGCCACATGTCTCCTCCCAGCCTGCAGTTACCCACATCTGCATCTACCGCACCTGTCCATCCGTCCAGTTTCAGAACATAAGAGCTTTCTCCTTTTGAGGTTCTAAGCCCATTTTATGATACCTCTGAGCTTGTTCCGTTATTTCATCTTTGTGCTACATCCTCATCCTTCCCCTCTCATCTGGCTTTTTTCTCCTAGTTTATATACAGGCTAACATGGCTCTCGCACCTAAAAACCAAAACTTCCTTCGACTTCATTTCCTCTAGTTCGTTACCTTCCTCTCTTTCCTTCACTTCTTAGCCACATCCCTTGAAGCCAGTCTACCGATACTGGTCTCTTCCTCATTTCCCATTAACCCAGTCTAGTTGGGTCTGGCCTCCATTCCTATTGCTCCACTAACATTTCTCACACAGAGTTCACCGGTGACATTTATATTGCTAAATGCTAAGGGCATTTCAGTTCTCTTAGTGCTACTAGTGATAGAACCTGCCACTGTTAACTATCTCTTGAGATTCTCCTTCCCTTGTTTTTCCATGTTTCCATTTCATTTTGTTTGTTTAATTTAATTTAATTAATTTATTTTTTTTACTGCTGTGCTATTTATTCTCCACTTCTGTTGCCTCCTTTTTGGACCTTTATCCCAACACAGGATCATTCCTAAGTTCTCTCTTTGGTCTACTCCTCTCTGCATTGGAAAAGTCCATTCACTCTCAGGCTTTTAACTATATGACTAACATACATGCTGACAATTCCCAAATCTATCTCCCAGCTCTGACATTCGGGGGTGTTTTCTCTAGTAGGGTATCTGACAATTCCATTTAATTCAATTCTGAAACTTACTACCTGAACTCAGTGCAGACCCCACAGGTTCAGGGCTCAGGTCCACAAGACACCAGCTGCAAGCCCCAGGTCAACAGATTGTAAGTCAGGGGCTCCCATGACCCCCTCACCTGGTTCGATAATTTGCTAGAATGACTCACAGATTTCATGGAAATGCTTAACTCATATTTACCAGTTTACTAGAAGGACTCCAACTCAAGAACAGCCAGGTAGAAGAGATGCATAGGGCAAGGTATGTAGGTTAGTGGGGCGGCCATGCCCTCTCTGGGTGCATTATCCTCCCACCACTTTTATTGTTCACCAATCTGGAAGCTCACGGAATCCTGTTCGGGAGTTTTCATCGCCAGGCCACCGCCCCTCCCAGAAAGTTGGGGGTGGGGCTGAAAGCTCCCAACCTAAAGACTTGGCCATTCTGCTGACCAACCCCGTTTAGAAGCCTAACCCTAAATCACCTAATTAGCATAAACTCAGATTTCATTAAAAGGGTCTGTTCATGAAAAACAAAAGACAGTCCAATCACTCAGTAAAAATTCCAGCTTTAAAAGCTCTCAGGCAAAAATTGAGGACAAAGACCAAATCGATTTCTTATCAGAGAGCAGACTTCCATACCAATGTTGACTTTTACAAAAAAGGACTCATCATTTTAATACCCAAATCTCCCTTTCCTCCTATCACTATCCACTCAGCCTTCCTACAGAGAAAACCTGAGTCTTTCTAGCTTCTTTCCTCAATCAATCCAATTCATCACCAGGTCCTACAATTTGATTCACCTGACCATTTCTCAAACCTATTCTCCCCCCTATTTTTCCTATTAAAACCATCTCACCTGCATTGCCCCATAGCCAACTAATCCCTGCTTCCTCTTTTGTTCTCAAAGGGAAAAAAAATTTATCTTAAACCTTGTCACTGGAGTAATTTTTAAAAAACTCAAACCTGACTATTCTATCTATCCCTGGGTAAACCCCTCAGTGGATCCCTGTGTCTTATGACTAAGTTCAACTTCCTTCCCAGGCTGTTTGGTATCGTTTCATTTAGGCTATTATCCCTGGATAGAACATTCACCCCCTCACTCTCTCGTGTGTAGGGGAGGCTAACTCTAAGACTTAGGTATTATCATTTCCTATAAGAAGCCTTTACTCCATCCCACACTGGGCTAGTTTCTTCTCTACTAGTCTCTTAAAAATGCCTGTACATGTTCTTATAAATCACAATAGACTGAAACTCATATTTAATGTCATAATAAGACATTGCTCAAATTAGTGAAATCTGCTCTGATGTTCTTGAGGGCAGGGTCAAAGTTGAATATGGCCTAGTATCCTTAAACATACAACAGTGCCTAACAATACTAGGTCCTCAGAAACACGTGTGTTAAATTCAACTACTGATGTAAATAAAAGTTTTGTGGGTTTTTTTGTATTTTTCTGAAGCTGGAAACGGGGAGGCAGTCAGACAGACTCCCGCATGCGCCCGACCGGGATTCACCCGGCACGCCCACCAGGGGGCGATGCTCTGCCCATCCGGGGCATCGCTCTGTTGCAACCAGAGCCATTCTAGCGCCTGAGGCGGAGGCCACAGAGCCATCCTCAGCGCTCGGGCCATCTTTGCTCCAATGGAGCCTTGGCTGCAGGAGGGGAAGAGAGAGACAGAGAGGAAGGAGAGGGGGAGGGGGTGGAGAAGCAGATGGGCGCCTCTCCTGTGTGCCCTGGCTGGGAATCAAACCTGGGACCTCCGCACGCCAGGCCGACGCTCCACCACTGAGCCAACCAGCCAGGGCTTAAAAGTATTTTAAGAACTGCAAAGTGCAATATATATAAAGAGCTTTAAAAATGCTATAATAGGCCTATCTGGTGGCTCAGTGGATAGAGTGTCAGCCCGGTGTATGGACATCCTGGATTCGATTCCCAGTCAAGGCACACAGGAGAAATAACTGTCTGCTACTCCTCACTGCCTCTCCCCCCTTTTTCCCACAGCCAGTGGTTCAATTGGTTCAAACATTGGCCTGGGCCCTGAGGATACCTCTATCAGAGCGCAACAGCCTCAGGCACTAAAAATAACTTGGGTACACGAGCGTTGGCCCAAGATGGGGTTACTGGGTGGATGCCAGTCAGGGCGCATGGGAAAGTCTGCCTCACCATCTCCCCTCTTCTCACCTAAAAAAAAATGCTATAAGTATTAATTTGAAGTGGTAAACTAGTATGTCTGACTTCATTTTTGAGGAAAATGCTTGCTAATCTACAGTTGTATTCTATATTCAAATGTAATGTATGATTATTTTCAGACCTGAACTATACCTGAGACACTTGCAATACTGCTCTTAATGAGTCTGGTCCCCATTTGTGTTACAGGTTTTACATTAAGTTATTTGATTTGACATTTCTACTATGACTGAATGCACTGTGGCCCTGTCACTAGCAGCCAAATGGCAAAGCAGGGCTGTCTGAATGCAACATGAATACCAATATGTACCTATAAATGCGTAAAAGGACAGTTTAGGTATGTTCCTGCGGCAGTCCCGCCTTAACTGGGTATAGGTTTACCCAGGGAAAGAAAGAAAAGAGGCCAAAGCAAGCAAAAAAGCAAGGATTCTATTCACATTCAAAACGCTTTCCTCCGTTGGTGCAGTCCGATAGAATTCCTTACACAAAGGCCCCAGCGGAGTGCAGAGAAGTAGGGCAGTTTCTTCAAAGACTCGTACTCTTCAGGTTGGAAGGGATCTAACAAATCAGGTCATTCAGCCCTCTCTCTTTACAGGGGAGGGCACTGAAGACCAGACAGAATGATTTCCCTGAAGTTTCAAAGAATCGGTAGTAGAGCCAAAGCCGGAAGTGGAGCCAAGAGAACAAAGCAAGGAGGAGAATTCAAAGTGGGGCTCCAGGTCCTGCCCATTCTGATCGTGCTGCTAGTCCTCCTGCCCTGACCAGTCGGGCCCCAGCAGACCCCTAAGTAGTCATCAAATATATAAATTTGAACTTTCAAGTATCCTGTCCTTGTCCTTCCCTTGCCTGGAATGAGTTTCTCTGTCCAGTTGAAGCCAAATTCTTTCTTACTCATCAACCCTTCTTCAAGCATCACCTCTTAGTTCAGCTCACCTCAAGAAAAAAAATTGCTACATCTCTGTTCCCATTAGCAGCTGATAACTGCTGGGAATTCTTATCACACGGTATCGTGTGTGTGTGTGTGTGTGTGTGTGTGTGTGTGTGTCCTGCTCTCCTCTCCCACACCGGCAGCTCCTACGAGACATCGCCCACATCTCTTAAGCTTTGTCTTCCCTGATGGATTAAAGAAGAGTGGGGACATATCACATAAAACCTATGGAACAATACAGTATTCAAGTCAGATCTTAGACCAGGGGTCGAGAACCTATGGCTTGTGAGCCAGATGTGGCTCTTTTGATGGCTGCATCTGGCTCGCAGACAAATCTTTAATAAAAAAAAATAATGTTAAAAATATAAAACATTCTCGTGTATTACAATCCATTCATTTCCTACCGCTCATGTTCATGGTTGTGGGTGGCTAGAGCCAACCACAGCTGTCCTCTGGGACAACACAAAATTTTTATTGGATAATGCGTAACGTACACGGGTCGTTGTATGGCTCTCATGGAATTACATTTTAAAATATGTGGCGTTCATGGCTCTCTCAGCCAAAAAGGTTCCCGACCCCTGTCTTAGACAAATGGAAAGCTTCATGCTGGGAACGGATAGCTACCATGTTGGAAAGTCAGGAGCAGGGCCTGGCCTACAATGAAAACACTATGGTATGGAGAGGGGAGTTGAAAAAAATGTGACATTTGCATCCTCAAAGTATGTTTTTTTTAATTCTTATGATAAGCTCAACTTTACCTGGGAATTGTATAAACACTAAAAAAATTATTTCAGGGCAGAATAATAACTGTTAGATTTTACTCTTCTCATAATGAGGTTACAAAGTAATAAACCTACATATGGACTATAAATGCTGACATGTAAGCATTGCCAGGCACGCTGTTATTATTTTATGGTCACATCTTGTTTTTGATCAAAAACCCATAGAGTGGTTTAAACTATTCATATTCACCTTATTCACCAAATTTGGCTTCTGGCTGTTTACAAACTTGAATTTATTCTCAAAGGAAGAGGGTTTGCCAACCTTATGACTATTCAAAGAATGGGCTCTAAGCTTTGAAAGTAACTGCAAGAAGGGTTTTAAAAAGCTTTTGTGCAACTGCAGCATTTTTGGAAAGGTTCTTGGATTCCTTCAGTGACTACTTAAGAGACAACAGTCACAAGTTTTTAAAAACAAATCAGTCACATTACTTTACTGAAACCCTCTGTACTTGTGCAGAGCACTCTGGACATGGTTTTTTAAAAACTGGAATCTATAAATGACTACTGTGCAAATCACAGCATAAAGCTGCAACTGAAACGATTAAGTTCCCTGACAGCTCTGAGCACAGATGAATACGGAAGGATCCAGAGAGGCACCTGTGATTGACAATACACAGAGAAAGTACCAGTGCCCACATGAATGATAGCTAGAGGTGCTCTCTCTGCCCTGTCCTCACATCAGACATCCTTCAGCCCTGCCTGGCTGGGCAGCTCAGTTGCTGAGAGCATCATCCCAACATGCGAAGGTTGAGGGTTTGATCCAAGAACCAACCAATGATGGCATGAATAAGTGGATCAACAAATTAATGCCTTTCTCTTTCCCTTCCTCTCACTCTAAAAATCAATAAAATAAAAAATAAAGTCTTTCAATGTTAGAACTGTAAAATAAAAATGAGTCTTAAGAAAACTGACCTATACAAGCAGTCTCCAGGTTGCAAATGAGATAGGTTCTGTAGGTTTGTTATTAAGTTGAATACGTATGTAAGCTGGAACAGGCACATTTACCTATTAAATACAACTTAGATGTTTGTCTTAACATAGTCTTAACAGTACTGTCTTAACATTACTTTTACCTTTCTTGAATATAAATACTTAGACATTTTCAAATACAACCTTAAACAATCTCTTGGATGATGCAGAAGATGATGGACTTGTTGGAGAGGATGGGACTGGTGTTGGGGAGTCAGGGTTTGATTCTGCTGCTGGAGTCAGTTACTTGAAGGAGGCGTCAAGTTAGGTTTGTACAGAGCTTTTCTTTTTCTCATCAATGGCCCTGTAGCATCTCAGGCCTTCGGTAACTGTATCGTAAACTCTGGTGAACCTCTCTGTATTAGGATCTTGCTCCTCTAACTTTGTCATTCCTGCTTCAATGAGATGAAAAGCATCTGCTAGTTCTCTTGTAGAAAACTTTTTCAGTTCTGGAGTTTCGAGGTCCCTGTTTTCTTCCCTAAATGCTATCATCTGCTGCTCTAGTTCTGTAAGGTTTTCATTGGTTAGTTCTTTGCCACGGGAGTCAAGTAACTCTATGATATCATTTTCGCTGATGTTCAACTGTAGTTGATTACCAATAGCTCTTATGAAGTTCTGCTCATAAGTACAAGTTGTATGTAAGTCAGATGTTTGTAACTGGGGGACTTACTGTCCAAGGTAAGAGATCTAGTCACCTGACCAGTGGTGGCACAGGGCACAGAGCATATACCTGGGACGCTGAGATCCCAGAATGGAAACCCCAAGGTGGCTGGCTTGAGTGCGGGCTCATGACACTTGAGCACAGGCTCGCCAGCTTCAGCGTGGCTCAGCGTGGGGTCACCTGCTTGAGAGTGGGATCATAAACATGAATAATCCCATGGTTACTGGCTTGAGCCCAAAGGTTGCTACCTTGAAGCCCGAGGTCTCTGATTTGAGCAAGGGGTTACTGGCCCCACTTGAGCCTTCTGGTCAAGGCAGGTGTGAGAAGCAATCAATGAGAAACTAAAGCGCTGTCTTTCTCTCTCTCAAAAAAAAATCTACTCAAGGATGCATGGACACTTAATGGGAACCACTTTGCTTTGGTCCTCCTATATACAGTGAGGTTTTATACGATTGATTTTAGGAGGCTCAACACTTCAACAGCTGTTATGACCCTGGACAAGTTATTGAGTCTCTGTTACGCAAAAAAAAAATGTGATAACAACACCTACCTCATTCCATGTATAAATATATATGTGAGAGTACTTTGAACAGTGTCTATAGCGCAGAGCAATAATATTACCTCATTTTGTCTGAGCTTTGATATAGTTTCTGGAGCTACCTACTTTCTTCTTTGAAAGAAGATCAAATCTTAAAAACATAATATTCCTTTCCTCTACTCTATTTTCCTAATAGCAAAGGGCTTATCTTCTTCACCTTGGTGATTGCCGACACTGGCACGCTGCCCAACAGACAACTACTTGTTACACTCAGTTGAGAACATGAACAAGTTTCTCTGGTCAGTATCAATTGTCAGCTGCTGCCTTTCTCCTAGTTCATATGACTGACATTCATTCTTCCCTCATAAGTCTGATATTTTGTGATTTTAGAATTTGAGTTCAGAAAAATAATGATTTTTTGTAAAATTTTCAGAAAAGACATTAAATCAAGGAAAAGCATAAGAAATCTACCAGCCTCATGTCAAAACTAGTCCAAATTTATATACTACAGAACTTTATTATTAAGAGAGAAATGAAGAGAGGGAGAGAAATAAGTATATTCTTGACAGTTCATGTAGGCTCTCAGAGCACCACAGTATTTGTTACATAAAGCATCGAGCACAGTGTTTAAGTTCGAATCAAATGAGGAGCTGTTTTCCAATGAATTATAGAAACAATACAGTGATAATAAAAGTCATGATGAACTAGTTTTTCACTCAATTTACCCCTTTTTTTACAGCACTACACACCAGGGGTTTCAAAATAATTAATGGGATCACAAGGTAACTTTTCAGATAATTCTCAATAGTTCAAGATGCAAAAATTAGCATATTTCTGAGGTGCTCTGTAGTTGTTAACTCACTGCATATGGACAGCATAACTTGAAAAAAACCCAGACAGTAATAAACATGGATATAATCAGATACATGATTTGTATGGACTTTAAGAAAACACCAACGTTCACAGACAGGTCACTATCTTCGGCAGGGAAGACGAGGCACTGATAGCGCCCAGAAGAGCAAAGGGAGAGGAGAGGAGGTGTCTGCCGGGACAGAAGCAGATCAGACAAGTTCACGCTACTCTGGCTCTTTTTTTTCTCTTTTCAGTAAATTCAATAGTATTTCTCCCTCTCTTTTCTTATTTCTTTTCTCTCCTTATGCCCTTACTTACTGTCTGGAACTTCACGTTTTCATTTCTCCACTTTGGTCCCTTTTTAAACAGATCATTGCTATTGCGACCTCAATCTGGTTATTCACAGGTGGCCCAGATTTGCGACATCATCAGATGAGGGGCCTGTCTAGGATCATCTGGTTAGACGCGTGGAACAGAAGAGACCAGCAGACGAACTGCTAACCCGAGGGCGGCTCAGTCAGAAACCAAGCCCTCCACGCATGCGTTCACTTCGCAAAAGTCACCCTAACAACGTGGTGACCTGGTCAATCTGTTTACTTATCAGTCTGTTAAAACTGGGTGGGTTATCTTATTGGTAGATAACTATGCTGCAAAGAAGTTTGGGGAAGAAGTGATCTGTGAGAATATAACATCCAGTGTTTATAGAACTCTCCTGTGGCACACAGACAAGTATGGTATGATCATATTTCAACTCTCACGACAAGCTCACTTCACCAAGTCCCACTCACTGATAAGGATACTGGATGGTGGATACAATAAGGAAAAACAAATCGTAACAAATCAACAAAGATGTTATCATCTGTAAAATGTCTCAATAAACCTGCATAAAGTAATCTGCGTCCTGAGACATCACGTCCCATTATGAACGTGGGAACGGGCGCACAGGGAGTGACCAATGAGAGAGCGCACGTAAACTCTTTTATCTCAGGGGATGCAGTTTCAGTTAGTTCTGCTTCTCTTCTAAGGGTAAATAAACCAGTTTGGATGAGAATACGTCCTTTAAGAAGAAAGAGTAGGCATTAAGGAGGCTGAGGAGGCGTTTCTCTCCAGCATTTTTGCTTTATGCCATTTGAAAATGTGTTTAGTGCCCCAAACTGAGGATTTAAAGAGTTAGAAAGATGTCGAAAGAGGGTTCTGTTGGAGTTCAGCTAAAGGAAAAAAGGTCAGCCGTTTGAAGGTGAGGAGCCACGAGAGGGAAGCTGGGTGCCAGGAAGCAGGATGTGGGAATCAATGGATCACAGATAAAAGTACTGGACAACAGATGGAATAACACCAACTCAGTAAGTAATATATAATATAAACAGGCAGGCAGGTTAGTAACTAGTTACGGCATGAGATCCTTTCAGCATAAACTAAAAAACCAAGGTGCCACACTGGATTCATGGCAATACTCGGATGCTGTCACAAGTGTCCCCAGGCTGAGCTGATGGAATGAAGGCTCACTTACTAGAACACTGGTATATGCTACTGTAACAGTTTAGGCCTTTTGAACTTTGACTGTTTACTTTTATTACCTCTTATGTCAGCCTCTCACCTCCACCCCACAGTATGTCCCAGATCCTTAACAGTGAGGACTAACATAGCTGCGGTTTGCGGAGAGTTGACCTGTCAGGCACTAGGCAAAGTACACTTTTTACATTTCCCACTTAAACTTCAAAGCAAGCCTATATGAAACAGCTGATGTGAAGTATTACCCTTTAACCCTTTGAGTAGTGAGTTTTTTCACGCTCGCTGACCCCCGGGAGTGAGTTTTTTTTTCCAAAAAGTAAAATTAGTTCCCGTTCCAGTTTTATTAACTTAAAATCATGTTTGTTTGACAACCAATTTATGGAAACAAGAAGAACATACATTTGCCTTTTTCTAATGTTGCCTTACACATTTTAAAATAAAATTTTTTGTTACGATCGTACTTTGGATGGTCAGGAGGCACGAGGACATACATGAACGTTCATACTACTCAAATGGTTAAAGAACTGGAAGGGCTCAGTAACTTGCCAGGGTCACACTTCTAGGAGACGAGAAAGTCAGATTTCAAATCCTAGCTTCCTAACAACTCTGTATACTGCCTTAATAAATCAGCAATTTCCTATAACAGGAATACCTAGAACTGATCTGGCTCACTGAATTTCTTTTCAAAACATCTAACACGCCTGACCAGGTGGTGGCGCAGTGGATAGAGCGTCGGACTGGGATGTGGAAGGACCCAGGTTCGAGACCCCGAGGTCACCAACTTGAGCGCGGGCTCATCTGGCTTGAGCAAAGAGCTCACCAGCTTAGACCCCAAGGTCGCTGGCTCCAGCAAGGGGTTACTCAGTCTGCTGAAGGCCCACAGTCAAGGCACATGTGAGAAGGCAATCAATGAACAACTAAGAAGTCGCAACACGCAACGAGAAACTGATGATTGATGCTTCTCATCTCTCTCCGTTCCTGTCTGTCTGTCCCTGTCTATCTCTGCCTCTGTAAAAAAAACAAACAAACAAAAAAAAATACTTAAAAAAAAACATCTAACATAAAACATACCATTTTCCTCCACTGTTCCAAACTCCTCCGTTGATTATTTTACTTTAATATAATTTTTATACTTTATTTTTAAAATGTTTATTATATGGATTTTAGAGAGAGAGAGGAAGGGACAGAGGGAGAGACAGAAACATCGATCTGTTCCTGTACGCGCCCCGACCAGGGATTACTGAACCAGCAACCTCTGCACTTTGGGATGATGCTCTAACCAACTGAGCCATCCGGCCAAGGCTATACTTTAAATGTATCATAATTTTTTCTTCCTACCCCAAATTTTATTTTATTTTATTTATTTATTTTTTTTTTTCATTTTTCTGAAGCTGGAAACAGGGAGAGACAGTCAGACAGACTCCCGCATGCGCCCGACCGGGATCCACCCGGCACGCCCACCAGGGGCGACGCTCTGCCCACCAGGGGGCGATGCTCTGCCCATCCTGGGCGTCGCCATGTTGCGACCAGAGCCACTCTAGCGCCTGGGGCAGAGGCCACAGAGCCATCCCCAGCGCCCGGGCCATCTTTGCTCCAATGGAGCCTTGGCTGCGGGAGGGGACGAGAGAGACAGAGAGGAAGGCGCGGCGGAGGGGTGGAGAAGCAAATGGGCGCTTCTCCTGTGTGCCCTGGCCGGGAATCGAACCCGGGTCCTCCGCACGCTAGGCCGACGCTCTACCGCTGAGCCAACCAAATTTTAAATTAAAAAATGTAGAGGGTAATCTGTAAGAGTCAGTGACCTAAAAATTAAAATTTTTAAAAATTATGTTACAGATACACACGAACAGAAAGATAAGTAATACATACATAGCATAGAAATTCTCTTGCTAAACGAGCCCTTCCCCAGTTTGCAGTTAAGCAAGCACTGAGAAATCGAGCTATAGTTAATAATTATTTGTTTTTGTTCCTCTGGCTTCCAATTCAAGATCCATTTCTAATTTCAATCCTTATTCTGCTTGTCAAGTATGCCCAATATGCCGTATACAAAGACAGGAAAATTGGATAATAAATACTTCCATGGCAGGTAATTTATTTCTACTTGAGTTAACTATTTAAAGGATGCCTCTAAAATCATCATCACTTTTATTTTACTGATTGTTTAGAGAGAGGAGAGAAAAGTGGTGTGGGAGGGTTGGACAGGAAGCATCAACTCATAGTTGCTTCCTGGATGTGCCTTGACCAGGCAAGCCCAGGGTTTCAAACCAGTGACCTCAGTATTCCAGGCTGATGCTCTATCCACTGTGCCACACGTCAGTCGTCACTTTTTGATAATACCAGAGAACTTCCTTTCAAGGCAAATGTTTATATTGCCCACATCTATCTTCTCTTTCTCCGTATGTATGGGGTTGAACAAATTTCTTTTTTTTTTTTTTTTTTTTTTTTAAATAAATTTTTATTAATGGTAATGGGATGACATTAATAAATCAGGGTACATATATTCAAAGAAAACATGTCTAGGTTATTTTGTCATTAAATTATGTTGCATACCCCTCGCCCAAAGTCAGATTGTCCTTCGCCACCCTCTATCTAGTTCTCTGTGCCCCTCCCCCTCCCCCTAACTCTCCCCCTGTCCTCCCTCCCCCCACCCCTGGTAACCACCACACTCTTGTCCATGTCTCTTAGTCTCATTTTTATGTTCCACCAATGTATGGAATCATGTAGTTCTTGTTTTTTTCTGATTTACTTATTTCACTCCTTATAATGTTATCAAGATCCCACCATTTTGCTGTAAATGATCGGATGTCATCGTTTCTTATGGCTGAGTAGTATTCCATAGTGTATATGTGCCACATCTTCTTTATCCAGTCTTCTATTGAAGGGCTTTTTGGTTGTTTCCATGTCTTGGCCACTGTGAACAGTGCTGCAATGAACATGGGGCTACATGTGTCTTCACGTATCAATGTTTCTGAGGTTTTGGGGTATATACCCAGTAGAGGGATTGCTGGGTCATAAGGTAGTTCTATTTGCAGTTTTTTGAGGAACCACCATACTTTCCTCCATAATGGTTGAACTACTTTACAGTCCCACCAACAGTGAATGAGGGTTCCTTTTTCTCCACAGCCTCTCCAACATTTGCTATTGGGGTTGAACAAATTTCTAGATTTCTTCTTTCCCATCATATTAGTTTAAATGTTAAAAATTCAAACTGTGTTACAAGTATATGTTCCAGAAAATGTAACTCATTATTTGAAATGTGAATCACAATAACTTTTGCCCAGAAATATATCAGCAATAGTTACAGATACTTTTTTTTTTTTTGTTACAGATACTTTTTGAAATTCATTAAAAGTAACCGGGTCATGACTAAATCAGATCCATAAGAAACTTTAAGAAATAAAAGTGTATCTCATAAAAAGTGTGTCAAAAAGAAGGCTATGTTACAACTATCCATGGGCCCTGACTGGGTGGCTCAGTGGACAGAGCGTCGTCCCAGCACCCTGAGGTCATAGGTCGGATTCCTGGTCAGGGCATATACAGAAGCAACCAACGAGTGCACAACTAAATGGAACAAATAAGCGGAACAATGAGTTGATGCTTCTCTCTCCCTCCCACCCCCTCTTTCAAATCAATGGAAAATAAACTGTCTATGTACTGGGAGCAAATGAATAGGTAATGAAAGTGGGAAAAACTAGGCTCTCAAAAAGAAAGAGGCTGCTGAGTTACCAGTTCTTGGTAAGGAAAGGCGTATCCAAGTGGACTTTGGCAATAATTAAATCTGCAGCCTCACTTCTAGCACCAAGGTGAATAACTAAGCCACAGCCCTTAGGCAAGTAAATGTACCTAAAAATTCTAACTGGTACTGAAAAAAAATTTGGTTAAGAAATTTTAAAAGAGTGGAACTTCTCTGAGATAGTCAAGCTGTATGTCAGCTATAATTAGGGGGAACGGGGCTTCAGCCTCCTCAGCTCACTAAAAGGTCGTCATTGAAAGTAATTATTTGTTGGGTTCTCTGAGAAATACAGTAAGGAAAAATATGATTAGAGTTTGCAATCTATTTAGGGGAAAGTTAATTAATATACACTAGACGAGTATGTGAGTTAATATACGTTAGCCTCTTAAGCAGTACGTTGTATAAACTAAATGTTCCATAAAGGTTAACTGTTAATTACCGTAATAGTAATAATAACAACAGCTAAATCTTATGGGGCTGCCCACATACACACAAGGGAAGCACTGATAGGAAGAGATGAGTATGGCCAGTGATAAGGGAAGGTGTTTTTTTTTTTAATTTTCATTGAATTTATTGTGACACTGTACAATTTTATTAATAAAATTGTACAAGTTTCAGGTGCACAATTCTACAACATGTGTATATTGCATTGTGTGTTCACCACCCCAAGTCAAGTCTCCTCCTATCACCATCTATCTCCCTCCTACCCCTCCCCATCTCCCTCCTTCCCCTCCTCATCTCGTTCCTTCCCCTTTTCCCATCTCCCTCCTTCCCCTCCCCACCTCCCTCCTTCCCCTCTCCATCTCCCTCACCCCCTTTCCCCACACTGTTTGTTGTCTGTGTCTATGCATTTTTTTCTTTGCTTAATTGTTAAGGGAAGGTTTTAAATGAAGGAAAGCTTGAGTTGATTTATAGAAGTATAGAGACAGAGAGAGAGAGAGAACTACTTGAGCAAAGGAATGGAGGTGAGGAGAAGAGAAAGATGAAGGGAACTTCATTCAGTACTACCTGTTCCTTTTCTTCTGTATCATTACCTCTTGAGAACAGGGATGCTAGTATGACTGTCTGGCTATCAACAAAGTGCATGCTGGCTAGTATTAGGAAATGGGGGTGAAATGGTCTGTGTGTGTTCAGATATTTAAGGGTCTTAAGTTCTTGGCAGAGGAGCTTGGGTTTTAGAGTAGGTCCTTGAGGGCCATCACAGATTCTGAAGTAGAGGAGGACAAATTAAGTATTCAGGTTTAGGCCCTGGAATTAGGAGACCTGGACTTGAATTTGAGCTCTTCTCTTATTAACTGTGTCTCCCCAGTTGCTTACCTTCTCAGAGCTGCAATGTTCTTATTTGTAAAATGGAGATAATGGGGTTTACCTTATTCTGTACGAAAATGAATGTAAAATGTTGAGCACACCACCCATCACATAGCCAGCATTCTCAACAAATACCAGCTGTTACTATCTTAGAGGCTAAGTTCTAGGTGATAAGGCCTATGTGGATGCAGTTACAGATGCAGAGAAGTGGGGGGGGCAAGCCATTCTAACACTCTGGGAAGAACATGTTTATTGGGACATCTGAACTTCAACAATGTGGAGCTTAGTAACCATTAACTAAGTTATGAAGTTCAAAACAGAGAATTTAGACTGGGTTTCTAACAGTCTGGCTACTCAAAATGGTTTCAAATATGGAATTATTACACCAATATATCACTGTGAAGATGTATCTACCTCCCTCTCAAACTTATTCTTCTCTCACCTAAGCAAGAGTTTAAGAGCTCAGAGGAAGAGAGTGTCGAAAATCCAAGAGTGAATCAGAAGTGTCTCCAGTAAGCCTGGAAATTCCCACTTTGTAGGGGAAAACAAACAAAAAACCCAATAAACCAAGAGAAATTTACCAAAGACTGCCAAAGGGATAAACATCCCTACTGTGGAGACTGTTATGGACCAAACTTTTTATAGCATCTTGTTTGTGTGTTTTATGTGACAATGGCCACCAATGTCCCCTTAAAACTGCTCCACGATCCAGAAGGGCAGATTCCATACCATATACATTCTTGTATTCCCCGCCATTACTGAACAGTAGGTATTCCAGTATTTGTTTAACTAAAAGGAATTCAAAACTGGCTGTTCCAAAGGAAAGGCTATGTTGAGGTCTTGAGCTTCAATGCTTATCATCTATAAAAGTATTTTTCCAACATATAAAGCATTTTGAGTTCAGAGAATTAGTTCAAGTGCTATAGTAGACTTTTTTAATCATTCAAAAACAGTCTAAGTATCTAAATGACTAGGAATGAGAAGATTCTGAAATTCGGTAGCTATTGTGTAGACTTGAGTCAGTCTACTTTGTGTAACTGCAGTTAAATACTGTCTGCAGGTGACTTCTAGACTACAAGTTTAAAGTCCTGGGTCCCAGTCTTGCTTATGCCACTTAACACTCCTGTCACCTCCAACATCTATGAAATGGTGATAAGTCTATCCACAATACCTCTTCTTCAGGGAAGTAACATGTATAAAAGACATTGAGAACATTATACTAAGTGAAACAAGTAAATCAGAAAAAGCTAAGAAATACATGACTTCACACATAGGTGGGATATAAAACTGAGACTCATGGACACAGGTAAAACTGAAGTGGTTACCAGGGGGAAGGGAATAAAGAGGGACAAATATATGATGTCAGAAAATGAATTGACTTTGGGTGATGGACACAGAACACAATGAATAGTTCAAATGCCATGGAGATGTTCACCTGAAACCTATGTACTTTTATTGATCAATATCACCCCATTACATTTAATTTCTAAATTAAAAATAAAATAAAATGATTAGTGCCAAGGAAATAGATAACATTTGAGAGTTCATCTTTTTCTGGAACTTGAAGTTTTAGCATAAGGTTAGGTTTTTATTTTGATGTGAGAAAACAAATACATTTTGTGAGGGTTATACTGATAACACCTTTTCACCATCATCAATTTGTACATAAAGAGTGAAGAACATTAGCATCAGTTGACAATGCACAGGAGACAGCAGCCAAGGACAGCAGACAATGGACAAGAATATGACCAAAGCCTTTAAAACAATGAATCAGAGCAGCTAATAAAGCTATTCTTACAAAAGTTTAGTTCAAACATCAACAGACACACAGATGAAATATGCTGTTATAAACACAAGTCTTTATGTGGAACCAGGCTCTGACTTTTAAAAATCAGTAAATGTTGAAATAATGAATGATGGAGATGGAATCTTCATTAAAATAACTTATCCTTTTAGTAGCAATAAAGCATTTTAGGTAACCCCAACAGCTTGGTACCATAAAAAATTGGGTTTATTTAGATATTATATCTTATTATCTATCTTATTCAGATATTTATCTTAATATTGCTTGATGTTATTTATAGTGACAGCAAATAAGCAAACACTCAAAGAATCTTTTCCTTTTAAAAGAAGAATGTTTGGGAATTACAATCATGTAAATAATCATGCTTCTGGATAAAAAAAAGAAAAAACAAATAGTACAGGGGAAGACAAGTTTCATTACAGAAAGCTAATTCCTGTGACCAAAATATTTCAGTTTTCAGTTTCTTAAAGCAGAAGAGTGCATAGGTCAAACAATGAGCAAATCCTATTATGCACATTAATCTTTTATGAGGCGTCACAACCCGATATTTGAAGTGTTTTATTCTCTATTCATTGTGCTCCTTGGCCCAACTGCTACACCCTGTCTGAAAAAAAATAAGTGTGTAACAAGTTTGTGCTAAGTACCCAACCAAAGACAGGCAGTCTTTGAGGGAAGATAAAGCATATTTCACGGTTTCCCCTCTCTTGAAGGGAAACAGCAAAGGGACTGGGGGAAAGACACCCTCAAGGTCTGAATCAAATGACGACTACACATCACCACCGTGACCGAAGGACCAGATAACATCTACAAGACAACTGCATCTTCCCACACGTCATTAAGAAGTAGGACAACTTAAATCCATGTTCGCACTCTGCCTCTTGACAGGGCTTAGAGATTTGAATAGTTTCCCCAGCACTCCCTTAGGAATTCCAAAACCCCAGTCGTGCTTTTAGCTCCAAAAATTCACATCCCCATCGGACTGCAAGCGACACAGCACGTCCCTGAAAGGCTGCTGCGCCTTTTCTCGACTACAGAATCGACTACAGAATCGGAGAAAAAGAGGGACCTGGCGCCGCAGGAAGGGCTTCAGCCTCAAGGCTGTTGGTGGAAAAGTTCAGAAAACTGCACCCCAAACTCGCCCGGGGCAGAGAGGTTCGGCCAGCGCGCCGGCCCCACCGCGGACGGACGGATGGATGGACGGACGGGCTGAGAATACTTACTGGGCTGAGCCCACTCTGCTCTCTCTCTTCCCGAGCACTTTGGCAGGCTTCGCGTCTTCCACATCTTGCTGTAGTTCGGTCATCGGGGCCACGTCCGGAGGCACCTTCAGCCCTCCGCGCGCGCCCGCCGCCCCGCCTCCCGGCCCCCCTCCCACGGTCCCACCTCGGGGCGCAGGCCCAGCGCGCACCCAGCCAGCGCGCGGCGCACCCAGGCCCCCAGCGCCGCCGCCGACCTGGACACGTCCGAGCGGCCGCGATTGGTCCCGCGAGTGTGCGAGGCCGCGGAGGAGGGAAGGGGCGGGCCCAGGAGAAGTGACAGCTTCTCTCCCCAACCCAGGAGGCGGAGGCCGAGAAAAAGGAAACCTGTTGAACTAGTCTTTCTGGGAGAGGAAGCTAATTGGCCGAGCAGGTGAAACATTTGCCTAAGAAGGCACCGGGCACTGCAGTTGGCTTCCTGGGCAGAGGGGCTTTTTTTCCGATCCCGGGTGTAACTCAGGGGTTGAAAGGTGACCAGCCAGCTGTAGCTACGGGAAATGGTTGAGTGAGGCGCCCTCGCAAGCACGGATGCGCTGTGTGGTCTGGCCTGGGCCCCGGCCTGAATTATTTAAGCAGGACATTGCCTCGCCGAGGAGTGCTGCGTGGGACTTTACACAATAAATTAGTTCAATGACAAAGGTACTAAGAGGCGGCTGCCTTTACTGGTTGTCTGGTCGACCCTTCGTAGCTCTGTGGGGGAGAAGTTTGCATCAAAATCTCCTAACAACTTATTTGTTACGGGCCCACTCAATACAATGAATGCCTCTTCTTCTCGCCTCTTGGCGAGGTTTTGACTTGCTGGTTCTGTCTGAAGTTTTGTATTTGAAGCATCCGTTTGTTCACTGAACAGATATTTGAGAGCTACTATGTTCCAGTCATTCTTCTAAACGTTCGCTTATTATAGCTTCGCTTATTATAGCAAGGGATTCATGTGTTGGTGGTTTTAAAATTTGCTACAGAGTATAAGGATAAGAATAACTTGTTAAGGATAAGAATAACTTGTTATAACTTGAAGACACATGCATATTCATCACAGTATTATTCACAGTGGCCAAGACATGGAAACAACCAAGGGTTCTTCCATAGAGGATTGAATAAAGATGTGGTAAAATGGAATACTACTTAGTCACAAGAAAGGATGACATATTGCCATTTATGACAACATGGATGGGCCTTGAGAACATTATACTGAGTGAAATAAGTAAATCATAAAAAGCTAAGAACTAAATGATTTCACATATAAGTGGGATATAAAACTTAGACTCATGGACATAGGTAAGAGTGCAGTGGTTACCAGGGGAGGGGTTTGTGGGAGAGAGGTTGGGGAGGGGAGTAAAGAGGGACAAGTATGCCATGACAGAGAGTGATTTGACTTTGGGTGATGGGTACAGGACACAATCAACAGTTCAAATGCTATAGAGATGTTTACCTGAAACCTCTATTCCCTTACTGATTAATGTCATCCATTAAATTTAATTTTCTTAAAAAAAAAAAAAAAAGGACAACTTGTTCAAGGCTGGGCCAAGTAGCCCAGTTGGTTAGAATGTCGTCTTAACATGCCTAGGATGCGGGTTCCGTATCGTGTCAGGGCACGTAAAAGAATCAACCAATGAGTGCATGATTGAGTGGAGCAACAGAACGGTGTTTCGCTCTCACTGTCTCTCTCCTTTCCCTTCTCTCTAAGTATCAGTGAATAAAAAATTTAAAAAACAATAACTTGTTGGAAGCCTAATTTTATTTAAAACCACTACAAGTGGCAACAGGAGAGCATGACCTGGCTGAGGGAAAAAATGGCTAACTCTGTGCTCTGGGGCTGTAAGTCCTTCATTTTAGATTTAAGAATAGTTACAAAGACTCTGCAACCATAGTGTTTATATGAACGTATATATGTGTGTGCCTAAAAGAAAACACCTACCCTTCTAAATAACCTCAAACATTTTGGAGATTCATGTCCTTTCCCAAGTTTTCTTATTCCCTCGCCATTGACGAGCTTATATCATTAGGAAACAAAGGGATATTTTTGTAGACTGCTTGCTCCAAAACTGATTCTCATGACACTAAAAAATAAATAAAAGAAAAATGCTTATATAAAATTCCATGAACATTCTCTGCTTTCCTGTTTTTTCTTTTCCTTTCCTTCCTGACCACTGACCCCTCCTGCAGAAGCCCAGCGGGGTGGGGTGGGGAACCCTCTGGGTGACCTAAAACGTTGGAAGTGATGCTCTTCAGTGTCCATAACTGGCTCTTCCTGGGGACATTCTTCCTTCAGCTTCCACGCCCTTTCTAGATTCACCCCCTACTCAGGAAGGGGATGGGCTTGGAATATAGATGAGGTTGTCACCCTCCCAAAATCTGGGTAGTACCGTAACTCTCTCCTTAAATATCAGGACCACTACAAACTGCACCCCTTGCATAACTCAGACCAGAATGGACTTTTTTGGTCTTCAAGTAATTTTTTTTTCATTGCAGTAAAATATACATAATATTTATCATTTTAACCATTGATAAGTATACAATTCAGTTACATTAAATACATTCACAATGGATGTAATCATCACCACTGTCTATACTAAAACACTTTTTTTCTTCATCACCCCCAACATAAACTCTGTGCCCATTTAACAATTCCTCTTCCTTCCCAACTCCTCCCAGCCCTGGTAACCTCTATTCTACTTTCTGTCTCTGTGAATTTGTCTGTTCTGGGTTCCTCAAATAAGTGGAATCAGATAATATTATTTCTTCTGTATCTAGCACATTTCACTAAATATAGTGTTTTCAAGGTTCATCCAAGTTATAAGCATGTATCAGTACTTCATCTTTTTATGGCTAAATAATATTCCATTATATGTCCATTTGTTTATCCATTCATCTGTCGATGAACATTTGATGAACATTTGGGTTGTTTCTACCTTTTGGCTTCTGTGAACAGTGCTGCTGTGAACACTGATGTACAGATATCTGTTGGAGTCCCTGCTTTCAATTCTTCTGGATAAATACCTATGAGTGGAGTTGCTAGTCATGAAGGGAGTTCTATGTTTAATCTTTGAGAAACCATGGCCTGGCCTCTTTTACTTCATGAGTAAGGGCAGGTGTTCCCCAGTGTGGGCTTATAGCTTAATTAATAAGTGCTCAAGTTGCCATGAAACTTGTTCTGTAGTGTATGGGATGAAGACTTCAGTGGTATGATCTTAAGTGAGAAAGGGAGGGGGCACGTGGGGGGAATAGCAGATAGTCCTTTCCTAGAGTGGGGATGAGTTAGAAACAGCAAGTACAATAAATGACATTTTTTCATAGTGACATTTGCCTCAGTTTAAAAGACATTGTGAAACAGCTTCCTAATTTTCTTTATTCTTGGGTTATTATATAGTAAAACAGAATACAATGTTTAAAAGGCAGCAGCAGCCAAATGGGAAAGGAAATTTCACTGTACTATGATAAAATAGAGACTTAAGATTATGTCTAAAATATATTTTAGGAGGCTGTTTGATTCATTTGCCCCAATAAAAACCCTTTGCTATTCTTCCTCCAAGCCTCTGGAAACATAATTTTTGTTTCTAATATCAAAGAGTAGTTCTAGCAGGAAACCAATAGAAAATGCATGCCTAACCCATCACCTTTCAGGAGGTAGGGGCTTCCTTTGAATAGCTTAACATATTGATCAAATGTTGCTGTTTTTAAGATTAATCTGATACTCTGTACATCTGTCCATAGTCCCAGGGGCAGAGTTCAAATATGAGTTTGGAAATTTGAGTGGAGCTAAGGTTGCAATGTATGGTCAAGTAGTTACCTAATTTATAACAAGTGTCAGGTTATACACTTATTAGTCAATATAAACACACAAAGTGTCATATGCCTGTAATTTTATGCATATTGTTTTAGAACATGTTGATGCTGTTGTCAGGATGGAACCTGGAAGCTCAGTAATAGTTTAACTATGCATAATATTTAATATATCAGTGTCATAAGTCAAAGAATTCCAGGAACACTTATCACACCATTCCTGTTTCCAAATTAAGGTCAATATCCAAAGGAGGAAATGGGAAAAAAAAATGAAGAGTTCAGAAGAGAGCCATATGCTGAAACTGAAGAACTTAATTATAAAACTCTTAAAAAACATTATAAGAATGAAATTTGAGAAGCATTACATAAAGGGGCCTTTATTGAATGATTTCTGTCAACTATGAAAGAAAGTTTCCTGATGAATACAGTCATTAAACATTGGGATGGAATTTGATAGTAGGCTATGGAATCTCTCACTATACAGGCCTTTCAAAACAATATTTAAAAAAATCAAATAGAATGGTCTTGCACCATTATTTCCCAAGCCAAATTATACTACAGATGGGGACATCTGAAATGTGTACTCTATCCCTCTCTCTAGAGGTGAGGCAAGAACTAAGCTTAGTATCTGTGTTGAGAGGATTAGGCAGGATGGTAAGGGCTTACTGGTCCAGAGGGTGGGTGGTAGTTGGGAAACACTGATATAAATCGGATTTTGCAAGAAAGCAGAGGCAATACGAACACGTCCAGTTTCAACGTTTGTTCAAAATATTAAAGCGCATGATGCCACATCAATAGTAAGTGAAAATCTACCCCAAAGTTGTAAAATATGTCCATTTTCTGTATGGTAAATGTTATCGGTCACAACCTGGAAAGAGTAGGAGGCCTCTGAGAGCATTCAATAGCATGGTTCTCCCCAGATTCTGGTGGAGCCTGGGGCTATTGGAAATCGTGGGGGGAGGAGCTGGCATTTGAAATAAGGTCTTCTGACTCCACTGCCTACCTGCTACCACTACTCCAATGTACGGTCTCTCCTTCAGTTAGAGCTCTTCCGCTTGTATCTCTCGTGTTTCTGCTCTGCATTCGTTTTCTATACAAGTGTAGGGGAAAGGGTCCCCAGCCACATACCAAACAGCATTAAAAATCAAATCCTCACCATCTCTCTTCAAAGAAGAACCTGAGCTTTAGAGAGTTTAGTGACGTGGCTAAAATGAAAATGTCTCATGAGGATGAAGACCCAGCTTTCCTGCCTTCTAGTGGGGAACAGAGCAAAACCAGGTTTGTTAATGGCGGGGATGCCTGTCTTATCGGAGGAGTGTGTGTGTGTGTGTGTGTGTGTGAGAGAGAGAGAGAGAGAGAGAGAGAGAGAGAGAGAGAGAGAGAGAGAGAGAGAAGCCCAAGGACCCTCAGACATATATAATGTTTTGGGGGAAAGACGTGTTTGGATCTAGAGCTGTCTTTGGGGCCGCATCTTGCAGTTATCTATTGCTGCATAGATAATCACTTTAAAGCCTGGCAACCTAAAACTAGAATGTTTTCTTTCTCATGCTGTGTGGATGGATGGGCTTAGCTGGGTGGCTCTTACTTGGGTTGCCCATGCAGTAGCAGTCAGATGCCACCCAGGGCTGGAGCCTTTGAAGACTCCACTGAGCTGGATGTGCACTCCTAGGTCTGGTATTGCAGCTGGGACGGCTGGGACAGTGGAGCATGTTAGTTCCTCCACATGGCTAGCTGGGACTTTTTTACAGCACAGAAGTCTCAATGTAATGTGACTTTTTATGTGGTGGCTGGCTTCCTTCAGAGCACGTGTTCCGTGATACCAAGGCCAAATATGCAAGACTTTCTATGAGATTGGCTTGGATGTCGGCAGCTTCATCTCTGTTGCATTCTGTTGGTCAAAGGTAAGCCACAGGGCCAGCTCAGGTTCAAGGCAAGGTGTGAATACAGGAGTGTGGTTCACTAGGGACCATCTTTGGAGACCTGCTACCACAGCTCAAATAGATTAGACTGTAGATACTTTGTCATTGGGTATATGAATAAATGGGCATTTCTAACAGCACTGTTCTAAATGCAGGAGATATAGAAGTGAAAAAAAGAAAAAGAAAAAGACAAAACCCACCTGCCATGGCTCTTATTTTCTGTGGGAGAAATAAAAAATTTTAAATGGCCCTGGCCAGTTAACTCAGTTGATTAGAGCATTGTCCCCAAACCACAAGGTTGTGGGTTCAATCCCTGGCCAGGGAATATACGGGAAGCAACCAATGAATGCACAACTCAGTGGGAAAACAAGTGAATGCCTCCTGCTCTTTCTCTCTATATCTCTTTAAAATCAATTAATAAAAATAAACATAAAGAATAAGCACATAACCCAGTTTCAACAGATGAGAGATGTAAAGAAAATAAAACAGAAAGCCAAGGAGAGTGAGGAAGGCCTATTTTACACAGGAAGACAGTGAAGCCTTTTTGAGAGGTGACATCTCAGCTGAGACTTGGACGAGGGGAAGGAAGAAGCCATGTGAAGTCTGATTGGAGAGCTCGCCAGTCAGAGGGAAGAGCACACAGGACTTAAGGCCGGACTGAGCTTGGCATACTCTAGGAGCAGTAAGAAGGCCCAGTTCTCCACTGGGCCTGGAAGAGGGAAGAGAGTATTGGAGGGAGATGGTCTCAGAGAAGTATTATCTCTGGTTCTTTATTATCTGTATTCTTCTATAAGAACGGAATCTTCTCAGAAACAAGGGACATGTCTGTTGTGTTCACCACAGTGCTGGTTCTTGTTAGACGCCCAGTAAATATTTGTTGAATGAATGATTGAATGGATGAATGAATGAATGGATGAATGAATCGTTAGGTAGTTTTTTCCAGCCAGTGGTTCTCAGCCATACTCCCCTGGAACTCTAGTTGACCTGAGATGTTCTAATGTTGAATAGTATTGGTCTTTTTCTACAATTTGGAGAGGAATAAAAAGAGTGGATAAAAAGAAATATAGCCAATATTCCCCCACCCCACCAACTAAAACAGAAAATCTTTGGCTTATGCTACTTGTCACCCGTCTGCTAGTTGATTGCAAGTGCTTCACACAGGTCAGAGAGGTCCCCCATCTCCCAGATGGTCTAGCTCCGGAGCACATCCAAGAATCACCGTTTATAATCCACAGGCAGCAGTGTAAAGTTATGGAATCTCTCTTGGTTTCTTGAAGAAGAAGTCATACAACTACTTCCTTTCCTTGTTTCGGAAACTAATGATCACACCATCCATGTGAGGCCTGGCCTCTTTCTTTCCTCACCCCCAGGTTAGGTGTGTTCTGCTTTCCTCCCTGGGAGATGTTTGACAGAGCAGTCAGTGTAATGTAATCAGTACATTAAAAAAATTTTTTTTAATTTGTTGATTTTAGAGAAAAAGGAAGAGAGAGACAGAGAGGGAAAAAGAGAGAGAAACATTGATTTGTTGTTTCACTTATTTATGCATTGATTGATTGAGTCTTGTATATGCCCCCTCTCTGGGGATTGAACCTGCCACCTTGGCATATTAGATTGACACTCTAACCAACTGAGCTACCTGGCCAGGGCAAATCAGCATACTGGTTTGAAGCAACTAATACTTAATTACTGTTAAAGTAGTTTCTGCATGTTACATTTTTTTATATCACATATTGCATACTTTTTTATTTCTTTTTCTGATTTCTCATTTCCTTTTACATACTTTCATTTTATTATACCTTCTTGACAGTTCCTATCAGCATTTTATCTTTTCTTCCAATCTGTTCCCTATGAGCATTATTCACTTTTTAAAAATTATCCAATAAATAAGCAGGCAAAGGAGGAGCACAGGATAAGGGAATGCAGAAAGAAAAGATTTTCTATTTCTTTCTTCATAATCTGTTGGTTGAATCATAAATACTATATATAGATCCTTCATTTGAGGTATATTGAACAGCCTGTCCATTCTTCCTCCCTCTCTCCCTCCCTCCACTCCCTTCTCCCCCCCTCCCCTCTCATCCTCTCCCCTCCCTCCTTTTCTTCCTTCCTTCCTTCCTTCCTTCCTTCCTTCCTTCCTTCCTTCCTTCCTTCCTTCCTTCCTTCCTTCCTTCCTTCCCTCCCTCCCTCCCTCCCTCCCTCCCTCCCTCCCTCCCTCCTTCCTTCCTTCCTTCCTTCCTTCCTTCCTTCCTTCCTTCCTTCCTTCCAATAAATGTTGTTTTTGTTCTTTGATACCTATTCTGGGTGATGGAGCTATAAAAATAAATAAGCACCTGCTTGCTATAAGTGAATTTTTAGTCTAGTGAGATATACAGTTCAATAAACAAATATCTATAAAACATACATACATAGAACTTTAGTAAAAAACTGTCACACTCATTTGTCACAATCAGATACTTGGACCAAGTAATATCAGGATGTGAAATGATGGGAAGGGGTAGGGGATGGCCCTATAATGCTTTGTGTTCTTCTGTTTTGGATCACACACAAGCCACCATACCCTCCCACCCCCCACATCTGCACAACTTGTTGAAAAGGCCCTAGACTGAAAGTCAGGAGAACTGGGCTCTAGTCCAAGCACTGTGCTTTGTGCTGGAATTTCTATTAATGGAATACTGCGTTTAAGTAAGAGGATGCTGGCCTCAAGGAAAGAACTTCGGAGTTCAGGGTTACAGCAATATCACTGTTTGCCTTACGTAGACTAGCTGCAAGAATGAAGAAGGAAACAACCCACGTTTTTTACGTGGGAATGTTACATCTATCAAATTGCAAATTGGTGATTTTAAATAACTTTTATTTGGATAGAGTAATTACTGAAATCGATTCACTTGGGAGGCTAAATGCAGTTACCCCCTTCCTAGAGGGATTTTGTGCTTCTTTTTGTTAGTTTCTACTCTTAAAAAGCAAACCAGATGCAAATAGAATGTTTCCCTGTGTAGGAAGATCACAGACCAATTAAAATCAGAACTTGACTTTTATTTTTATTAGTAGTCAAAGAAATGATGTTAAAAGTTCATCTTTCCTCCATACCAAAAAATAGATGTAATAAGCTCTTTAATAAGACAGTGCAGTAGAGGGTTATTCAGACAGGAGAAATGCTTGGTTCTGTAGAAGCCTAGGCCCCCAGATTTTGAGAAAATATTGTATAAAGTTGCAGTAGACAGTACAAAGGTACGTGAGATGAGAGCTAGCTTCTTAGCTGAACCTCTGCGGTGGTCCTACAATGTTTGCTTTTCTGCTCTTGTCCAAGGCATTGCCCGTGGAATCCTCTCAGTAAACAGCTTGTGTCTGAGCTTGTTGAGAGACTAGTCCTGGCAATGAGAGCCCTGACCTGGGAGGGGGGAGGTCTGGGGAGGAGAATGAGGAAAGGCTTAGCAGTCAGACTGAGCTGAGAATCCTAATATGCATCTTCCTACCTCCTCTAAGCCTCAATTTCCTCATCTGCTGGGGGGTGGGAAAGGAATGGTGGTAGTATCTATTCTATACAAGAATTTAAAGAGCTAGTGCATATAAAGGAATCAGTACAGCAGGTCAGATGCATAGTGAGTGCTCAATTTATATAAACTATTGATTATCATCATCACATTATTATTGACCAGAATAATATTTAAAAATTTTTATTATTGATTTTAGAGAGAGAGGAAGGGAGAGAGAGAGAGAGAGAGAGAAATGGGGAGAGAGAGAAAGAGAGAGAGAGAGAAACATCGATTTGTTGTTCCACTTATTTATGCATTCATGGTTGGTTCTTGTATGGGCCCTGACCAGGGATTGAACCCACAACTTTGGCAGACACTCTACCCCACCTAGCTATCTGGCCATGGCTGACCAGAATGATATTATAACGAATCGAGGGTATTGCCCGCCCTTTGTTCATCACCTTCGTTATTTAATGACAATAGCAGTGTGTGGAGTAGTATGTGTCACAAGCGGGAGGGAATTACTCAAAGATGTCACCTCCGCGCCCTGCTGAGTCCTCTTCAGGCTGATATCTCTATGTCACAAGCTAAGGCTGCAAATTCGGAACAGTGGCATTGATACGCTTAACTTGCTAGATCTCAGCTATAGTCTCTCATGTGTCTTTGGGTATTTTCCTCTTAAATGTCTTTGCCACTGTAAAAACAGTAGCTTAATTTGTAAAGGAGTCATTGAATTAAGAGTTCATCAATACGAACTCTTACAGAGTGGAGGCTTATGGTACCTAGGGTGACTGTATGTCCTGGTTTGCTTGAGAGACTCCTGATTTAGGCCTGGGTTCTGGGATGATTGTAAGTGTCCCCTTTTGTTCTGAGGAGAGTGTTCCTGTTTGGAAATATTACTGATAGCCAACCAATAGTAGTGACCAAACTAAAATAATGTATTAGCTCGGTTGTTTAGAATAAGTAGCTAATGAAACAAACTGTTGGATCTGATTGCTTTGCAGAGGTCCTCAAACTTTTTACACAGGGGGCCAGTTCACTGTCCCTCAGACCGTTGGAGGGTCGCCACATACAGTGCTCCTCTCACTGACCACCAATGAAAGAGGTGCCCCTTCCAGGAGTGCAGTGGGGGGCGGATAAATGGCCTCAGGGGGCCACATGCGGCCCGAGGGCTGTAGTTTGGGGACACCTGCCTGCCTAGTAGGCTACCTTCTGTCACTCATTTACTCCCAACTTATATTCAGTGACCTGAAAGTTATCAGAATGATGAGGTAAAAACAAGTGCAGGCAAGAATGTTGAATTATTACAAGTATGTGAAAAACAACACAAAGCTCAGGTTACATTCATGTCGAAAGAGGCGTCTTATTTGTTTCCTATAACTGAGCTGGAAAAAAAAAAAGAGGCGTCTTATGCACAGAGTTGATATATTATAGTTTCATGACCCAATCGAGAGTTTGGGTCTAATTGACTCAACTCAAGTAATTTTTATTACTTATAACGACTTTGCTAACCATAAGGCAGAATTTATGTTTAGACCCTTTGAGTCCCACTTACGTAGACACTGAGGTTGTAAGCAAGCTGGTTTAATTCTCCAGATGTTTTCTTTAATGGGTCTCTGACTCTTGGACAGTAAGAACTTGAAGGCTGCTTCTCTTAAGCCCCAGGGTCTGGTTTTCAGTTTACCACCAGTGAGCTCATTTCTTAGAGCCTTGGTAATCTGATGTTGACTAAACTGCAGTGGGTAAACTTTGTAATGGAGCACTCATACTAAACACTTGAATATTGGGTTTTGGGCTTTTTTAGTTTTCCTCTTATTTTCTATTTTTGTTACCTGCTCTATTTAAAAATGTGAATGATGGTTACTCTGTGAGTATGGATTGACAAGAGGGTAGGGAACTTTGAAGGGTGCTGGAAATGTTCTGTGTCTTGATCTGGGGGTTGTTACATGGGTGTATGCATATATAAAAATTCATTGAGAGTACACTTAAGATTTGTGCATTTTAATATACTTAAGGGGGGGGGGATCTAGGAGGCCAAATATACAGTGAGGGAAGGTGGTTTGACTTTGAGTGACTTTGAGTAATACAATGTATAGATTACATGTCATGGAGATGTTTACCTGAAACCTGGGTGTTCCTATGGACTAGTGTCACCCCATTGAATTTAATTTCTAAATAAATAAAAAATATTAAAAATAAATTAAACCTCAATTTAAAAAAGTAAAAAGAAAAGAAAAGTCTCCAACATCTTTAGTCGTTAAAAAAAATGTATTCTGAGTTAATAAAGGAACAGAAAAAAGAAACAGAACACCTATTTACATACAGTTTTTAATCTCTTTTTTTTCTCTTGGATAACAATATGATCATTGTCCCTTCATTTACTCATTTCTATGGACGTATGTCTCATCTCTTACTTAATGTTTGATAATAAACCTTGAAATTATGACAACAGTTTTTAGAGAGGACTTTTCCTATTCACTTTAGTTCATATGTTTGTTTCAGTGTATAACATTACAAAGTGTTTGACTCTTAACTGTACACTTTTTGCATAACCTATGAAATCGCTGTTAAAACTTCCTAAACCACATCAGTCATGGCTTATGAACAGTACGTATCTTCACCCCTTGCTTTCCGCTTCTATCATGTGACTGTTTAATAAGGTAGTTGACTTGTATGATTAAAAGGATCAAGAGAAACAATCAGTATTGTAACATCAAATAGACATAGTGCAATTAGAACCTTCCAGATAATTTAGAAAATATTCGATACTCCCAAATATTCTTTTATTTTCAATCTATCTTCAAAGTATACTCTACTAATATGTAGCCAGCCACACAATGATCTAAGGTTTAGGTGAGTTCAAGAACTGAGATGATATATCATTAAAGAAAAAAGAAAAGGGAGGAAGATTCTGAAATAACTGAGGGCCGCAGGTGTGCCAGGCGCTGTGTCTAGCATAGATTATTCACTCTTTACAACAACCCTATGAGGATTGTCTCATTGTGTCAATGAAGCAACTAAAAGGTAAATAACTCTCCAAGGCCACACAGTTAATAATTCTGTTGTGTTATTTTGAAAAGCTTGTGTGTGTGTGTGTGTGTGTGTGTGTTATCTCTGGTGATGTCACAAGAGGTGAATTCCTAAGTGATGAAAAAACTTAAAGGGATTTAAGAGATAATCTCATCAATTCTACTTGTTTGGACTTGAGGAAACTGGGTCTGAGGAGGTTATATTGTGTCCATCTGGGCAATGCACATTTCAGTTGCCATTCCTCCTAGAAGCTTTTTTTACTCCTCTCCCCATGGCCCCCCCCAACCCTGCCCCCCCCCCCCCCCCCCCAGTCAGAATTAAAATCGTCTATTGTGTAGTGGGCAATGGTGAATAGCATTTGAACACTAGGTTTAAATTCTCGACCTGCCACTTATGAGCTGTGTGACCTTGGATAAGTTCCTCAACCTCTCTGAGCTTCAGTTTTCCTCACTTTAAAAAGGGAGAGAGTGGTTGTGATAATTAAATGAATTTAACATGGAAAGCTTTTTAGAATAGGGTGTGGTGTATGATAAGTGGCTCATGACTGTTAGGGATTAGTTTTTATTATTACGCTGCATGCTGCTTTTCTCTGGGTTTATGGTTGCATGTGTACAGGCTTGTCTCCCGAGTGAGATGGACAGTGTCTAGCATCTTTGTAATTCTCCTCTCATCCCAAGATCAGTGCTTAACAAGTTTAGACACTGAACAAGGTCAATTGAATTGCTTTCATTTTCCTAGTTAATGGCTTTCCACATTTCTTACAAATTTCCAAATTTCCCCAGTTAATGACTCCATCATCAAATACAGAATCCAAGCCTTGTACACTTTTTTTTGCTACTTGAGGATCCTGATTATTGATTTCTAGGCTGGCATTTCCCCCTGGATTCCTCATTGCTTTTAGGAATCTAAAAGTACAGGGTCATTGCTTATGTCCATGATTCAATTTGGGAATTAGTTATTTCTTTGTTGTTTCTTTAAGAGATTAAGCATCAAGAATGGACTGATTTTCGGCCCTAGCCAAGCCAGGTAGCTCAGTTGGTTAGAGCATTGTCCTGACATGCCCAGAGTTTAAGGTTCGATTCCCAGTCAGGGCACATATATGAATCAACCAATGAGGGCATGAATGAGTGGAAAAACAAGTCAATGTTTCTCAGTCTCTCTCTCTCTTTCTCTCTCTCTCTCTCGCTCTCTCTCTCACTCTCTCTCTCTCACTCTCCCTCTCAAAATCAATTAAAAAATAAGAATGGACTGATTTTCTATGTGTGGTATTATGTGGTTGATATAAACTGGTCTAATGTAACAAATAATTCTTTTCTTTTCTTTTTTTATTAAATGAAAGGCAGTAGGCAGGGAGGCAACGATAGACTCCCGCATACATCCAGGATCCACCTGGCAAGCCCCCTACAGGATGATGCTCTGCCTATCTGGGGCCGCTGCTCCGTTGGTTGGCAACTGAGCTATTTCAGTGCCTGAGGAGAGGCCATGGAGCCATCCTTAGTGCCTGGGGCCAAATTGCTCAAACCACTGAGCCATGGCTGTGGGAGGGGAGGGGGGGGAGAGAGAGAGAGAGAGAGAGAGAGAGAGAGAGAGAAAGAGAAAGGGAGGGGGAGGGGAGCAGAATCAAATGGTTGCTTCTCCTGTGTGCCCTGTCTGGGAATCGAACCCAGGACTTCCACATGCAGGGCCTACACTCTACCACTGAGCCAACCTTCCAGGGTCACAAATAATTCTAATATGTGCTTTCTCCTCACAGTTTCCATTTTCATTGACACTGATATCTTAAACTCCCACCACGAGCCTTCAGGTGGGAAAGTAAGGCTTTTAACTCTTTGCTTCCCTTTCCATTCCCTCTCTATCAAATGCTGCTGTCACGAAAAGGCCTAGTGTAAGGCTTCATTTCCTTGGGCTGTGTTGAAACTGTGGAATCTTGAGATCTCCTGAATTCAGGGAAAGTAACTACTGTGTTTTAACTTTCACTCAGCAATTTTGCATATGCATTTCTATAGCCCCAGCCCAGACCATTGTTTTCAAAGGCAGGGTACCTAGAATGTTACAAGGTTTCTAACAATGTGGACTGTAGCTGTTGGAAGTTAGCATTCCATCCTCTTTTGGCAAAGTTGTAGGTTATCTTTTAATAATAAAGTTCAGCTCTGTTGTTTTAAGATTCAAATATTATGGAATGTCCAGTTTTTAGGAAGATGATGCTGTTATTCTATTGTGAATTTTGTAAACTTTTTCCCCCCCTACAGAGCCTCTTCCCTATGAGCAGAACTTGGGGGGTATATACAGAGTGTCCGTAAAGTCATGGTGCACTTTTGACTGGTCACAGGAAAGCAACAAAAGACGATAGAAATGTGAAATCTGCACCAAATAAAAGGAAAACTCTCCCAGTTTCATACTATTCAGTGCAGTTCGATGTGGGCTCACGCACAGATTGTTTAGGGCTCCTTAAGTAGCTGTCCCATATACCCTTTACAGACTCGTCACTGACTGATGGCCTACCAGAACGGGGTTTCTCCACCAACTGCCGGTTTCCTTAAACTGCTTATCCCACCGAGTAATGTTATTCCTATGTGGTGGTGCTTCGTTATAAACGCGCTGATATTCACGTTGCACTTTGGTCACGGATTCGAATTTAGCGAGCCACAGAACACACTGAACTTTCCTCTGTACCATCCACATCTTGATTGGCATGGCCGTGGGCTGCTCCACTGTATACACGGTGTTACATCATCATCTGCGCATGCGCACATGCTGCCACATCATCCTACAGAAACTGGGAGGGTTTTCCTTTTATTTGGTGCAGATTTCACATTTCTATCATCTGTTGTTGCTTTCCTGTGACCGGTCAAAAGTGCAACATGACTTTACGGACACACTGTATATGTATTTAGACAGTCTCTCTGAGCTTTGTCAAGGTTTGGGGACTTTAATATTACTCAAAGGTGAATCTTTCAGTGCCTCAGACTCTATATCAGAAAATATAAAGCTGCTTTAAAATAATATTTCCTCATAGTAGGAAAGTTTTGATGTATAAAATTACAACAATGAAAATGTAATTTTAATTTGACATTAAGATGAGTTTATTTTAACTTGTATTTTTTTTCATGCTGCCTCGCCCCCTAGTGCCTAAACTGCGTGAGGGCTGGTTCATTGCCTCTTGTGGAGCCTCTGTAGCTAGTACCTATTATTTTTGGAACAATAAATGATGACAGAGAAACACTACGTATTATAGGCAACATACAACTTGGAAATGCATTGTGTTCTAAATGGCACTTTGAATTTCATTATTTGAAATGCAGACTGTATTTCCTCATATAAAGAGTAACGTGAAAAGAACTTCAATTCCTAGGTTTACTCATAAAAGTGACTTTATCCCATATTTCCAATTCTATTGTTTTAGCTACTCCACAAATGTAGCTAAACAAACCTCTGGGCTAGCGTGGGAATCAAGTCATCATTTAATTTAATTTTATTTATTTTTAATTATTAATTAATTAATTTTTTTTTTAGTCATCTTTTTTAAACTTGTTTATAACGTGAAGGCACTTCTTATTGTATGGTGAACTTTCCACTGAATTCAAAAGTAGGTTTCCCTCTATGTAGCCTTCTTCCTGCGTGAATGTTAGTCAGGGTATCGAAGGAGATGAGGAATGGCCCCTAGAGGTAAATATTGTCTTCTTCAAGGACTCAGGGAAGAGGGGACTCTACCCTTACCCCTGGCTCTATAAAAGTACTCCCTCCCTTTTACATTTACCACTCAAGTATGAGGACTTCTTTTTTTTTTTTTTTTTCACAGAAACAGAGAGAGTCAGAGATAGGGACAGACAGACAGAAACGGAGAGAGATGAGAAGCATCAATCATTCGTTTTTCATTGCTACATCTTAGTTGTTCATTGATTGCTTTCTCATATGTGCCTTGACCATAAGCAAAAGCTGGTGAGCTTTTGCTTAAAGCAGATGAGCCCGCGCTCAAGCTGGCGACTTCGGGGTCTCGAACCTGGGTCCTATGCATCCCAGTCCGATGCTCTATCCACTGCGCCACCTCCTGGTCAGGCTCAAGTATGAGGACTTCTAATTTCTCTATATGACTTTCTCCTTTTAGCCACACATCCTGTACAATTACCTCAGCCCCTGGAGGAAAACAGCGAAGGAAGACTCTGAATTAATTTTGAAGCTAGCACAGATCCACAGGCCCTTATCCAAGCCCATGGGCCAGATGTGTTTTGGAATACAGAGATATACTGGAGGTTTCAAAAGGTAAGAAGACACATGTGCTGCATGTTCCAGGAGACTCCCACTTTGTAATACAGCACAGTCACAAATCTTTAGCTAAATATGTGACTGTTCCCATCAAGTGAGACAGATATTGCTGACAGCCTCACCTCTCTTCAGTTCAGGTCTTGCTAGTACAGTGGTCCCTCGTCTATCACCGGGGGGGGGGGGAGGGGTTAGGTTCCAGAACCCCCCGCAATAGGCGAAAATCCACAAAGGAGCGACCTTATATTTATTTTATTATTTATATATATTTTAAGGCTTTATAAACCCTCCCCGCACTCTAATAAACCTTTCCCACACTGTTATTAACCTTCCCCACACTTATTTTGCTTATTTTACTGCAAAAATGATTAAAATAATGAATATATAAAAAAATACCTATATACTGCAAAATCCTGCAATATAGCAAAAAATCCATCCACAATACAAAATCAAATATATACAATTTAAAAATCTGCGATACAGCGAGACCGCTAAAACTGAACCGCGATACTGCGAGGGACGACGGTCAAGTTATAAAAGTTTTAGTTTCCAGAGCTCTTTCTATCTCAGAGTTGCTAGTAGGGGATTGTGGAATGTGTTTCAAGGAAGAAATGATGAAGGCTGTCTCAGTCCCAGGACCTTGGACTGGGTTCTCGGGCAGCTGGGACCCTATGCAGAGGGGACAGAGATTCACCTCCTTTGGAGAGAGGGCTAGGAATGGGCTTCCAGGTGGCATTTACCAATGTGCAGCCAGACCTGGGGCTCATTAGCTATAAGTGTGTTATCAGTGAGCTTATTAAAAGTCAAGCTTTCTGAGTTGGCTGAAAGAACTGTCACATTTGGAGAGAAAACCTCTGTCCATTTGGAGTGGGATGACAGAAGGCACAGGGGTCACCTCGCCCCCACACCAGGCTTTTGATTTTTCCCTGTGGCTAGTTCAGCAGTCCAAGTAGGGATCCTCAGCTAAATATGACCAACCAGTATGTTTTGTTAGAATTTGAAAGTCTAAGAACCAACTGGGAATGTTCCAATTTATTGTTGCCCCTGGTTCTTATTCTCCTACTTCCATGATTTACACCCTAGTATAACCTGCTGGGATCCCAGCATCTGTCCCTGGTGTGTGACCTGGGTTCACCTCAGGAGATACTTGTCTGAGCCTACCCAGCAGCAGAGACATGGCCTACTCGGGACACATGGTTGGAGAACTGTGTAATAACGTAAACCATCATCGTTCTCTCTGAGAGTCAAGTTTGCTGTGTCAGGACTAGGTAGAGCGAATCCGGATCCAGAAGCTTCCACAAAGCATTCCCTCTGGTTCTGGAAAGTGAGTAGTATGTTCTGGCCTGCTGCTTCTGACTTTCAATCCCTGGTATTTTCTTTTTCTTTTAGCATTCTAGCGTTGATGAATATGTAGGTTGCTAATAGATTTTTTGGGGGGAGTAGTCTAAGTAATAAATAAAGCTTAAAAAAAATGAAATAAAATGAGCTTTTGTTAACGGTGGTTTTTTTTCCGTGAGGAAGTGTTTGCCTGGAGCAGTGTTGCCTGGAGCCATGCTGGGTGTGCAGTGAGGCCGAGCTCCTGGAATTTCCCCAGAGTGCTCTCCTCTGTCAAGCTCGGCCTTTTAACTGCAAGGTCATCTTTCCAAATCATCATGTGACTCAAGTCTAAGATCATAGTTATTAAATTCAGATTAAGGTAAAGTGATCCTATCTTGAAGTGTGCTGATTAGGCAAGTGATTAGAAAATGAATGTCACTAATTATAAGTCATAAGAATAGTTTGTACTTAATCAGCTTTGTGCCTTAAGAAATTTAATTAGGAGACTAAATGTTAACCATTAAAAAGAAATTATTTTTAGTGTCTTTCTTAAATATATACCAGCTTTGTGTTTCTTCCCTAATTATGAAACACTGGTCTTCCATGTTTCTAAAGGAAAAACATCTTCTAACCATAAAAAATTATTTAACTCTAAGTTATAAAAAGTGCAACCAAAAAAAAAAAAAAAAAGGATGATTCTAAATAGTTCACTTTAGGAAGATAGGTTTGAGGCTTTTTCATTAATGTGTTTTGCAGACCGGCAGTTATAACTTCAATGCAATGAGCTCAGTAGTATTATAAATAAGCTAGCCTGAAGCTGTTTCATAGCTAAAGATTATTAATTTGGCTGTCTCATCTTTGTAAGAAAAAAACATATTTGGGGCTCTCTAAATGGAGAAAAACTCTGACTTTTATTTTGTAGAATTGGTTTCTTGAGATTAGGAAAGACTTCACATAGCCTATCTGGATGTATGTTTGAGTCATCCCTATACATCTGAGCAAATCTCCCTACCAGACTCTAAGTTGGATGAGAGAAGGAACCACAGCTATTGTATTTTATTAATCTGTGCATAGCCAGTGTTAGGCCTCCAGAGTAAATATTTGATAAAGGCATACAGAATGTTTAATGAATCTATCAAAGACTGGAACAGCTTTGGCTACAGGGAACACATTGCGGTTCAGAGGCCAGTCCGTCTCTGGCAATTTGGGTTGTTCAGCATTCTCTTTTATAATGATTGGACTGCCTGTCATCTCTTCCCACTCTTTTGTTCTAGTTCTGCCCTTCAGGTGTGTAGAGTTGCTCTTCCACATCCCAAAGCTTTAAATAGTTGGCCCTCATGCCTGAATTCTTCTACCTGGCCTCTGAGCTTTGCTTCTGCAGACTCACTTCCCCAGTTCTGTCACAACTGACAGATCTGAGTGTCCCCTCATGCTCTCCCACGCTCACTTCTGAGAGCGCTCCAGACGAGCCCCTTGTACAGGACCCAGGATGGTTCCTGGAAGGCCGACTCCGCCTGGAGTTGTTAACGTACACATTCTACAGTCTGTGTGTGCCATTTGTTAATAAACTTGATTGTGGCCCTGGCCGGTTGGCTCAGCGGTAGAGCGTCGGCCTAGCGTGCGGAGGACCCGGGTTCGATTCCCGGCCAGGGCACACAGGAGAAGCGCCCATTTGCTTCTCCACCCCTCCGCCGCGCCTTCCTTTCTGTCTCTCTCTTCCCCTCTGGCAGCCAAGGCTCCATTGGAGCAAAGATGGCCCGGGCGCTGGGGATGGCTCTGTGGCCTCTGCCTCAGGCGCTAGAGTGGCTCTGGTCGCAACATGGCGACGCCCAGGATGGGCAGAGCATCGCCCCCTGGTGGGCAGAGCGTCGCCCCTGGTGGGCGTGCCAGGTGGATCCCGGTCGGGCGCATGTGGGAGTCTGTCTGACTGTCTCTCCCTGTTTCCAGCTTCAGAAAAATGAAAGAAAAAAAATAATAATAATAATAAACTTGATTGTTTTTAGAGAAATCAATTTTTTTTTTTTTTTTGCTTTTCAGAGAGAACTTCTATTTTAGTTTTATCAAAGTCCTGCCTCAATAGAAGGCAAATTTAATGGTAACTATTTACTATCCAGGATATAGGGTTAGCCTACTCATTGTTCATTTGTTGTGTCTTGTTTCAAAGTTGACTTACTTGGATATGTAAATCGTTAAGATAATTAGACTCTTTGTGAAGCTTAAACCTGGAGAGTTAGATGGAGGGTCTCCATCCTGGATGATCTTTGCCAGGAATGTTTCCTCCATGGTTAGCAGAGCCAGCCATCCGGACTACCAAGTATGATATTCGGGAACTAAGTTTTCCCCGCATGGCTGGTTGATAGAGCAGAACTTTGCAAATTTTTGTAAGGCTGCTTCTCTTTCTTCCTTCCTCCTTCCCTCCTTTGCTTCCTTCCTTTCTTCCTTTTCTTCTTTTCCAAGTGAGAGGAGGGGAGATAGAGAGACAGACTCCCCCAGGAGTCCCCACCAGGATCCACCCAGCAACCCCCGTCTGGGGCTGATGCTCTGCCCATCTGGGGCCATGCTCACCACTGAGCTGTTTTTAGCACTTGAGGCGCTCCAGCAATGTGCTCGAACAATTGAGCCATGGCTGCAGGAGGGGAGGTGGGAGAGAGAGAGAAGGGAGAGAGGGTGGGGAAGAGAGGAAGATGGTTGCTTCTTCTTTTTTTTTTTTTTGTATTTTTCTGAAGCTGGAAACGGGGAGAGACAGTCAGACAGACTCCCGCATGTGCCCAACCGGGATCCACCCGGCACGCCCACCAGGGGCGATGCTCTGCCCACCAGGGGGCGATGCTCTGCCCCTCCGGGGCGTCGCTCTGCCGCGACCAGAGCCACTCTAGCGCCTGGGGCAGAGGCCAAGGAGCCATCCCCAGCGCCCGGGCCATCCTTGCTCCAATGGAGCCTTGGCTGCGGGAGGGGAAGAGAGAGACAGAGAGGAAGGAGGGGGGGGGTTGGAGAAGCAAATGGGGGCTTCTCCTATGTGCCCTCGCTGGGAATCGAACCCGGGTCCCCCGCACACCAGGCCAATGCTCTACCACTGAGCCAACCGGCCAGGGCCGGTTGCTTCTTCTTGTGTGCCTTGACCGGGAATCACACTGGACATCCAAATACTGGGCCAATCGGCGAGGGCCATAAGGCTGCTTCTAAATAAACATTTACAATCTGTTTTCTCCTTGGGCAAAAGGTACAATTTAGCAAAAAGAATGATTGATTTTCATGAACTTTGATAGCTACTGAAGGAAAATTAAAAATCAAACAATGCGGAAGATGTAGGTATACATATAAGCAAACATGCAGGAATTTTTATTAGAAATAATCTTTGAGCGAGATAATATCTTACATTTGGGTAATTAGAGAAATACAGTTGTGAAAGAAAACAACTTTTCAGTTCTCTGAATCCTTTGACATTAGAGTCAGTTTCTAGTTGAGTGGGGAGGTGGGAGTGTGGAAATAGGGGAAGGCGAAGGAAAAGCTGACTGGTGAGGAAGGGAGAGGGAGGGAGGGGGTCACAGGGCCGGGCCAGAGAAGTATGTATTTTGTATCTTACCGGTCAACGTTAAACAATTCTTGTTTCACAGAAATGTTTTGCTCTGGGAAAAGGTATGTTCTTTTCACTTTATTTTTCAACTATATTCTAGTTGATGTGTGATGGTTACTGGTTCCAAAGAGAGCTGAGACAGCAACAGATCCTTCTCCTTTTCCGTGACATAGGTGGTGATTCTTACTAAGAATTTGCTATAAAGGAAAGGACTAAGTTAGGGCCCTCCTGCTTAGGGTTTATTTCTCAAGACTATCTCTTTTTGACCATTGCATCTGGGCTAATAAGAACAGCTAGGCTATGTTGATCAGGGGTGTGTCATGAACTCTGTGCCAGGTGATAATCATTTCAGCAACTGTATATCTAGAGATTCTTTCTTGAATGCCAGGGCAAAAGGTAAAGATCAAAGAAGCTTTGCACTTTATCTATCCTTTTTTTAAACTTTCCTCTGAAGGACTTGCTGATTCCAGGAAAGTACCGCCTCCTCCCAGGCTGACCTCCCCTTGGAGGCCTGGAGAGCTGAAGGCTGGGATGGCAGATATAACTTAAGCTAGAAACTCTTAGGACCACTTTCAAGTAATCAGGCCTAACTGGCCCGAAGGCTGTTTCTTGAACCAGTCCTACTTGCCAGTGTTCTGGGAGTCGGTAGACTTCTGACGTGGAAACCAAACCTTGCAAGGTGTCCCCTTGGCCCTGAAAGCCTATTGAGTCTATTTTGTTTATTCCAGAATCTCTTAGTCCTCCTCTTCCTCTTTCCCTCAAGGATGTGTTTTCTTCAGATGGTGGTTTTGAGACCTTCATTTTCCACCCCTGTGCAGAAAAGAGTTAACATAGTAGGCCTGAGCCTGCTATTCTTAGAAAGGCCTGTTTGCAAAGTTGACCCTTAGCTGGCATTTGGGAACTTGGATTTAGAAAGTGTTCCCTCTATTCCCTAACATAAAGGTGGCTTATAGAGCCCAGACTATGCAAACGATGTGATTTATGCTGAACACTTGCTTTTCTTATATGAGTTTAGATTTGGGGCATGTGCTAAGCCTAAGGTGCTATGTGACCAGCTTCCAGTGAAAATCTTGAATTGCGAGGGAAGAGTGTATACTCTCTGTGACCCTTCATGGGAGAGAGCAAGCATGAGGAATGCGCCACATAACGTTTCAGTCAAGGATGGGCTACTTATACTATGGTGGTCCTATAAATTGATAATGGAGCAGAAAAATTCCTATTACCTAGTGGCATCATGGCAGTCATAAAGTCGAGCAACGCATCACTCACGTGTTTGTGGTGATGCTGGTATTAACAGAAATACCGTGCCACCAGACATATAAAAAGGGTGGCATGTACAGTTCTGTGCACATAGTGCATAATACTTGGTAACAATAATAAACAACTGTGCTACTGGTTTATGTATTTACCATACATACTTTTAATTGCTATTTTAGATTGTACCCTTTCTAGTTACAAAAGAAACCAGTTTTGTATCCAAGATGGTGTCGGAGTAGATGGAAGTTGCACTCACCTCCTCCCAGGATCATATCAAAATTACCACTAAATTATAGGACAATCAGCCTGGATAACCATCTGAAGACTAGCTAAACAGAGGTCTTATAAGTAAGGATATACATAGATATACATAGAAATGATGCGGTGACTGGTAGGAGGGGAGGAGGTACACAAAGGGCTGACCCCACACCCACATGTGATGGTTGAAAACCCAGAAGATATTTCAGCTGCAGCGGTCTCCCCTGAGGAGCGAGGGGTCTCAGTGCTGTGTTGGACTCCCTAACCCAGAATGCCAGAGCCAGGAAGAGAAGACCACATAACATCTGGTTATGATAATCAGTGGGAATTTTGTCTTCCTCAGGTCAAACAAGAGACTATTGGAAACTCAGACACCCTCTTAAAGGGCCAGCATGCAACATTTCATTAGTGGGCACTTACCCTGGGTTCCTATGGAGGTATGGCAGCTTCATAGAATCTGCTGTTGTTTCCTTCTAGTGTATTCTTTATTTCAGATATTCTATTCTTTTTTTTTTTTTACTTATGAATGGCTATTTTTTTTATGGGTTCTATGTCCTTTTTTTTTGTTTACTATCTCTTTGTTAAGTTCTGACTGAGTTTATTTCCCTATGTTCCTTGGGCATCTTTATAACCATTGTTTTGAATACTGGATCTGGTATATTGCTTGCCTCTATTTCATTTAGTTCTTTTTTGTAGATTTCTCCTGTTTATTTATTTAGGGCATGATTCTTTGTCCCACCATTTTGGCTGCCTCTCTGTATTTGCTTCTGTGTAATAGGTGGCCCTGCTCTGCCTTCCGGCTTTGGTAGGGTGGGCTTCTGCAGTAGGTGTCCTGTGGGGCTCAGTGGTTCATCTCCCCGATGGCCTGAGCTGGGTGCTCTGGGAAGGTCCCTGCGTGGGTGATGAGGAACCTCCTGTTGTAGTTGAGTCTTGATTGCTGTTGGCTTGTTTGTGGTGGGGTTAACCCTCAGGCTGGCTGACAGTGAGGAATGACCCTGACCACGGTGTGCAAACTGCTTTAGGGTGGAGGGGTAATCCCACAAAAGGGAATTTCTCCCGGGAGGGTCTGGTGCCTGCTGAGACCTCCCTTTGGGTGTCCTTCTTGTGGAGCTAATTGGGTCAGATTCTGCTGTGGCCTGAATCCAGCCACTGGGTTCATCAAAGTGGGAAAAGAGGGAACCCACTTCAACATAATGAAGATCATATATGACAAACCCACAGGTAACATCATACTCAACGGGGGACAACTAAAACTGTTTTCCTTAAGATCAGGAACAAGACATCAATGTCCATTTTCACCACTCTTATTCAGCATAGCACCGAAAGTCCTAGTCACAGCAATCAGACAAGAAGAAGACATATGAAAAGATGCCCAACATCACTAATCATCAGAGAAATGCAAACCGAACCACAATGAGATATCACCTCACACCAGTCAGAATGGCTATCATGAGTAATCAACAAACAAGTATTGGTGAGGAATTGGAGAAAAGAAACCCCTTGTGCACTGTTGGTGGGGTTGCAAATCGGTACAGCCATTATGGAGAACAATATGGGGGTTCCTCAAAAAACTAGGAGTAGAACTACCTTAATACTCAGCAAATTTTACTTCTGGGTATTTATTCAAAGAAATCTAAAACACTAGTTACAAAAGTTATATGCACTACTATATTGACTGCAGTATTATTTACAAAAGCCAAGATATGGAAGTAACCTAAATGTTCATCAATAGAGGAACAGATTAAAAACCTACTCCTCTAATGGAATATTACTTGGTCATAAAAAAGGATGAAAGCTTACTAGTTATGACAGCATGGATGGACCTAGTGCTATGTGGGATAAGTCAGACAGAAAACGACAAATACCATATGATTTCACTTATATGTGAAGTCTAACTAACAAAATAAATGAATAAACAAACTAGAAACAGACTTATCGATACAAAGAACATTCTGATGGCTGCAGAGGGGAGGGGAGTTGGATGGCTTGGTGAAAAATGACGAAGGGATTAAAAAGTACAAATTGGTAGTTACAAAATATCTGCTGGGATGGAAAGCGAAGCATAGAAAATACGGTCAATAACTATGCATGGTGCCCAGTGAGTACTGGAAATGGGAGGGGAGGACACTTTGTAAAGTATATGATTGTCTAACCACTATGCTGTATGCCTGAAACCAATACAAAATAATATTGATTGTATATTGTAGTTAAAAATAAAATAAGTTTGCTGTAAACAAGGTGTTATGCCAGCAGCCTCTTACATCTTGTGTTTACACCATCGCTTGATTGCATTGTTTTCTCTTGTGCTTGATTTAATCTTCTGTTGTTTTGTACAGTAACGTGCTGTACAAGCTTGTAGGAGCAAGAGGCCTAGGTGTGTAGTAGGCTATGCCATCTATGCACTCTGTGATGGCCGCACAGTAAAATTGCCTGATGACCCATTTCCCGGAATGGATCATATACTGTTGTAAAGCAGTACATGATTGTACATGGATTCTTCCAGACTCCACCTACATCTTTTTCTCTATGACCCAGCTTACTATATCACTATAATAAATCTTAGCCATGTGTTCAACTCTATGCTGAGTTCCGTGAGTCCTTTTAGTCACTGACTCTACAAGTGTGAGGTAGTCTTGGGGACCCCTAACACAGTTCCCTTCCTTTCAGTACTTACCCTCCTACATCCTGTTTTAACCCTATACAATTTCAGTGAAAGGATAAAAGGGAAGTGTGTTTGAAAAGTTAACTGGCAAATAGAGAAAATATTGATCTTGACCTAGTATAATAAAAACACGTCAATCCTTTTAGAAATCAGGAAGTCAGTTTAGTAGTCATCAAAAATTATTTATATACTTTGTACTTAAAGAACATGAACTTTCAAAGAAAGGAATGGTTTCTTAGGCTCTTTTACTAGCTTTTAAAAAATAATAGCTTTATTGAGATATAATTCATATACCATGAAATTCACTCTATTAAAGTCTACAATTCAGTGGTTTTAATACCACTAAACAAGGTTGTGCAACTATCCAGAACATTTTCATCACCAGAAAAAGAAACTTTATACCCATTAGTAGTCAATTTTTGTTGTTTCTTTCCCCTGATCCCTGGGGACTACTAATCTACTTTCAATCTCTATAGATTTGCCTATTCTGGACATTTTGTATTGATATAATTAATCATGTGGCCTTTTGTGACTAGCTTTTTTCATCAATGTTGTAGTATACAACAATACTTTATTTCTTTTTATGGCCACATAATATTCCATTCTGTGGATATACCACATTTTATTTATTAGTGAATGGATATTTGGGTTGTTCCTACTCTTTCTTTTTAAATATTTATTTATTTTAAATGTTTATTTTTATTAAGTGAGAGGCAGGGAGGCAGAGATAGACTCCTGTGTGTGCCCTGACCAGGATCCACTTGGGCAAGCCCCCTATTGGCTGCAGTGCTCTGCCCATCTGGGGCCACTGCTCTGTTGCTTGGCAACTGAACTATTTTAGTGCCTGAGACGAGGCCACCAAGCCATCCTCATCCCAGGGCCAACTTGCTCAAACCATTTGAGCCATGGCTGTGGGAGGAGAAGAGAGAGATAGAGATGGGGGGAGGAGAAGCAGATGGTTGCTTCTCCTGTGTGCCCTGACTAGGAATTGAACCCGGGACTTTTACATACTGAGCCAATGCTCTACCGCTAGTTGGCCAGGGCCTATTTTATTTATTGATTGGAGAAAGGGGAGAGAGAGAGAGGGATAGAGAGAGAGAGAGAGAGAAAGGGGGAGGAGCAACTCATAGTAGTTGCTTCTCATATGTGCCTTGACTGGGCAAGCCCAGGATTCTGAACTGAAAATCTCACCATTCCAGGTCAATGCTTTATCTACTGTACCACCACATGTCAGGCAGGTCATTCCCACTTTTTAGCTACTGTGAATAATACTGCTATAAATATCCATGCACAAGTTTTTACAAGGACATGTGTTTTCAATTGCCTAGTAACATATTGATAGTTAGGAGTGGAATTGCTGGGTCATATGGTAATTCTATATATATTTATTTAACTTGTTGAAGAACTACCAAACTGTTTTCCACAGTGGTAGCACAATTTTACATTCCCACCAACAATATATGAAGTTTCCAGTTTCTCTACATGCTTATCAACACGTGTCTTTTCAAGTATAGTCATTCTGGTAGGTGTGAAGTGGTATCCCATTGTGGTTTTAACTTGCATTTTTGTGATGACTTCTAGTGTTGAGCACTTTTTTGCATCTAATTTGCCATTTATATATCTTCTTTGGGAAAAAATCTATTTAAATACTTTTCCCATTTTTAAATGTGTTGTCTTCTTACTATTGAGTTGTGAGGATTATTTATGTATTCTGAATACTGAGACCTTTATCAGATAAATAATTTGCAAATATTTTCTTCCACTCTGTTGATTGTCTTTCACTTTCTTGATGATGTCCTTTGTATTTAATTTTGCAGAGGTCCAATTTATTTATTATTTCTCTTGTAGCTCATGCTTTTATTGTCAGATCCTACTCTCATGTCAGATTTTGATTACCCAGCTTACTTTAGGAGGTCTACTTCCACTAGCCCAAGACGTTACTCCATGATGGGAGGAAATTAAGGGTCTCAGAGAAGTTGGAATAGAGCGAGGTAGAAATAATACAGGTTTTAGAGTCTTAAGATTGAGTTTATCTCTTCTCTCATGAGAATTAAGTATTTAATTTTTCCATGGCTTCGTTTCCTCTCTGGAAGATAGGGTAATAACAGTTCCTATTCCATAAGTTATTGTGAAGTTTGAATTAACAAATTTGTTAAAAGAGCTTAACATGTATCTGGCACACAGTAAACAGCTAATAAGTATTGTCATTGTTATTAAGAAGCTGTGAAATTAAATCTGGACTTAGCCAAGAATTACTTAATAGAACTAAGGTTATCACCCTGTTCCTGACCATGCATTTCTGAAAGGCTGTTGAAATCACATAAAACTATAGCTCTGTTTATGGTTACGTAGCCTTCAGGCACCATGTCAAGACTTTTCTTTCTTTTGGATTCAGGAATAAACAATGCTGTTGTTCTTTGGAATCCAAAAATGAGCCATAGTCCAAAACACTGTGGTATCAGCATAATGGAATGTTTCATCCTAGTGTGTGCTTATTATTATTTATAATAGTTAAGGACCATTTATAGAACTACTTGAAAATTAACAAATCCCCTTCCTTGTCACTTAGATGTAAGAGTTTTAGAAAGGTCACTTGATATTTCAGTTAAACATTTGCCATGCTTTACAGCATTACCTCAGAACTTTCCTATTAGTGACACAGTCATTTGGGGCTCACAGGTACACAGTACTTTAGGGCCACAGGGAAACACACTGTTTATTATTATAAACCTAGACGTTGGTGAAGGTTCAAAGCCATATCATCTGCTGAGCCTGCTAATGCATGGCAGGTGGGCTGATAAGGCACCTACTAATAGATATCTATTTATTAATACTTAATAGAAAGAGGCCTTTAAAAAAACCTTTTGTTTAAACAACTCAGTTTAAAATTTTGCCACTTTACTCATCATCCGAAGTTAAACTCTTGCTCAGTAATTGGCATAATTATATTTCCTAATGTGGACAATTTAGCAAAGATTAAAAACTCTTTTGAAAAATAACATAATAATCCTATACTGTGAAACATTTACTTTAAGTTAAGAGACGTGGTTTTCTGTTTTTGTTATTCCTGTCTTAATCTGCAATACAAATAAAAAAAAGGCTTAAGGATTACAACACTTTAGGGAGACACAAAATAAACATCTTTCTTCCACTATAAATATGGCAATTCAGTAAGAGATCTAGAAGCAAGACGTTGTGACTAATGGGAAAAAGACATTGGGATAACATGGAAAACAATGTAATCATTACCCAGGTTGATTAAGCAAGTTGTGAGATGGCAGCCTAAATTAGAAGTCAGCCAAGAACCTGACCTGTGCTGGTGCAGTGGGTAAAGTGTTGACCTGGAACGCTGAGGTTGCAGGTTCGAAACCCGAGGCTTACCTGGTCAAGGCACACGTCTATGGAAGTTGATATTTCCTGCCCCCCCTTCTCTCTCTCTCTCTCTCTTTCCTCTCTAAAATGAATAAAGTCTTAAAAGAAATAAAATAAAAAGAAGTCAGCTGAAGATGTTTTAAATAACATTTACATAGTACTTTAGATTTCTAAGCACTTCACAAGTATGGTGACTCATTCAGTCCTTACAACCATCCTGTGACATAAGAGCTATCACTCCCCCTTTAACAGGAGAGGAAACTGAGGCACAGACACTCTGAGCCAGTTAGGGGAGATGGAAATCCCTGCAGTCTGGCTGAGGGGCTGGTGTTCTTAACTACTCTTCTGTGCTATTTCTCAGCTCAAATAGGAATAATTAGTACAATTACCTTTTGGATTTCTGGAATCTATTTTTTAAAACTTCTAAAATGTGGGATATAATGTCGATAAAAGATTCAATAATGTTTTCTTTTAAGAAAGAAAATAAAGATGCTATCACCTTGATGTATGTTTCACGCTAAAATTGAATTCTACATTAAATATATATTATCTACTCTAGTATATATGGTCTATAATATGATATGGTCATTTTGTATAATGACAATATGGATGTTCCAAAAAAAATATCATGTCTGTGTAGGGGATAAATTTCATTTCTATATTTCCAGCCATCTGTCACTTTGGAAATACCCTTTCATAACATAATAATAGTTTCTTGTATAGATTTGTTAACTTAGTAAATAATATGCCATTTCCTGATAAGAAATAACTGCTGATAATATTTAGAAAATTGGTCTTGGTTGAAAACTGCATCTTTAAAGTCACAACAGCAACTGGAGCAGATTCTGTTTGTAGGGGCTGAAGCTTCTACAACATGGAGATTTCTTTAAGAAAAGCAATACGAAATTGGGTACAGGTAGTGAATATTGACTAAGAAGAGTTTCATTCACGCGATAGGTAGGCCCTCAAGTTTCAGCTTAATTAGCTTCATGGTAAACTTACCACTTCGGATAGCAACTGAAATAAGTTTTTTTTTTTTTTAAATACGATAAGAATAAGAGTAAAATAATACCTGAAAAGAATTCTTCATTCCCACCCCCACACCCCCCAACAAGGAGCTTGTAATTGAAAACTTTATGTATACACAGTCATCTGGTTTCCTCCCTCCTTTTTATTTCTCTGCAGTCTGGGACAATCCTGCTCACAATAGATTTTGTGAGGTGAGGGGAAGGGAGGCTCCGTAAATTGCTCCAGGTCACAGATGCCAGTCAGGGCCAGACCTGGGCACTTTCAGCTCTATTTCTGGCACATGAATTTGGAGAAAGAATATTTTGAGTCATATCTGACGAAGTCTTTTCTCTCAGGGTTTTTGTTCTTATTTCACCACAGAAGTAGCAAAAGTTGGAGAAAGTCACAACAAAGACAGAGCACAAACTCTCAAATTCCTGAGTAGAGAACATCGTTCAACCTTGTCCACTAGTAGCACTGTCGGACAGGCGTTTCATTTTGACGTGAGACAGAACTTGACCATTTGTGCCTATCTTTGTTCTAGACATAATCCCCTCCCCTCCCTGCCTTCCCCCCAGAGTTGCAGTTTTGAGAAAACTATTTAACTCAGTCCTGGTGGGGTTCCCCTACCCATCTTATTTTCACATTTCTTTAAGATGATCATAATCAGAGGCGGATTTAATGGTGGGCGCGCCACAAACCCTGGGCCCCGACTTCTGAAGGGCCCCGCAAAACCCCAACTTGACAATTTTTTTTTTTCTTCTGAAGCTGGAAACGGGGAGAGACAGTCACACAGACTCCCGCATGCGCCCGACCAGGATCCACCCGGCACGCCCACCAGGGGCAACGCTCTGCCCACCAGGGGGCGATGCTCTGCCCCTCGAGGCGTCGCTCTGCTGCGACCAGAGCCACTCTAGCGCCTGGGGCAGAGGCCAAGGAGTCATCCCCAGCGCCCGGGCCATCTTTGCTCCAATGGAGCCTTGGCTGCGGGAGGGGAAGAGAGAGACAGAGAGGAAGGGGGGGGGGTGTGGAGAAGCAAATGGGCGCTTCTCCCATGTGCCCTGGCCGGGAATCGAACCCGGGTCCCCCGCACACCAGGCCGACGCTCTACCGCTGAGCCAACCGGCCAGGGCCGACACTTTTTTCTAATGACACCAAGTTTGGTTTCATATGTGTAATTTTAACATTAATAGTATATAATATTTTTTTATTTATTTAAAAATATGGCTCACATGTATTTTTATTTTCCCTGTCTTTCTCTTTTCTTTAAGGGGCCCAACATTTTCTTCTGCACCCGGGCCTCAACTGACCTTAATCCGCCTCTGATCATACTATGGAGTGTCTGCCATATGGGAGAGATGCAGTCGCTTGCCAGCATTTGGCTCTTCAGGTTTGGATCTTTGCGTCCTCATGCCTCTACATATATTCAAATATATAAAAGGAATTGTTTGTTTGTTTTTTAGCTTCATATTCTTTCTTCCCCCTGTGTTTAGTTCTAAGTCATTTATAAGTTATAAAAGAATGCATAGGGATAATCAAAAAACTAGGAAAAAATACCCTTAGGGTTTGACACGGGCTTGCTTGGATTATGACTTCCGGCTGTGTTTCTATAGTAACACACCATCTACCTTGTCGTTATACTAATAGCAACTCTTGTGTGCTGGGTTTGCCGGCCACCCTTATCCATACCTAATTCTCAGAACAGCCCTAAAAGGTAGGTGTTATTTGCCCCACCTTCCAAATGAGACAACTGAGGTTTAGAAAGATCTAATAACTGGACTAAGGTGACGCAGAAAGCGCCGGAGCTCTGATTCCAATACACGTCTAAGAACTCCAGGTCCACTGCCCTCTCACCAATGCCACCTCTCGCATTAGAAAAAGGTGGTGGTTTTGGGGTCACCCACAACCTCTGAGGTGGCCCCCTAGAATCCCCCCCTCTTGGTATCCTCGCCCTTCCACACTGAACGCACAGGGCTGACCTTTGTAACCAACAGGATATTGCAGAAATGCACCATGCTGTTGATTAAGTGTTGTTTGAGGGTGATATTATTCCAGGCAGGCAGAACACCAGCGAGGAGGCACGAAGATATGAATGTTTGCGGCCTGTGCGAGGGATCATTTATGACACTAAAAATCGATGCTTTATTAAATTAAATTCTTATTTCTTTCATATCTAGTTTAATTCAATTTTAAAGTCATTAAGTTTATTTTAAAATTAAAGTCAATGAAGCATTAAGTTAAAATTAAGTTTATGCTTAAAGTAATGGAAACAGAAATTTCAGCCTATCTTGCTCCTGGTAGCCTTTTAATTGCGCGATTTCCCCCCTCTCTTTTTCTAATGGCAAAGGATAAAGCACATGGGACCACACCAAGGAAATACCAGTTCAGATCTCATGATAGATCACTGTGGAACAGTGAAAAGGTCCTGGACTGTGAGTCGGAAGGTCTCAGGTGCCGTCTGAGTTTGCCCCTAGCTGTTCTTCCCGCATCCAGCGGACTCCTGACTTGGGCACCTTGACTGTGCTGCTTGCTGAGCGCCAGCCTTCCTGGGGCGAGACCAGCAGCTCCGTGGCCAGGTCAGCCTTGCTTGTCAACCGGGGGAGCTCTTTCTCTATCCATCACCCTCCACCATTTATTCATCCATCTAATACTTACTGATGTGTGCTTTGTGTCAGGAGCCGCACTGAGTGATGGGTTGGAAACAAAAGGCAGCAGAGTGGGAAGAAATTAAGTCTAAGAACGTGTGTGATTCGGAGTGTGATAAACGCTGTGATGGACGTGAAGGTGTAACGTGAGCCCAGACCAAGGGAGGTCAGTGTCGTGGGTAAGTTTTCTTAAGGCAGTGATCCCCGGTTGAGTTTTGAAGGACAGCTCAGAGTACACTCTGCCAGAGTGTCATAGGCAGGAAATAAGGTTCAAAGTCTGGAACTACGTGTGTGGCTGGCATGTGGTCTTCCTGGGGCTACAAACAGGTCGAGCGATGGGACCTAGGAAGCCGACCAGGTCACAGGAGTCCTCCTCAAAGTCCAAAGGACAACCCTGTGAAATAAATGAACACATGTATAGGACATCACGGTTCCTACTTCCAGGTTTCCTTCCTCTTTGGCAGGAGCCTATTTGGAATGAAGCTTGTTCATGGCACATTGTTCTGCCCCTACAGGTTCATTGCAGGGAGTGAAATAGGTTTCTTTTGCTCCAATATCATGCTGGCAGCTATTAGTTTTTCATGTTTGGCAAAGTTTATTCTGTCCCACTAAGTATTTGAAATGTGCAGTTTATTTCTAGATTTGAATATTGCAGCATGGGGCTTAACAGGAAACATGCTGCAAATAATTATAGTTTGGAGGGTTAGGCTAGGCATTTAATTTTTAAAGTGCATGCACATTGCCTGCCTTCCTTAGTAGCCCGGGTGTGTCTGTCATCAACAAAGATGGGAGGTCCTGGAAGCAGGAGTTGGGTCTTCAGCCATTTATTCATTCTATAAGAGTCTCTTCTCACCATAGAGTTTCTTCTGTGTGCTAGGTGCTTTAGATAGAGAGGCAAAGATGTATGCTGAGCTTTACGTGATGAGGGAATTACCATGTATTTCTCTGTGGGTCACCCCCTCCGCTGCCTTATAATAACCACCGCAAGCTTGAGAGCATTCACTGTATGCCAACTACTTTAAATGTTATCTCATTTAATACATTCCACAATTCAATGATTATCCCCATTCGGCAGCTGAGAAAAGTGAGGCACAGAGAGATTGCACAGCTGGTAACTGGTGAAAGCAGGCGTATACAGCATGCAGAGCATCCTATATAGAGATTCTAGAAAGTAATCCTTAACTGTTTGTTAAATGAAATTACCCATCATACTTGTTAATTCACTATTTCTCAAAAGTACATAGGGCAGATACCCTTGCTTTTTGTTGTTTTTTTTTTTTTTTTACAAAAATATTGAAATGAAATCCACAGAATCATATAATGAGCCAATATGAAATTGAGACTCCCAGGTAGGTCTCCTTAACCTTGTTTTTTTCAGACAAAGTAGCATGCCTACTTCTGAAACCAGGGTTCCCTCTGTGGCTGTAATAGTCACCCTTGGTGAGATGAAGGAACTGAATTAAATGACCCTTGAAGATGGGTTTTGTTTCTGGAAATAGCCCAGATAATTTGAAGCCAAGCCAGGTGGATAAATTGGTCAATGAAGTCGCGGAATGCTATTTTGGCGTGTTTCTGGCTGTGCATTCGCTACTTGCATTAATTTTGTTGTCTTAATTTTGCCCTACAGCAACAACAGGAAATTTATGTTCCCTTTCTGTTACTTGCTTTCCTCACCTAAACAGTGCAGAGAATAACCTCTATAATCCATCTACTGTAGTGTAAAGCCACCAAGGTGGATAAGGTCACATGTGTAAAAAGTTCTCGAGTAAGCCAGCGTGCAAAGAGAAGAGACTATCATGATGGTCACTGCTGGGTTCTATAGAAACACTCATTCACCACACGGGTGCTTCTCGGCAGGGGTTCCCATTGCCCTCAGGCAGCTGCGCATAGTTATCTATGGGAGCAACTGCTAGAGGTTTCAGTTCAGTTACATTCTCCTGGTTTTGTTTCTGTTAAACATGGGGCAAGGTTGGGGGAGGGGGAGGAGAATGTAAATGAAGCTGATTGATTTTTTTCAATCTGTCACCTTAAATTGCTTTTTGACTTCTTCTAAACTGGATTTCCATGGGGTTTTAAAATTTTATTTAAAAAGTGAGTCAAGGATTAAAGCATAGGTTATTCAATTGTGTTTTCTGAAAACAATTTTAAGTGTTCTGAAAAATATGAAGTGAATACTGATCGAAAACATTTTTTTTTTTAAAGTTAGTTTTTCTACAACTATTTTCAAAATTGCCCCAAACGAGGGACTGGTAACAGGCAGTCGTTTACAAGCAGCAAGTGTTCAGCCCGGGGTTTGCTCCCGGCAGGCAGCGCGGCCTCCCTTCCCTGACCCGCCCGACACAGCACAGAGCGTGAGCTAAGTCCCACACGTACACAAGCACACGTGTGTTGCAGAACACAGGCACTGAAGCTGTTGGAATCAGGGGCCCATTTAGGTTTTGTGGGCCTGAAGCTTATACAACTCTAGGGTCCTCTTTAAGAAAAAATTGTGAATAAAAAAATTAGGTACAAAAGTGAGTATTTATTTAGAATAAGGAAAGAAATCAATTTATTAATTTGAAAAAGCTGACACAAATCCGATAAACATCTCCAAGTCCAGAAAACTAATGTGACACTCTTATGATCCGACTACCTGATTTCTTACAATTTTTAGCTGACAGTAATAAATCTCTTTATATGGCAATAATGTTGTAATATTGTCAATAAAGTGAACAAAAGATTAGTCTTTTCTCTAGCATCAGAAGCCTATTTTTTAGATTTAAACCTGTTCTTGATAATGTCATGTTAAGATGGGCTTTACTACATGACCCACCTAGGGACAATGGCTGTTTTTAGTTTGACTTTGGGTTTGTGCCCCATAAACACAGGACTTCTGATAAATTGTGCAATTAGCATAAAAATGTTTGGTGTACTTATAACTAAGTCAGCTGCATGGTTGGGTATATAGTCCTAACAGGAGGAAACTTCTGTTTTTACTTGGCATGCATGATAATGTAGTCCACTGACAATGTGCATAGCTGATGATTGGAAGCCTTTGCCAGAGAATGGATTCTGGCTCCATACATTTCCAGTCTTGTTTATCTTCCATTACGCACATACTTTCGAAGCATGTTATCTGCGGGACACATTCATGTCACAATGCCAAATGCACTTCTGTGTCACCAAGCAGGGTAAATAGGCCTAGTGGGTGCTGAGAGTGTTCCTGGAAGCCAAGATAACTAGCAATAGCTTACATGCACATAGAAATGATTGTAAATCACATATATATCTTATGCTAATTCCAAACTTATTGTATCTCCAAACAACTCCCTTTTAGCTCAGAATGTCAAATATACTGCTCACAAAAATTAGGGGGTATTTCCAAATGAATATGAAGCAATAAAAAAAGCATTTTATTTTTTTAAAATTAAACAAGAACATCACAAAAGCAAATGACAAGTCGAAGAAAGTTGTTTGATTATGCAAATGAGATGAAAACCAACTTCTATTTCGTTGGTGAAAATACACTATACAAAAGGCTGAAAGTACAGGAGTATCTGCATGTTCCCTGACCCCCTAGTTTTTGGGAGCAGATGCCCTTGGTTACTGAGGGGAAAGCATGACAAGGAACAATTGAAGTGCAAAGAGATAGCAATCATAACAGCAGTGAAATTATAGTCTGAAAAGTTTATTAAAACCTACGACTATGTCAACAACTTGCCAGGGACTCTTCCAGGGCCTTGGACGGGGGCTTTATAAGTGGGGGTGGAAGCTTAAGCTTCATAGGCTTTATGCTACACCCCTGATGGCAGTGCACTCAGAGAAATGGTTCAGGTGGGCTGTGCCAACACATAAGAACTCATCCAGTTCTGAGGGGAGGCCAGGGGCCCACAGGGAGTTATCCAGACCTTTCGGGAGACACATCCTGAAAGACAAACAGGAATTTTTCAGGCAGTCAGGGTGGACTTCCAGTATGTTCGCCAGCCTGATAGCAGGATAGAGCATGTACCGTATTTCTGCATATATAAGATGCACCCTTTTTTGAAAAATTTGGGGTCTAAAAACTGGGTGCATCTTGTACAGTGGTTGTAGATTTTTTTACTTACATTTTCTGTTTTTTCACATGGATGAGGAGTTGTATAAATTTTATGATGAATAAAACTTAAGTTCAATAACCTTATGTAATATATATATATATATATTTTCAAATTTTGGGCCCTAAAATTAAGATGTGTCTTATACATGGGGAAATACAGTATATTGAGAGACTATTGAGTGTTTGGTATAAGTGGACTGTGGAGAAGTGTCTGGTGAAGCTGGGGAAAGAGACTGCAGGTCTCTTGTCTTCTAGCAATGATAGCTTCTGGGAAGTCCTTTTCTCTTCTGGGAAGATTCTCTCTCTCCTGTCAAAGAGGTCTATTCCTCTGTACTTGACCTCTTTGTTGTTACATCTACCGCCCATTTCACCACGTCCTGAAGCCCTTCGTTCTCTCTGCCTTCTGACAGCTGTCCCTCACTCTCCTGTCCAAGGCTCTGCAGAGGCCACAGGTCCTGCCACCCTGACCTTACCCCTAAGAATAGATTTACTGCATTCACTGAAATACGTGCCCCACACTCAGGACTAATACCATTATACAGAGTGGGGAAAAAGTAGGTGTACAGTTGTGAGTATGCAAAACACAGAGTTTATACTTGTATTGTTATTTATTAATTATTGTATTATTTTCCATACAAACAACTGCAAACCTACCCTTGCCTCACCCTGTATTTCCCCTTAAGACAGTCCTGCTTTCTTTGACTACTACCTCCTCATCTCTGCTCCTGGCGAAGGAAGCTCATTTCCCAAAATTCAGCCTCCCTCCGCTTCTAACTGTCACCTGTATCCCTACAACTCCAGTGAACAGGAGCTGGAGCCCTGGACTTACTTAGTGAAGTGGGTCATGGTACTATATCCATGTATTCTTGGTCTCCAGGTACCGAATAGTGATCTTGTCCTTTCCCTATTAGCAGGAGAAGTGGGCTTGGCTAAGAAAAAGAAGTGGGATTGGGAGGGGAGAGTGGAAGGGAGGAAGAGCAAAGATTTCCTCTTTCAGTCACTGGTGGCAGCTGGAAGAGCAGAGGAGTAGAGGCAGAGTCACTGGAGCCCCAAAGTGGAGAAGTAAGTGTGACTACAGGCTGCCTGGGACCTGCCAAGGTCATTGTTGACTATGGCCTGGAGTGGTTCCCAAACTAGAGCACAGAAGTCTGAGCAGGTTGGGCTGGTCCCACTGGGTCCCTTATTTACCTGAAGGCTGCCTCACCTTTGACTTCTTTGGTTGTCGGGCCTTGTTTGTGCCCCCAAAGCCCATAACTCCCCATTCTTCATATTAGCACCACTGGGAAACTTTCCCCTTTGTCTGTAATTGCAGTATAGTCTAATACCCAAAAAGGAAATATTTTGAGAAAACAAATTTATTAAAAGCAATACCGCTAATGGCTAATTTGCATAAAGTTCTCCAAAGCCAGCTAGTTAATTCAATAAAAATTTCTGATTTTTGTTTGCTAATCTATGAAACTATTAATTACCCAGAGTCTTTTTCAATCTACTTATCAAGCATACAGCAATTCATGGTTTTCAAGACCACCTGATATTCTGTATATTTTGGGAATTGATGATTTCTTATGAATTTTGACTATGGAGATACTGTGCTCATTATGAATATCAAAAGATTTTTAAATGAGGATCATCTCAGAGGAGGCCAGGAAAGCACTCAGTAGTTTTGAACAGCCTCTTATAAAACCTCAGTTTGAAGGAAACATTTTTAATCTGAAAAAGGCTGATAAAATCTAAAATGTGAAAAGCATTCCTTTAAAAATCAAGAACCAAGCAAGAATGCCTGGAATTACTGCTTACACTCAACATTATAATGGAGTTTCTTGCTTGTGTAATAAAAAAAATTTTTTTAAAAAGGAGTAAAGATCAGAAAAGTAAAAACAAAATTTTTACTACGTATTTCAAATACTATTGTCTACAAAGAAAACTTCATAGACTCTACAGTTTAATTACTGAACTTAATAAGATTTAGAGAAGATATTGAATATAAGATCAATTTAGAAATTTAATTATAATCTGTACAATACAACAAAATAAATGCAATTTCAAATATATTTCCAATAACAACAAAGGTGTGAAGTACCTAGGAATAAATCTAATAAATGATGTGTAAGATCTTTGTATAGAATATTCTAAAGGACATTAAAGAAGACCTAAATACATTGAAGACATACCATGTGCATGAATAGGTTTATTTAATAACATAAAATTTTAAATTTCCTCAAATTGAGCAATGGAGCCATTGGAATTTCAATTAAAAATAGACCTATTTCATAAGCCAATTCTAAAATTTAAATGGGGCCCTGGCCAGTTGGTTCAATGGTACAGTGTCAGCCTAGAGTGTGGATGTCCTGGGTTCGATTCCTAGTCAGGGCACACAGGAGAAGGGACCATCTGCTTCACCACCTCACCACCTCCCCCCCTTCTCTTTCTCTCTCTCTCTTTCTCTTCCTTTCCTGCAGCCATGGCTCAATTGGATTGAGTTGGCCCTGGGTGCTGAGGATGGCTCCATGGCCTCTGCCTTGGACACTAAGAAGCGCTCAGTTGCTGAGCAATGGAGTAAGACCCCAGATGAGCAGAACATTGACCCCTAGTGGGCTTATCAGGTGGATCCTGGTCTGGGCACATGCAGGAGTCTGTCACTGTCTCCCCTCCTCTCACTGAATTAAAATAAATAAATAAATAAATGAAATTTAAGTAGAAGAGCAAAAGGTCAAGGGTAGCTAATCACTTCTGAATTAGATAAGGAGTCTCATCAGATAACAGAACTTTTATTATAAAGTGATAGTGATGTTGTTAGTGATTTATGGCAGAGCTGGTATTGCAGATTAATGGGGAAAGGAAAGACTATTCAATAAGTAATGTGAGACAGTTTATTATCCAGATGAAAATTTAAAATGATGCCGTAATTCACAGCAGAAACAAAAGATAAATTCCAAATCCTTTATAGGATTCTAGTTTGGAAGGGAAACATAGTTTTAGAAAACTATAATATATAAGAAGATTTTTATAGCCCCAGGGTAGGGAAGGGTTTCTTAAATGAGTCACAAAAAGTATAAGTCATTAAGAACATAATTAATAAACTGATAAATTAAGAACTTGAACCTGATAAAGAACATGAACAGACAAGTCATATGCTAGAATAAACATTTGCAACACGTATAAGAAAGATCAGTATCTGGAGTATTTTGAAAACGAAAATTCTCCTGTCCCCCCAAATCATAAGTCTTATAAGCAGGTGTTTTACAAGAGGGAATGAAAATGATCAATAAACACACTGAAAAGATGCTCCTCCTATATTAATAAGGGAAATACACATTAAAGCACCACTGAAATTCCACTTCACACCTTCCGGATTGGAAACAATTAAGAAGTCGGACACCATCATTGTCACTGAGGCAGGGAAGTCATTACTGGTGGCAGCATAAATGGCACAGAACTTTGGAACACAATTTGAAGTAATGAGTAAAGTTAGACATGTCCATTATCTATGACTCAGCAGTTTCTCTCCTAGGTACATGCCTTACAGATACCGGCAAGATGTGAAATGGGTTGAATGAGTAAATAACCGAAAATAACCCAGAGTTAGGCGAGAATGCCCTTCTAAAGGGAACACCACATCACGATCACCACACTCTTTTTATTCCAAACCCTCCAGTGGCTTCCCATGGCGATTAGAATAGAACTCTAACCGCGTTCAACCTCTGCTTATCTCTACAATTTCACAGGGTGCCACTCTCCCCAGGTTCCTCAAGACACAAGATTTTTCTACTCAGGGCAACACACTCCTTCCTGATCATTCCATGGTTGGCTCTTTTTTTTTTTCATTCTGTAAATTGGTCTAAATATCACTTCTTTAAGAGTCCCTTACTTGCCACCGCATCTAAATTAATTTTCCCCATCTCATTCCTTGTCTCAGCCCTGTATTTGTTTCCTATAATAATACACGTTAATATTTGAATTATATGCATGTATTCATAATTTTTTGCCTGTCTTGAACATTAAACTAATTACCTTTACGAGGACAGGGACGAGGTATAACTTGGTCATGATTGTATCTCCTCTGCCTTCCACATAGCCTGGCATATAATAGTTACTCATAAATCTTTGCTGAATTGAATGATTGAATAAATATACTACATAAATTGTATCTGTAGTTTGTTAATCTGAGAATATATTTTATTTGCTCTTGTTCATTTAAAGGATAATATGATATCACAAGTGCCACATAAATTCTTGATATTTATTTAGAAGGTCGAGGGAAGTGTTTATCCGGTCTTATTTTTGACCTGAAATAATTGCCCAACATGTGCTTGAATATTTCTATAAATTATTTTCAATGATTTTATTCACAATATATTAAATAGATATTTCAACTAGACTAAAAGTCCTCTGCTGTCCAAACTATTTAGAGATTGGAGTAGTGTTTTTAGGTTGGTTCTAACACATATCAAAAAACACTTATAGATATTAGCATAGAGCAGGCGTCCCCAAACTACAGCCCGCGGGCCGCATGCAGCCCCCTGAGGCCATTTATCCGGCCTCCCCCCCCCCCCCCCCCCCCCCCCCCCCCCCGGCCACACTCCCTTAAGGGGCACCTCTTTCATTGGTGGTCAGTGAGAGGAGCACTGTATGTGGCAGCCCTCCAACGGTCTGAGGGACAGTGAACTGGCCCCCTGTGTAAAAAGTTTGGGGACCTCTGGTTTATATTGAATATTTATGTTAAATATGTAAATATGCAGGTGAAATAGGCCTGGGCCCTTTTTGAAAGAGGCTTGAATTTAGGTTGGTGCAGGCTTTTATTTTACTTTTACTCTATTTCTCTATACTTGTTTAAATCATATATGTATTATATTTATTTATACTAAATGAAATAAGTCAGACAGGGAAAGACAAATACCATATGATTTCACTTCTATGTAGAATCTAAAAAACAAAACAAACAAACTCATAAATACAGAGAACATTTTGATGGTTGCCAGATGGAGGGGAATTAGGAAGATGGGTGAAAAAGCGGGAGGGATTAAGAACTACAAATTGGAAGTTACCGAATAGTTACGGGAATGTGAAGTACAGGATAGGAAGGGCAGTCAATAATCTGGTGCTAATTATGTACGGTGGGAGATGGGTACGAGACTTATTGGGGTGATCACTATGTAAGCTATAAAAATTTCTTATCAATGCATTGTACACCGGAATCTAATGTAATATTGTATGTCAACTATAATTGAAAAATAAAAATTATTATGAATGGGAAAATGGCACTTTGTGTAATTAATTAATGCATTGTAATTAAATTAAATTTTCTGTTAACAGCTTGAGCTCCTAAAAGAATTTACATTACAACGTTGCAGAAGGTATGGTTTCAGCAGAAAATGTGTTTTGAGAAATACTCCAATTTCAGCAAAATATGAAAGCAATGCAAGAGTTATACATTTTCAAGGACAGAAAATCGCGCTCTTGCTCAAACAACCATGCTGCACTTTAGGGAGAATCATTCTAATGATAGACGGAAAAACTAAACTACCTTTTAAAATAGTTATTAAGCCACATTTTGCATAACTTCAGACTCTTGATCTCTAAAATTTCTTTTTAAAGCTATTTAATTGATACTTTTATAACCTGCATTCTGATACATGAATGTCATTCAAGGGAATGGGATTTCTTGGTTTTCTTTTTTTTTTTTTTTTTTTTTTTTTAATTTTTTTTTAAATTTTATTTATTCATTTTTAGAGAGGACAGAGAGAGGGAGAGAGAGACAGAGAGAGAGAAGGGGGGAAGAGCTGGAAGCATCAACTCCCATATGTGCCTTGACCAGGCAAGCCCAGGGTTTTGAACCGGCGACCTCAGCATTTCCAGGTCGACGCTTTATCCACTGTGCCACCACAGGTCAGGCGGTTTTCTATTTATTCTTTAGACATTATACTTTTAAGCACCTCTTTGTGTAACTGATTTAACATGATTAAAAAACAAGACAGATGTTCGGCTTTCTGGACATGGTGCTCCGTGACAGTCAACTTCAGACATAGGGGCTGTTCCTCTGCTTTCTCACTGGGGAAGCTTATACGACAGGGACATTCAAGTTCACATCAAAGTGGGGTGAGAAACTTTTTTTTTTTGTAATTGATTTCTACTGCCCTTGATGTCTATCTTTTGTAAGTTTCTAGAGAATTATGATGAGACAAAATGAATAAAGAGGCAATAAATAAATTTTCATGATAAAAGTTTGTAATTATTAGAGTGGTGTTGATGTAGATAGCAATACTTAACAGCTAAAGAAAGGATATGTTTTGTATCTGGTCAAAGCTGTTGTAAATCACTGTTCCGTAAATATTTATAGTTGAGCCAGAGCATAGCTAGTACTATAAATATTTAAATATTGAATTTAGAGAGCCAAAAAGAGCACAAGTATTTTAAGATTTAATAATAATTCTGGTAATTTTGACACTGAAGTAAGGTTTTGATTATTAATTATGGCTTCACTTCCTGTGAACCCGGGAGGGAGTCAGGAATTGAGGAACTATATGGCTGGCCAGTGATCTAGCGCTAAAAAATCCGAAAGAAGTCGCTAACGATGATTTTTCCCCTTAATAGCAGTTAAGTTCTATTTGCCCAGAGGTCACATCCTTGGGATGGACCCCATCCATCCACTGGCCCCGATGCCAAGGCTGTGCCTTCTCCTTCTCCTTGGCAGGTTGCTGCCTCAGGGAGGGAGGAAGGAGCTCTTTAAGGAATACCTGTGAGTGGCAGGAGCCACCGACGAGACAGACAGAGGGACCCACCTGAGAAGCACGGAGCCGGGGCTGTCGGTGGGGCTCTGCGCAGCCTCCGGGCGGGCCTTGCCTGGGCTGCCGGGAGTCTCAAACAGAAACACCGTGTCGCTGGAACACATCCTTTTCTTCACCATGGTGCACTAGGCGATCGCCAGGTCGAGAAATCTGTTCAAAGGCTCATTTCTGAATCTCCCCAACAATGTGAAAACCTGCGTTTTAGCTTGCTCAGTTCCCGCATTGCAGGAAGCTCTTTCTTCACAGGACTCTTAATCTAGCTGAGGCTTTTTTTTTTTTTTTTTGAAATGAGTTAATGAGTAACGTGTAAGTATGACAGAGGGTGGTTTTGATCCTACCCACATTTGCTCTAAAGGAAAAATAAATGTGTTTGGGAAATTCAGCTTTCAGTTTGCTAACAGGAACACCACACAACTCTGTGGATTTAGGCAGAAAATTCTGTGGAAAAGTCAAGTTTTAAAACAACCAGGTGCAGAGAATGGCAGTCTCTAAACATTAAAAGCAGAGATACTTCTTCTATACCCTGGGCCTGACCAACAGGGTGAAAAATAAAATGTCTTTATGCCTTTGCACATGCGGGAAATAACCAGCCCACCTGCGTGTCACGTTTGGCAAGACACATGGGATTTAAGACTGCGCTGCTTGGTTCTTGGGGACTGAGCAGTCCTGGAGTTCTCATGGAAATAATATGCACAGAGTCAAGGGAACCTGGATGTTGTGCATTGTGCTGCATTGCAGCAGGCTGTGACCTGTATCAAAACAACCAAGGCAGACAAATAAAAAACTCTGGGAGGCAAGGGCTCCAGCACCATCTCTGCGGCTTGCTGGTTGGGTTACCATGGGTGATCCCGACCCCTGCGGAGTTTGGAGTCTGCCCTGCTGGTCTCACAGAATTGGGGTTAAGATGAAATCATGTAAGAGAATATGTTGTGGCCTGACCTGTGGTGGCGCAGTGGATAAAGTGTCGACCTGGAATGCTGAGGTCTTGGGTTTGAAACCCTGGGCTTGCCTGGTCAGGCACATTTGGGAGTTGATGCTTCCTACTCCTCTCCCCCTTTTCTCTCTATCTTCTCTCTAAAATAAATAAAATCTAAAAAAATAAAAAGAATATGTTGTGGAAATTTGCAAATAGGCTATGTACTGGGTTAGGCAAAAGTAGGTTAATAATAATAATAAAGAATATAATAATTTATAAAATATTAATACAAGAATGAATTCTGTGCTTTGCATACTCACTACTGTAAACCTACTTCTGCCCACCCCTGTATTATTATTGCTATTATTTAGAACCCATTTAATCAGGAAGTTCAGAAAAGGAATGTCTTTTTGTGTTATTCTTCAATCACTTAATATTCATGCACAAGGAAAACATGAGTGTCCACCAGTGTGACTAGCAGCAGGGAAGGATTTGGTCCAAGTAGCTATTCTCTCTCCTTGTTTTCCCTGTGACGAGTCAGTGACATTGGAGAGTGACTGGCTTAAGTGAGATATGCCGATTCTGATTGTGGAAGAGAGCAAAGTTTCCAGAAAATCAGACTTTAGCCTTGGTCCCGGCAGTACTTTGCTCTCACCAGCTGATAACCAGTGAGGGACAGGTTTGCACTACTTCACGTGCAGTGGACTCTAAGCACACTTTTGAAATTAGACCAAGTCTTTTGGTGAGAATTAATGGGTGCCTAATACAGTGACCAACTTTCCGCAGTGTACCTGGCATTTTCCTGGTTTTACACTGAATGCTCTATATCCTGGGAACCCCTGTGTGCTGGGGAAAACGTGACAGGTGGCCACCCTGGTTCCCAATGCCATCTCACTACAATTCTGACGCTCTGCTGCTCCCAGCTTCTCTCCTTGTCTTTCCTTGATAGTGCAGTATCTGTATTTCTCTTTTTCCCTTGTATGTTGCAATTATGTTGGAAAGACATTAAATAACTTATAATAAAATATTAGAGTAAATAAACTCATCTCCATACCTCATATAATAGCAAGAACCTGCAGGGCTGTTTCTGTTCCCTTTAAACAAAAAAGTCTAATCAGCGCAGATGTTAATAACTAATACAATAATTGCTACTATCTCCCAGGAAGGATTGAATTTTAACTGAAGGCAATGCTTAAGTTAACTTAGAACAAAATATTTGTAAAGGAGGAAATTCCAGAGTCAGCAGCCAGTCGCTGGATGTATATTTTAGCCGAGAAGCTTGCTTAGCACTCAGCAGTATTTTATTAGCAAGGCTTCATGCCAACTGCCGTGAGTGATACAAAAAATTTTAAGAAATGGGTTCTTGTTTCGATAATGTAGCTAGGAGGAGACAATATACACAATTTGAAAAGTTAACTAATCGTAAAAGGGGAAGTAAGGCAATAGGTAGTAATTGAAGCTAGTATTTCTGGAGTCTCTGTGTATCTAATGCCTTTTGAGTCTATGTAGCATCTCTGCTAGATAATTCCATAATAACATCTTATTTAGTTCTTGCCCAAAGTACATTTTTACAGATGATAAAGCTATATCTTTAAAAGGTTAAGCAAGTTGGCCATAATTAAGTGGTCATGCCAGAATTCATTCATTCATTCATTCATGCATTCATTCATTCCATATGTGTTAACAGAGCATTTATAAAAGGAGGCAAAAGGGAAGATAGTAGGACTCACATGAACAAATAAATAGGCATGGCCAGGTGTGTGCGTGGTAGTGGAGAAGGGTGTATTGGTGAGCTGGTGGAATAGCTTTGGTCATTTCGATGGAGGCTGAATTATGAAGGACCCCGAATGCCAGTGCATAGTTCAAGCTTTATCTTACAGGTAATGGGAACAGAATGATGAAAGGTTAATTTGATGGCCACGTGGATGATGCTTTGGGTGCAGAAGGAGATGAGTTGGCTCATAGCTGCAATCATCTGTTGATAGAGTTATTTCATTTGGGCAGCAACCACCAGTCTATGGGAAGCAGCTCTGAAATAGTTGAAAAAATATTGACTCAACCCTTATGTAATATGTTGAATTAATTCCTTATCGTAAAAAAAACTGTGTTAAAGATGAGATGGCTGAAAGTCTAGAGCAGGGGTCACAAACTCAAACGCCTTCAAGAGCCAGAAAGGTAAGTATCAATAGAACCATGAGGTGAGGAGAGAAACCAGCAGAGGGGAGTAGAAAGGACAGTGCCCATGCCCTCCCTAGTGGCATTCAAATTTTAAATGGCAGATGCTGGTGGGAGGGGCAATCTGAAGGTGTCTGAGGGCAGGAATCAGCTGTGGCTTGCCCGCTGAATTTCACTTCTTGGTAGGAGCTGCCTATGCTAAATCTTTCAAAATTAGCTAGTAGTTGTGTTCAGACTTCATATTCAGGCAGGAGTGAGATTCTGATGGCCCATGACCACTGAAAGCAAGTGTGGATTCTGTCTGATGCTCTCTTTTAACGATGAATGGTGATTGCTGTGCAGCAATTACATCAGCAGGCACGGGCTGCCACGGGCTGACTCCCTCAACTGTTTAGACAGGAACTCTGCTCATGGCATTCCTAGCCTTTGCCACAGCTTTTGTTTTTTTATGTGTAAAAATAAAAACAGAGACCAGGAGATCAAAGATAAGTAACTGGAGTAGGACATTTATGTAAATATAGCTATCAAAGGAGCATGCTCACTAGTAAAAAAAAAAAAAAAAAAGAATCTATGATTACAACTTAAGTCCAACTAAAATAAAGATAGCAGTGACCTTCTGTAGCCTTCCAGAAGTTTAGATGAAAAAATATCACCAAACAAGATAAAAACTGACAACTAGCAGACAATTTTAAGACAGACCACCGATGACTGAAATATCTCATTTTTCTGATGCTCTCCATTAAGTGACAATGTTATAGCTTTATAAACAGAGATTGGAGAAGAGAGCCTGACATGGAAGAGAGAATAGTGAATTTGGGCTACTCCACTTGGTAAATTCTGTCAACACCTCTAGACTTTCCTCCTCTTCTACTGAACAAAGAGATACTGGGCTAAGTGTGGCCTGCTGACATGTTCTATTTTGCCTTTACCATGTTTTATAAGTGGAAGTGTTTTTCATATAAAACATAGTCATCTGGCCTTGTGTGGAAGATCAGATCTGGCAAGAGAGAGTATGACTGGCAATAGTCTGGTTAAGAGCAGTGCCTCCTTGTAAAGTAGCTGAATGCTGCAGTTTGCCGCAGTCTGCAGTCTTCCCCACTGTCACTCTGCCTGCTTTGCTCCACTTGTTCTCATTACCTGCATTGGAGTCTAAAACCGCCAGCCTAGGCGATGTTGAAAGTCTCTAGTTCTAAGTCTCTTTCCTTAAATCCCACTCATTAAAGATTTACTGTAAGATTTTTTTTTCTTCAATGAAACAAGATTCACAGATAACTCCAAGAATTTAGTCTTATGAAATGATGATAATCTATGGTTATTCTATCCAACCATTTTGAAGTCCACAAATAAGGCACTAATACACCTACTGATGCTAGCTAGCCTAGATAGGGGCTGGGGAATTCGTGCCCGTAGATTCTCCTCCTCCTGTTGCGGGTGTGGGATGTGGATGTTGAGGCACAAGACCAAACTAAAAATACCAATAAGCAGAGCTTCAAAACTGAGCTTTCCAGAGGCATGAGATATAAATTTCCATTTACAAATGAACTCGATCTCTACAATTAGGTAACATTATAAATATTTGTGCCTTAAGATTTATCTGCTGAATTATGCTGTATTCAGGCTAAATAATAAAATTAGTTTGTACTAATTTTACTCTAATTAATTATTAGTTACTAATTAATTACTAATTAATATTCTAAGCACATAGTACTGCCATTTGGGCAAAGAAGCATATGGTCTGGTGTAATTACCTGGAGATTCAGACTTTGTCACGAAATAGTCGTATGTGGAAACCCAGTGTCTGGGTATAATGTGAATGTTCCCATAACCCTGGAGTGGGCAATGGGACGTTGTGATTAAGAGTGGGGGCTTGAGGGTCAGGTTGCTTGGATTGGAAGGGTGGCTGCATTGTTTCATTGCTGTTCCTTTAGAAAGGTACTTAACTCTTCCAAGCCTCTGCACAAATGGTAATGGTAATATATAGTATCTCCCTTAAAAGGCCACCGTGAGGACTTGATGACATGTCAAATTTAAGCACGAAGCCTGCACAGAGTAAGCATTCAGAAAATATGACGGATGGGGAGGAGGAGGAAGATTATGATCTGAACTGGTTATAGTTTGACTAAAGTTGAATGAAGTCTTTTTATGATGTAATTGAAAGATATGATTTCCTTTCTGAATGTGACATCAGCCATGTGCCTGCATGAGGCTTGCGGAAGACCTAATCTCAGAGGGAGCGCGATGGTAACAATTTAGGCCCATGGAATGTTGACATTGGTGTTAATGCCCCCGCCAAGCAGCCTAGAATATTCCAGTCTAACTAACGGGCTAGATCATATCCACAATCCCTTCCTTTCACTCAAGCTCCTTCACTCTGTGATTTCCAATAGAGATTGGAGAGGAGGGTCATTCCTCCCCTAAAGTAATGATCCCTTCTCTGAGGGAATGCGGAGAGACCACTTGGTTCTTTTGACAGAAAATATTAGCATATGCATCAGTTGGTGACTTTAGAGGAAGTTGAACCTCCAGAAAGATTAGAAAGTTGATCCTGGCCCTGGCCGGTTGGCTCAGTGGTAAAGCGTCGGCCTGGCGTGCAGGAGTCCCGGGTTCGATCCCCGGTCAGGGCACACAGGAGAAGTGCCCATCTGCTTCTCCACCCCTCCCCCTCTCCTTCCTCTCTGTCTCTCTCTTCCCCTCCTGCAGCCAAGGCTCCACTGGAGCAAAGTTTGCCCGGGCGCTGAGGATGGCTCTATGGCCTCTGCCTCAGGTGCTAAAATGGCTCTGATTGCGGCAGAGCGACGCCCCAAGATGGGCAGAGCATCGCTCCCTGGTGGGCATGCCGGGTGAATCCTGGTCGGGCGCATGCAGGAGTCTGTCTGACTGCCTCCCCGTTTCCAGCTTTGGAAAAAAAAAAAAAAAGAAAGTTGATCCTGCAGTTTTAGTAACTGTGACAATATCAGACGTAAGGCAGTCTTTCTTTTTGTGTATTTGGTCTTTGTGATGTAAGGGAAAGAAATGTCAAGACCCATGGACCTATTCTAGCCCTGCAACTCACTTGGGCAAGTCTTTTTACTGCTCTCAATTGCATTTGCTTAAATTTATGAAATGAATCGAGAGAGTTGATTTTAAACATTATTTCTGTGCAAATTTCTCTCTATTGGTATATTTATTATTTAAACAGTAGTGTTCTGGTAAACCTGTTTTCTAGGGTGGGAGAAGATCTGGTATGTAGTATTTGCCAATTTCCAGAGTGAAGATACTCCCAGCATAGCTGATTTTAAGCTACTGACGTGATGCCCTGAACATGACTTTGAGAAGAGATGCTGATAATTAGCTCTTTTGAGCCAGCATGAGCTGACTCCCTCACACCACTGTAAACATTTGAACACCCAACTTCAACGTTTGGTAAAACATATAAATTTGTCCTAGAATTACCAGATATCAATGTGTTCTTTGATTTAAAGAGCATTATATTCTGACAAATTGCATAGTAGTTATTGTATAATCTGCCTTTGTTTGATTTTTATACAAATTGGCAGTTCTTTCCAGAGAAATATTTATGAATATCATGTGATTTTTAATGTTCCCATGAGGAATTTTCTTTGTATTTTTTTTTTTATTTTGGTAAAATATACACAGTTCACTGGCATTAAATGCATTTCTAATGTTGTGCCATAAACTTTTTAACATACACCTTTTGTTTATAAAACAAAATGCACAAAATATGAAGAATAAAATTACAAAATTATCTGTAATTCTGAGCCTACAGATATAACCACAATGAACGTTTTAGCATTCTCAAAATTATGTTTTACTCTAAAGGACTGACAAAATAGTTCTGCAATTCTGAATCTATATCCAACATTTACTAAATAGATTTTTATTATTTCCAAGGGGCCCTACCATTCCAAGTGAGGAAGAAAGACACAATTTTCTATTCTTTTTCCCCCTTGGGGAGTCCAGGCACCAGAGTAGTGGACAGAAAACCAAAAAAGACATTTGGAGAAATCCATGAAACAGGATTGAGGAAGATTTGTTTGAAAGCAAACATAACATTGGCCAAGATGATTTCAAGATTAGTCTAGGAACTAGGTGGTAGATGGTGAAACTTTAAAACCAATAGGGACCCTATGAAACATCTGTTATAGTTACTTCATGTCATAGATCTATTGTTTGTGCCCAATTCAGGTGCTCTATCAAAGGTCACAAGAATAAGAAGTATTAGAGCTGGGACTGCCCTTTTTTCTCTCTGCTCCGGGCTTGCTAACCTGGCTCCTGTTCACACCAGGCAGAGTCCCCTTTCCTCAACTCAGGGAAGAATAGAAACATGCCGGGACTCCCAGCACTAGCCCCCTGCCCCCGTGTTTAATACAGGACAAGAGAGGGACACAGTCACATACTCTACAATCTTTTGTTTACTACTAGTATTGTGTGAAGTAACAAAAATTTATTTTTACACTTAGGTTTTAACTTTCTTAGGCTCTCTCTTGAATAACAATATTTTAAAATTTCCCCAGTTCTCTGAATTTTAGGGATTCTCCCCATATTTTGCTATTGGATTCCAGGTCCAGTTCATATTTTACTTAAAAACACAGACTCTGTGAATACTTATACTGCCCGCCACTAAATAGCTTTGGTTTTCCAATCTGTAAAATGGGGGAAATAATAGATGTACCTAATAGGTTTGTTGGGAAAGCAAAGTAGTTAATACTTATAAAGACTTTGAATATTTCCTAGCACATAATAAGCACTCAGGAGGTGGTATCATTACCAGCATTTATAATAATATCATAGGGTCTTATTTAAAATAACTGTTTTTGAAGGTTTAAAAAAAATCTTAAAATATTTACATAACATAAAGCCTACCTGTTTAAAGTGTATAATTTAATGGTTTTTAGTATATTTTTTCAGAGTTACATAGCCACCATCATCTAATTTTAGATAATTTTCTCTCTTTTTTTTTTACATATTTCTCTTTTATTCTTTTGCAAGAATATTGAAGTTCGACCCCCTTAGAAAATTCAAGAAAATTTTATTTTTTAATTACATTTTACATTCAATATTATTTTGTATTAGTTTCAGGTGTACAGCTTAGTAGTTAAACAATCATATACTTAACAAAATTGTCACGACATTTCAAGTACCTACCTGGCACCATGCATAATTATTACAATAATATTATTGGCTGTATTTCCTATGCTATACTTTAAATCCCTATTTTCTGGCTATTAATTTGTAGTTATTCTGGAACATTTTCACCACTCTAAAAAGAAACCTTGTCTCTCCATTAGGAGTTACTCTTCATCTTTCCTACATCTCCCTCTTCTGCACTAAGGAACCACTGATCTACTAATGTGCCCTTTGTCTCTATAGAGGAGACACATTCCATGTCTTCTCTATAGAGGAGAAAGTACTTATTCTAGACATTTCATATAAATGGAATCATAGTATATGGGATCTTTTGTGACTGGCTTCTTTCACTTAGCACACTTTCAAGTTTTAGCCACGTTGTAGCATGTATCAGTGCTTCATCCATTTTATGACTAAATAATATTTCATTGTATGGGTATGCCACATTTTATCTGTTTTTTAGTTGATGAATATTTAGATACTATGAATAATGCTAATATGGAAGTTTGTATACAAGTTCTGTGTGGACATAAATTTTAATAATTTTGGTTATATAACTAGAAATGAAATTGCTCTTTTTAACTTTTTGAGAAATTGCCATACTGTTTTCCAAAGTTACCACAACATTTTACATTCCAACTAAACCAACCAGCAATGATGAGGGTTCCAAATTCTGCATATATTTGTCAATGCTTACTTTTTTCTTTTTGATTATAGCAATTTTAGTGGCTAGACTGGTACTTCATTCTGCATTTAATTTGCATTTTTCTAATATTGATTATATTGAGCATCTTTTCTGTGCTTATAGACCATTTATATATCTTTTGGAGAAAAATCTATTCAAGTCCTTTGCCCATTTTCAAACTGGATTATTCGTCTTTTTTATCAAGTTGTGTCCTTTACATATTTTGAATACAAGTTCCTTATCAGATATTTGATTTCCAAATACTCTCTCCCATTCTTTGGGTTGTCTCTTTACTTTTTAATGGTGTGTTTTGAAGCATAATTTTTAAATTTTAATAATGCCTAATTTATCAGTCTTCTCTTTTATATGTGCTTGTGTGTTGTACCTAAGAAATAATTGCCTAACCCAAGGTCATGAAGATTTACTCTTATGGTTTTAAGAATTTTATAGTGTTAGCATTTACATCAGTGTAAGGTCTCTGATCCACTCTGAGTGATATTCTTGTGTGTGGTGTGAGGTAGGGGCCCAACTTTCTTTTTTGCACATTGTCCTGGCACTGCACTCTTTTACTAGCTTTCCAGGTGCTATTGTTGAAAAGGCTATTCATTCCCATTGAGTTGTCTTATCCCCTTTGTTGAAAATGAATTGACTGGCCCTGGCCGGTTGGCTCAGTGGTGGAGCGTTGGCCTGGCGTGCGGGGGACCCGGGTTCGATTCCCGGCCAGGGCACACGGGAGAAGTGCCCATTTGCTTCTCCACCCCACCCCCTCCTTCCTCTCTGTCTCTCTCTTCCCCTCCCGCAGCCAGGGCTCCATTGGAGCAAGGATGGCCCGGGCGCTGGGGATGGTTCCTTGGCCTCTGCCCCAGGCGCTAGAGTGGCTCTGGTCGCGGCAGAGCGATGCCCCGGAGGGGCAGAGCATCGCCCCCTGGTGGGCAGAGCGTCGCCCCTGGTGGGCGTGCTGGGTGGATCCCGGTGGGGCTCATGCGGGGGAGTCTGTCTGACTGTCTCTCCCCGTTTCCAGCTTCAGAAAAATACAAAAAAAAAAAAATACAAAAAAAAAAAAAAGAAAATGAATTGACTATAAATGTTAGGATTTATTTCTAACTAATTATTTTAAACAATATAATTAGAAACTTATTACAATTGATGAGTTTGATCATCGCTGTTCCTTTTGAAGACATGTGTTTTTAGTCTTACCTATACATGTCTACGTAAGTCCACAGCCAAGATTTTTAGTATTTTCCCTTTTTCCTTCTGGTAATCCTGAAAGCACATTTTTTATGTGGTTATTGCTTCTGTTTGTAATGATGGTAATAACAAAGAATACTAATAATGATAATTCTTTTAAAATCTTTAGGCATGCAGAAAAGCATGAACTTCATCTCTTTTTTTTTTTTTTTTTTGTGACAGAGAGAGACAGAGAGAGGGACCCACAGGGATGGATAGACAGGAAGGGAGAGAGATGAGAAGTGTTAATTCTTTGTTGTGGCACCTTAGTTGTTTATTGATTGCTTTCTCATATGTGCCTTAATGGGGGCTGGGGGGGGGCTACTGCAGAGCGAGTGACCCCTTGTTCAAGCCAGTAACCTTGGGCTCAAGCCAGTGATCATGGGGTCATGTCTATGATCCCAGCTCAAGCCAGCAATCCCAAACTCAAGCTGGTGAGCCCATGCTCAAGCCGGTGACCTTGGGGCTTTAAATCTGGGTCCTCTGTGACCTTGGGGCTTTAAATCTGGGTCCTCTGTGTTCCAGTCTGACACTTTATCCACTGCACCCCCCCCCCCCCCAATCAGGTTGAACTTCACCTCTTTTTTTTTTTTTTTTGTATTTTTCTGAAGCTGGAAACGGGGAGAGACAGTCAGACAGACTCCCGCATGCGCCGGACCGGGATCCACCCGGCACACCCACCAGGGGCGTCGCTCTGCCCACCAGGGGGCGATGCTCTGCCCCTCCGGGGTGTTGCTCTGCCGCAACCAGAGCCACTCTAGCGCCTGGGGCAGAGGCCAAGGAGCCATCCCCAGCGCCCGGGCCATCTTTGCTTCAATGGAGTCTTGGCTGTGGGAGGGGAAGAGAGAGACAGAGAGGAAGGAGAGGGGGAGGGGTGGAGAAGCAAATGGGCGCTTCTTCTATGTGCCTTGGCCGGGAATCGAACCCTGGTCCCCCGCACGCCAGGCTGACGCTCTACCACTGAGCTAACCGGCCAGGGCCGAACTTCACCTCTTAAAGATAGACAAAATGAAAGAGTTCATATACTAATATGTTTCCATGTTACTGTTAATTATATTTCTTCAATTTAGCGATCATCCTGCAATTTTTTTTAAAGAAGTGAGTGATAGTGAGACTGGGCTGAATTTAGAAGAGGTAACTGAGATGGTGCTGTCTGTGATGGTTTAGACTTGAGAATTTAGCTCATAGTTTCTTTTAAGGTGTGAGTCAGGTCAAAAGCATGCAATTTATGGAAGAAAAAATGTGCATGTCCAATAACCAAAAAATATTCTCTACCAGTTATTGAAAAATGAAGAAATGACTCAATCGGATAACAAGTTGGACAAGTTTTTTACAGGTCATTTTTGATGCAATGCTGGAAATGATTCCATAAAGAAGTTAGCCTCATTTTGCAGAAAAGAAGTCTGAGACGCATGGAGAACCTAATGAACTGGCCCCATGTCTCCCAGTTTGTGAGTGATCAAGTCCTCCCGAGCCACAGTGAGGTTTGCCCAGACAGTACAGATGTTATTCTGAGATTTCTGATAGAGCAGAGTTTAAGTTCTACACCTGCCCTATGCACTTGTGAAAACTCTATAGAGTTGGGTGGGGTTTGGTGATTGGGGCTGAGCCATCGTAGGAACTTCAGAGATGTAGACCGCTTCTCTGAGAGGCTGAGCTCCAGTGTTTCTTATTAGATGTTCGGGGAGGGAGATAAAGAGTGGAAGGGAACTTTATTTACTTCTCCTAACAATGTTGGGAAATAGGTATCTTTCTCATCACTCTGGAGATAAGAACACCGAAGTTGACTCCTGATCGTCTCTTTTCCTAGTCCCCACATTTGGTTCAACAGTTGCAGAGCTGGATTCCAGGGCAGGTCTGCAGAATCCAAAGCCCCGTGTCTGTCCAGTCTTATACACAGTCTCTCACTAAAAGAAACAGAGCACATGGTTTCCAGTCCCCTCAGGCTATTTCCATTTTATCTAATATGTTTTGTTCCCATCAAGCCCCCTGCACAGTGTCTGTCCTCACGGTGTTCTTGTGAACACGTGACGATGCCTTCACATGTCTTTCTGGAGGCTTTCTCTTTACTGCCCCTGCTCTGGGCTGAGTTAAATAACCTTCCTCTAGAATTCTGTCCTTTGAAGATAGGATTCTGTGAGGGATACTTAAGCAATTGTAGTTGAAATTCTAGAAGAATTGAAAAACAAAACACTTCTCGATGGACTTGGTACTCTGCTAGTAGTTGTATAAGCTTTACATGAGAAAACAAAGCAAAAGCTGAAAAACCAAGAGCCTAACCCATAGTGTCTGTTTACAAGGAAGTCAAAAGAAATTTAACCTAAAACCAAACCTATCTTTCTAGATTAAGAGGAACTTAAAACCAGAGCTAACAGAGTCGACACGGCAAGTGGGACAATGCAAGTGTGTCCCAATCTCATTTTCCCGTAACTGGGAAATACCGAGCTCTCTGAGAGGATTGAGTCCTAGATTGCAGCCACGCTTTCCGTTGCTCGTCGCCTCCCTCTGTGTGAGTTCCCTTTCTCCGGCTTTCTCCATGACATGAAAAACCTCAAACTCTGCTCGTTCTTCTAGGCAATAAACTTCTAAGCAAACGCACCGTGTCAGGTTCCAGAGTACAGGAAAGCAAGCGGGACCACTCCTGTTTTTTGCTCAAGTTCTTGCTCAAGCCCTTGTTGCTGGTAAACAAGGAACATACCCCTACTTGGCAACCAAGAACCTCCTCGCTGGGGAGACTTTCTGTCCCTGAGATACCAGAAAGACCTTTATATAGCAAAGAGGCAGCGCGCTATCCTCAACTGGTTTTTCCCAGGTCTGAGACCTGTCACTTACGGTTTCAGGTCAGCATCCATTTTCACTTTCTTCCCCTGGAGCTTAATCTTCCAGGGCATGAACTGTGCTTGGAAAGCCTGCTGGGTGCTCCTCTTTGTTGGCAGGGACTGCTGTTTTCTCCACATCTTCTGGAGGCCAGCTGATCTTCCAGACACTCTGGGGAGTACCAGGAAGTTAAGTTGACTCCTGATCTGGTCAGTGACAGCCCTTTCAGCCAGTGGCCTGCTACTCTGAAGATTTCTTTTCTGAGTCTGCTCAGAGGGACGGGATCAACCACACCTGAAACCCACATCTGTGGTCAGCAAATAACCACAGAGCCATTCCGTGTGACTCCTGAGATAATATTACCTTCTTGCCTCAAGAACTTTACTTTATCTTAAGGCTGATGTGGGGTCACTTTCACTGACCCCTTCCCATGGTGACCTATGTGTCACTGCAACCCTGGTGACTTTCTTCACTTTAGAAGGCAGAGTATATGCTACCTCAAAGGTTCCATCCTAGTTCTCCTGAAATGGTCTTCAGTTTACTCCTTTAAGTTCATGACTATACATTATTCAAGTTAAACATACCTAACACAACAACTTTGATATTCATTGTTAAATGATATTATCAATTGATCACCCATGTCTCATCTGTGCTTTCTGTAATCAGAATATGCCTTTCTTTGACAACATATTATGTATTTATCATGGTTCTTTCCTCACTGTGGGGCCTCACTAATTATTTACTGATGATCAACCTGTCATGCTAGAAGGTAAATTCACTAGGAAGTTGATCTTTTTCAATTCTCTTTCTTTATAGCTGTTCCATCATGTCACTAATGCAAATACAAAAGTTGCTTATTCATTAAAAGAATAAAGATATTAAAGAAAATTTTTTTAACACAAATCATACAAAAATCTAACTAGCTGAACTCAAATGATTAAATATTTTAAAGTATTTAATTAATTTAAATTTAAAACCATTGCAAAATGAAACATATGTAAGGAAATGATTTGCTTGCATAGGAAATACTAGGATAAAGATTTACCAGTGAGAAGAAAGAGTACAGTTTGCTTGAGGTCAAGACTAGATAATAGAACAAGAGATTTCCATGCATGAGATTATTAGGAAAGCTAATAACTTTCATTCTCTATCTTCCCTTTCCTACTCTTTCGGTCAAAATTTGCTCTTCCGTCCTGTGTCAGATTGAAGGCATTGCTGCTGTCAATTCATTCAATGGCCTCTATGTATCCACACCTTTTGCCTGACAACTTTGTAGTCTCTGCTTCCTCTAACCTGGGCTGGCCTTGTGACTTGCTTTGGCCCATACAATGTGGTAAATTAATACAACAGTGCTAAGTCTAGACCTCAAAAAGCTTTGCATGTCTTCCTCTCTGGCTTCTCTGTGGTCACCATGACAACATGCATGGACAAGGGGCATGTCGCCTGTGAGACCACACAGAACAGCGTTGAGTCATTCCGTCTATCCTAGACCACTCAACTCTCAGCTGACTTGCCATTTGACCACAGGCACATGATGGAACCCAAGCAACATCTAATTGGTCTTGGTCAGAGGAACTACTTGCCATCCTGTAGACTCATAAGAAATAATACACAATTGTTTCAAACTCCTATGTTTTGAGATGGTTTTATTATGTAGCAATAGCTAACTGCTTTAGATCCTATATTCATATTACTAATAGGATAAGCTTCTCCTAGGGAAAATTACATTTGAACTGTTGTCAATGGCTTGAGCTAAATGAATGGAACTTTGAGAGTGTCGTGAATTTTAGTAAGTGGTCAGGGGGAACTTAGGGAATGTGGTGGATCTTCCTGGGAGAATAGCCCAATATGTATAAGAGGGCTGTTATCATAAGAAATAAGGAAGAGGCCCTGGCCGGTTGGCTCAGTGGTAGAGCGTAGGCCTGGCGTGCAGAAGTCCCGGGTTCAATTCCCAGCCAGGGCACACAGGAGAAGCGCTCATCTGCTTCTCCACCCCCCCCCCTCTCCTTCCTCTCTGTCTCTCTCTTCCCCTCCCGCAGCCAAGGCTCCATTGGAGCAAAGATGGTCCGAGCGCTGGGGATGGCTCCTTGGCCTCTGCCCCAGGCGTTAGAGTGGCTCTGATCGCAACAGAGCGATGCCCCGGAGGGGCAGAGCATCGCCCCCTGGTAGGCAGAGCGTTGCCCCCTGGTGGGCGTGCCGGGTAGATCCCGGTCGGGCGCATGCGGGAGTCTGTCTGACTGTCTCTCCCCGTTTCAAGCTTCAGAAAAAAAAAAAAAAAAAAAAAAGAAATAAGGAAGAGTAGTGGTAGTCTAAGGTAGATGATGTCTATTAAAGAACTCAAGATAGTATTTGGTAGACCTACAAACTATTGCCACGGCATCCCTACCCCCCTTCCTTCCAGCCCCGCCTTAAGTCCTCCCGCTCCCCGTCTTACCCTCCCCACACAAAGCTTAGAAGCAGTACCTACCGCTCACTCTTCTCAGGCCTGTAATGGAAGTCCTTCTTCTTCTCACCCCTCTATTGACTGCACTCCGGGTTTTTGTATGGAGGGGATAGCACACCTTTTGTGTAAAGACAAAGCTGGCTTCCGAGTCTGACTCATGTCTAACGTGTTAGGAGCCTCGAACGTGCTAAGGGTGTAGTGTCTGCATTTTCCAGTTTCTTCTCTGAAGAATGGTGATGAGGAAAGGCCCTCAGCAAAGCTCTTTTCTTCCTCTCTGCGGATTAACCTTATAGTTGAAGAAAGAAGTTAGGCAGAATCAGAAGCTATTGTTTTTAAGAAAGTTAGGCCGAGGTTCTTCTGATCACTGGTAAAAATGCTCTCTGCTGATTTAGAAACTTTGAGTTATGGGTCACAGAGTTAGTAAATATTAACCCTCACCCTCCTTTTACTGCCCTTATTATTAACAGCCAGAGAAATGAAAGTTCAGAAACTTTGCATGATGTGGACAGATCCAAAGTCACACATATGTTCGGAGACAAAGTCATAAATATAATCCAGTTTAATCATCTTATTTGTGCCTGATAAAACAAAACAACTCACTTCCCACTCTGAATTAGGGATATGTAACACAGTCATTAGTTTGGCAACTTTTTATAAATCCTATGGGTACTACTTCAGGCAAATAAAGGAACTTAGGCCTTCTATAGGCATTTCATTAACCTGAAGGCCTACTAAGGACACTTATAAACTCAGCTTGTGTCACCTCTACAATCAGGAGCCCAGATGATCTTTAAAAAAATTTTTTTAGGGCCCTGGTTGGTTGACTCAGTGGTAGATCATCAGCTCAGCATGTGGATGTCCTGGGTTTGACTTTTGGCCAGGGCACACAGGAGAAGTGAACATCTGCTTCTCCACCCTTCCCCCTTCTCCTTCTTTCTCTCTTTCTCTCCAACAACCATGGCTCAGATTAGTTCAATGGAGTTGGCTTGAGTGGGCACTGAGGATGACTCCTGGAGCCTCCACCTCAGGCACTAAAAATAGCTTGGTCGTCAAGCAACTAGCAACAGAGGGTTGGGGGGAGGGAAGAGGGGCAGGTGGGCAGAACATTCCTTGGGAAGGGACTTCCTGGTGGATCCTGGTCGGGGTGCATTTGGGAGTCTGTCTCTCTGTCTCCCCTCCTCTCACTTTAAAAAAAACAACAACTTTTTTTTAGACTGTGTTACTTTTCTCATGGAAACCTTCCAATGATTGCCTATTTCACAAAAAAAGAAAATCTAAATTGCAATCTGTGCTCCAGGTCTCTGTTCATCCTGCCAACTTTGTCTGGCTGATGCTTCCCTGTGTTGGCTCTACAAGAAAAGAATTCCCTCGCAGTCCTTGATCTTTTGCAGAAGCACCAAGATGCGAGTAACGTGACTATCAATTATTTTCTAGACAGAAGTGCCAGCTATTGTGCTTCCCAATGTAGCAGCAGTTTTCCTTCTTGCCTTCAGGTTTCATGGCAGGAAACAGAAGTACTTCCTTGATGTTATTGGAGTCTGTGAGAAAGGTGGTGACTCAGCTGATGCCTGTACCCCAGAAAGCTGTAGGGGACAGCGGGTATTCCAGGGTGGTATAGAAGTTTTCATCTATGAACATGGCCTCCTTGTTGCCAGTGGCCTGGGCCTATTCTTTGAGAAGCTGCTATTTCCACATGGGCTAATTCAGCTTGGTGCAGTCATAGCGTACTTCCTTCTTCATGACAAAGGGATCAGTCAGACCCTCTTTAGAGCAGTGCCACTGGGCCAAAGGGCTCATTATCTGTGGGTGATCACAGATAAATGCAGTACTGATGATGTCACTTCCAGGAACTCCTCAACAAGTTTATCAAGGAGCCTGGCTGTGGTCTGAGGTGGAGGGCATTCAACAGCTTTTGGCACACAGATATCATCGAGAGTTTTGCAAGTTTCGTCAGTTTTGAAGAAGTTAGTGTCTGGCAACTTCACCCCAGGGCTTTTTCAAGCTCTTCTACCATGCTGATTTTCTGAAAGGGTAGGGTGAGGTCAATCTCATAGGGTTGGCCATCTGGGTGGTAGGTGACCTTGGAACCACCTGCAATGTGCTTTACCATCCCTGAAATCATCTCTGTGATTCCCGTGAGATTGTGATAGTCTACGCAGGCCATGTAGAACTCACAGGTGGCAAACTCAAGATTGTGAGTCAAATCAATTCCTTCATTCTGGAACTGGCATCCAGTTTCATAAACCCAGTCAATGCCACCAACCACCAGCTTTTTTTTTTTTTTTTTTTAAATTTATTTTATTTTATTTTATTTTACAGAGACAGAGAGAGAGTCAGAGAGAGGGATAGACAGGGACAGACAGACAGGAACAGAGAGATGAGAAGCATCAATCATTAGTTTTTTTTTTTTTTTTTTTTCATTTTTCTGAAGCTGGAAACAGGGAGAGACAGTCAGACAGACTCCCGCATGCGCCCGACCGGGATCCACCCGGCACGCCCACCATGGGGCGACGCTCTGCCCGCCAGGGGGCGATGCTCTGCCCATCCTGGGCGTCGCCATGTTGCGACTAGAGCCACTCCAGCGCCTGAGGCAGAGGCCACAGAGCCATCCCCAGCGCCCGGGCCATCTTTGCTCCAATGGAGCCTTGGCTGCAGGAGGGGAAGAGAGAGACAGAGAGGAAAGCGCGGCGGAGGGGTGGAGAAGCAAATGGGCGCTTCTCCTGTGTGCCCTGGCCGGGAATCGAACCCGGGTCCTCCGCACGCTAGGCCGACGCTCTACCGCTGAGCCAACCGGCCAGGGCCAATCATTAGTTTTTCATTGCGTGTTCTGACACCTTAGTTGTTCATTGATTGCCTTCTCATACGTGCCTTGACCACGGGCCTTCAGCAGACCGAGTAACCCCTCGCTCAAGCTGGCGACCTCGGGGTCTCGAACCTGGGTCTTCCACATCCCAGTCCGACACTCTATCCACTGCGCCACTGCCCAGTCAGGCCAACCACCAGCTTTTTATGGTAGAGTTCTGGAGCAGTTCTCATGTTCTCATATATAAACTCATGTGCAGCTCATTGTGGTAGGCGGTAAAAGGCTTGGCCACAGCTCTCACGGGATGATGTTCGTCATGGTGTTTCAGTCTCTAGGAATCCCAACTCATCTAAGAAACGTATTTTTAATATGGTGATTTTAGAGTGAATGATAAGTTTCTACTTCACAAAGTCATTCAGGATCAAGTCCAAGTATCTCTGATGATATTGTGTTTCCTTGTCTTTGACTCCAAAGTGAAGATGAAGTAACATATGCAAGCAAGGAGGCAGCAGTGTCATCTCATAAGGAATGATGCTCAGCTCGCCCTTTTTGGTTTTCCCAGGATTCCCCTGAACTCCAATTATGTCTCCCACACATTCTTCTGGTTAGTAATTCCTGGAATTGGCCATGACTTGCAACTTGAGCCCCTCTCCTCATAGGTCAGAAAAGATGAGCTTTCCCCAGAAGCTCTTTGGCACGGATCCCACCTGTCACCTTTAAGGTGATGTCCCTCAGGCAGTCCCCAGGCTGTAGGTGACTGTATTCTTGGATGAAGTGGGTGAGTGAGAGGTCACATGGAACTTGTGTGGGTGCGAGTCTTCCCCGCTGACCTTTGGTTGGTGGACTGCTCGGCTGCGGACCTTACAGTATTGGTTTGGGTCCAGGCTCTGCTCCCTGGCACACACGTCGCTGTCAGTGGTGTGGCTGGCGGCAGCAGCGCTGGCTTGGCTTAGTTGTTTCTCACTGATCTCTTTCTGCTTGGCCTCCTTCTCCACTACTTTTTTTCTCAGTTCCCAGGGTCTCTGTAGCTCATTTTTGCCCAGTGTCAGCTGACTGCTGTCTGTGTTCACCGCAGGCCCCTGCACTGCAGCCATCTCTCCGCAGGGCCTGTCCTGAAGGGTCTATGCCAGGGGTCCCCAAACTTTTTTCACAGGGGGCCAGTTCACTGTCCCTCAGACCACTGGAGGGCCGGACTATAAAAAAAACTATGAACAAATCCCTATGCACACTGCACATATCTTATTTTAAAGTAAAAAACCAAAATGGGAACAAATACAATATTTAAAATAAAGAACAGGTTAAATTTAAATCAACAAACTGACCAGTATTTCAATGGGAACTATGCTCCTCTCACTGACCACCAATGAAAGAGGTGCCCTTCCAGAAGTGTGGCAGGGGCCGGATAAATGGCCTCAGGGGCCGCATGCGACCCGTGGGCCATAGTTTGGGGACCCCTGGTCTATGCTTTATTTTAAAAAAGAACAGTTGGCCTGGCTGGTTGGCGCAGTGGATTGAGCTTCAGCCTGTCGTGTGGACGTCCTGGGTTTGATCCCTGGTCGGGGCACACAAGAGAAGCAACCATCTGCTTCTCTCTCCATCCCTTTCCCCTTTTCTCTCTCTTCCCCTCTCGTAGCCAGTGGCTCAGTTGGTTCCAGCATGGGCCCTGGGTGCTGAGGACAGCTTGGCTGATTTGAGCATAAGCCCCAGACAGGGGTTGCTGGGTGGATGCAGCAACCTGTTGGGGTACATGCAGGAGTCTGTCTCTCTATCACTCCTCCTCTCAGTTAAAAAAAAAACAAAAAAGAGTTGTGTTGGTCAACTAAGTTTGTAAATATGATTTTTTGTGTTTGCTCGCTTATATAAATAGTTTGCATTGGGGGCTGGGCAGCACCAGGTATAGGTGGTCTGTGAAATTGCAAATTACCTTCCTGCTTGGGAAGGGCCATTGTTTTGCTAATGTGTGCTGGAGGAGAGGTTTTCGTGCCAGAAAGTTTTGAAAAGAGAGGGCAGAAGGAGAAGAAGAGACAGAAAGAAGCTGTGTTTGCAGAGTGAGAGGGGAGAGAATGCCAGAGCGCTGAAGAAGCCAGTTTTGCAGAGAGAAAGAAGGCATGCAGATGGGGGACCAGAGCTGAGGGATTTGGGGAGCCCTACTGAGATGGGTGGGGCCTTTGATTCTAGGAGAAACCAGAGGAGATTCTGGTTGTGGAACTGGAGTATGCGTCAGGGCTTTGTGAGCCCCGAATGCCCTGTGTGTTTCCTCGTCGGCCGGTGGGAGACTTTAATAAAGGAGTGGCCCACAATTTTTTGGCTCTGCTGTTTCTTTACTGTCTGCCTGAATTCAGTGAGAACCTGCATGTGCATGGCCATGATAGCGTGGCCCCTGGCCCTACAAGTTGTCATTCTGTAATTATTTTGTTAATTTATTTGTTTCTTTTTTCTCCCCACATGTTTCTCCCAACTAGAATGTAAGTGCACAAAGGCTTCTGTGTTGTTTGTCTTGCTCAACCCCCATCTCTATGCTAGTATGTAACACAGTGCCTGCTACATATAGTTACTCCATAGACATATGTAGGATGAACAGAACAAATGCATTATTTGTCTTGCTCAGCATTACAGCCATTTCTGTTCAATGCCCATATAAAAATAAAAAGTAGTGAAATACATCTAAGGCAACATACAAAGCAGGTTTCAAGAAAACACACTCTTCAGGAAAATTTTGAAATAAAATGATCATCCACACAGGATTTTTTTAATGTGAAAAAACTGAGAAAAGAGATAGAATAAAACTGTTAAAAAACTTTTAACACTGAACTTTTGCACTAATGCAGTGGGAGTTAGAAAAACATAAACTGATAATTCTGGTATATTTTTGAAGTCATGGTTTTTGGAAAAGGGCAGGGATCAAAACTACAAAAGGTTAAATATGGCTTTCAGGAACTGTCACTTCATTCTTTGGTATCCGATCATTCATTGCCAACACGGCACTACACCTAGTGGGTTTCCTTCTTTCAAAACTGTGCGCCCGGAAGGGAAGATGCTCAGACCAAGAGGAATGCTGAAACACCGCCCTCAGTCCCTTTGAACAAGCTTCTGCGTTGTAACCAAAATAAATTTAAGGAGAGATTGTCAAACGGATACTGAGTTATATATTTATTTTGGTGTGATATAATCCTTTCCTAAAAGTTTGGAGAAGTGGGGAGGAGAGAGAGAAAAGGAAATGAGAATTGTTTTTTACTGAAAGGGAAATGCATGCATACCAGAAAGTTGCATCTGTGATACCTTGGCACCACCTAGTGGTGAGTGAATCCTGTTCTTTTTTTAAGTGGTGGTTCTCAAACTTCCCTGGTTTGTCTCAGAATCACGCAGTAACCTTGTACAAAAACTCCTCTCTTATAGATCCTGATTCTTTAGGTTTGATGTGGGGCTTGGGCATTAGAGTTTTAAAAAACAAGTTTCCCATGTGATTCTACTTTAGCTGATGGTTTTAAAACTCAGAACTACATCTGGAATTAGTCTCTTGTTTTTATGATTTCCCCTCCCTTTTTCTTTCACCTTTGTAAAAAGTGTTTATACAGTGTGTGTGTGTGTGTGTGTGTGTGTGTGTGTGTGTGTGTGTGTATGACAGAGACAGAGACAGAGATAGAGAGACAGAGAGAGGGACAGATAGGGACAGGAAAGGAGAGAGATGAAAAGTATCAATTCTTTGTTGCAGCTCCTTAGTTGCTCAGTGATTGCTTTCTCATATGTGCCTTGAGGGGGAGGGGGCGGGCTATAGCAGAGCGAGTGACCCCTTGCTCAAGCCAGTGACCTTGGGCTCAAGCCAGTGACCTTTGGATTCAAGCCAGAGACCACGGGGTCATGTCTATGATCCCACGCTCAAGCCAGTGACCCTGTGCTAAAGCTGGAGACCTTGTGGATTCAAACCTGGGTCCTCTGTGTCCCAGTCTGATGCTCTGTCCACTACACTAACACCTGGTCAGGCTATACAGGATATTTTACAATTAAACCAAAGTGAATTGTGACTAATACTTCTTTGAAATTTTCTGAGGATTTTGTGACATTCAAATCAAGTGTGTGTGTATGAGGCAGGGTAGCCCTAAATCAGTGTTCCAAGTCTAGCCAATATCCAACTATTGCAGATGTTATTTGTAATCTGTCTAATTTCAAGTGTCCTTTTCTATTGTCTGTCATCTTCTAGACCAGTAATCCCCAAACCCCAGGCTGTGGACCAGTACCGGTCCGTGGGCCATTTGGTACCGGTCCGCAGAGAAAGAATAAATAACTTACATTATTTTCGTTTTATTTATATTTAAGTCTGAACGATGTTTTATTTTTAAAAAATGACCAGATTCCCTCTGTTACATCCGTCTAAGACTCACTCTTGACGCCTGTCTCATAGTTCGACAATTATATTTAAAAATACCACAGTTTTTATGCTAGTTGCATAATTTTATTTTGTGCATTTATCTGTCCCACCCTAAAGGCCGGTCTGTGAAAATATTTTCTGACATTAAACTGGTCCGTGGCCCAAAAAAGGTTGGGGACCACTGTTCTAGACTATTGACTTTATTTATTTATTTATCTTGTGGGAGAGATAGAGTTAGAGAGAGTTAGGGACAGACAGACAGGAAGGGAGAGAGATGAGAAACATCAATTCTTCATTGCAGTTCCTTAATTGTTCTTTGATTGATTTCTCATATGTGCCTGACAGGGGGTGGGGAGGGTTACAGCAGACCGAGTCACCCCTTGCTCGAGCCAGCAACCTTGGGTCTAAGCTGGTGAGTCTTGCTCAAACCAGATGAGCTTGCGCTCAAGCTGGCGACCTTGGGGTCTCGAACCTGGGTCCTCCACATCCCAGTCCGATGCTCTATCCACTGCGCCACTACATGGTCAGGCTAGACCAGGGGTCTCAAACTCGTGGCCCGCGGGCCGCATGCGACCCGCCGAACAATTTTGTGCGGCCCGCAGACTAATCCACGGGTTTACTTAATTTTATCCAAAATATTTTGAACTTCGTGGATTAGTCTGCGGGCCGCACAAAATTGTTTGGCGGGTCGCGAGTTTGAGACCCCTGGGCTAGACTATTGACTTTAATAATTAAAACTTTTTAACTTTTCATTTTGCAGTCATTTCAGATTTACAAAATAGTTGCAGACATACCAAGAATTTTCATGTATCACTCATCCAGTTTCCCCATGTGCTAAAACCACAGCACAATCACCCAAATCAGAAAACTAATGTTGATTTAATACCATTGCCTGGCACACAGACTTTATTTGAATTTTCCGGTTGTTTCACTAATGCTGTTTTCCTGGTCGGTAGTCTAACCCAGACTCTCATACTGTATTTAATTACCATGTCATCTTAGTCTCCAGTCTGTGGCATCCCTCAGTCTTTCTTTGTTTTTCAATAAACTTGATTTGATGCTTTTGAAAGGTATTAAACAATTATCTTGAAATACCCTTCAATTTGAGTTTTCTAATGTTTCTTCTTGATTACAGGTTATATATTTTTAGCAAGGAGTATTGTTTGTATTCTCAGGGCATCAGCTCCAGAAACATGACACCAATTTGTCCCATTACTGATGACATTAATTTTAATCAGTGGGGGTTATGAAAAGCTCTTCTGGTTGTTTTTTAAAAATATAATTGTGGCCCTGGCCGGTTGGCTCAGTGGTAGAGCATCAGCCTGGCGTGCGGAAGTCCTGGGTTCAATTCCTGGCCAGGGCACACAGGAGAGGCGCCCATTTGCTTCTCCACCCCTCCCCCTCTCCTTCCTCTCTGTTTCTCTCTTCCCCTCCCGCAGCCGAGGCTCCATTGGAGCAAAAGATGGCCCAGGCGCTGGGGATGGCTCCTTGGCCTCTGCCCCAGGCGCTAGAGTGGCTCTGGTCACGACAGAGCGATGCCCCAGATGGGCAGAGCATCGCCCCTTGGTGGGCATGCCGGGTGGATTCCGGTCGGGCGCATGTGGGAATCTGTCTGACTGCCTCCCCGTTTCCAGCTTCAGAAAAGAAAAAAAAAAAAAAAAAAAAAAAAAAAAAAAAAAAAAATATATATATATATATATATATATATATATATATATATATATATATATATATATATATATATAATTGTACATCAGGTGGCTCTGGAAGAGATGCTTCTGGTTGTCTTGCAGTAAGTTTGTCCTAGAAAGAATACTCTGGCAACAGGTAAGTCTAAATGAGATGACACAGTCTGAAAGAGAATGTTAAACACTTCATGGAGATCCAGGGTCTGCGCCACCGCCTCAGGGACGTATGTCCAGCTCGGAGGCAGAGAAGGGGTTAACGCCTCTGGCGGAAGGGACGCATGGGTAAATACTCCTGCCTCTCCTACTTCAGACAGGCCTCATTGTGAAGGGTTATGAGTGCTAGGCTCAGGATTTTATCCCAGAGGCAGAAGTGTGTTTGAAGGAAAGAGTAGTGTCAGAGAGAATTTTAATTTGGATCCTTGATACTTTGGTGGTAACACGGAGGGTAGCTTGATGTGGGAAAGAGCCAGGCCAGAGACAGATATCAGAAGTCAATTACAGTTGTCCCGATTAAAAATAAATGGGATCTAAACCAGGCAGAAAAGGGCTGGAGAAATTTAAAATTGGAGACTTGAGAGTCAAACCACAACTACAATAGCTGGCGTTCCTTACTGAATTGGTATATTACATAATGAAAAGCATTCTGGGCGCTCATTCAGGGGTCTTCAAACTTTTTATAAAAACTGCCCACTTTTGCAGTGCTGGTCAACCTGGTCCCTACTGCGCAACCAAACAGCGCTGCGATTGGCCCACGATGAAAGCTGGACCGCCCACTAGTGGGCGGTAGGGACCAGATTGACCAGCACTGCAAAAGTGGGAGGTTTTTATAAAAAGTTTGACGACCCCTGGTTGGGCTGCACCCAGCTAAAGAACTGTCTTTTGCTGCTCTTACCTAAGGTATAGTCATGTAGTGTTCTTCTTTTGGGGTTTGTGGGTCATTGTATTAGCCAGGATATAGATATAAAGAAATAGATATAAATATAGATATAAATAGATCTATCTATCTATCTATCTATCTATCATCAGTCATCTATGTATCTATCTATAATGTATGTATGTATGATATGTATGTATGTATATATGTATGTATGTATCTACCTACCTATCTATTTATCTACCTATATCTATGTAATAGGAATTGGGCCACACAGTTATGAGACTGAAGGTCTCACAAACTGCCGTCTGTGTGCTGGAGAACCAGGAAAACCAGTGGTGCAGTTTGGTCCAAGTGTGACGGCTGAGAACCAGGAGCTCTGATGCCCAAGAGCAGGAGAAGATGGACATCACTGCTCAAACTGAGAGAGAGAGAAGTTGCCTTTCATTCACCTTTTTGTTCCAGTGGGTTGGATGATGCACGCTGTGCTGGTGAGCTCAAATCTCATCATTCAGTCCACTGAATCAAACGCGTTCTTTCCCAGAAGCACCCTCACAGACACACCCAGGATGTGCCAGCCAGCTGGACGTCTCTTAAGTCAGTTGAGTTGATACGTCGAATTAACCGTTGCGCTCAGGAACTCTCTGCAAAGACAGCTTGTGTCTGCTTCACCGAGTGTCCTCCTGCAGAAGCTCATGCTCCTGCCCGTGGAGTCAGCAGACCCCGGAGGGTGAGGGCAACCTTGCGAGTCCTGCAGCCTGAGCTCAGCCACATGTCACGGCACCTCATTCTGTCAGTCAGAGCAGTCACAGGGTAACTCACATGGTGGGGAGGTGGACCCCATCTCTTGATGGACGGAGCTAAAATAGTTGATGACCATGTTTGATTTATACTAGCATAGCTTAATAAGATAAACATCGGGTTTGGTTTGGTTTTGAAACTAGAATTCAAACTACTCATGTGCTGACAGATCACTCTTATTGCTTCTTACTGATCCCCTGGTCCATTCCAATACCTCTGTTCTTGTTCCTGATAAATGTTTTCAGCCAGGATCCTTGAGACCTGTGATAGCGTTAGTCAACCTTCTGTAAGTAGAAAGATGTATAGGATTCTCAGAATACATCGCTCCCTAGTTCCCTGGAATTATATAATTAATATTTTTATTTATTGATTTTTTGTGAGAGAGAGGAGTGAGAGAGAGAGACAGAGAGAGAGAGAAGGGGGAGGAGCAGGAAGCATCAACTCCCATATGTGCCTTGACCAGGCAAGCCCAAGGTTTCGAACCGGCGACCTCAGTGTTCCAGGTTGACGCTTTATCCCACTGCGCCACCACAGGTCAGTAATTAATATTTTAAAAAAACTGTTGTAAATGACTTCAAATGAATTTCTTTTTTTAATAAACTAATAAAAATTTTTTGGTGACTTTTTTTTAAGGGGGAAGAAAAGGATGTATTTATTTTCATAATATGGTTATCACTCAATATTTCTGAGAACATTTTTGATAATTACACTAATAAAAATCTTTATAATGAACTATAAATAATTTGTTTTAAATGCTAGCAGTTTTCTAAAGCACTAGTAAGTTTTTCTTTTTTTTATTAAGTGAGAGGCAGGGAGGCAGAGACAGATTCCTGCATGCCCCCCCCCCCCCCCAGCTGGGATCCACCCCACAAACCCCTACCAGGCAATGCTCTGCCAGGCTGGGCCACTACTCAAGCTATTTTAGTGCCTGAGGCCATGGCATCAGTGCCCCAGGCCAACTTTGCTCACTATTCAAACCGGGGCTGCAGGAGGGGAAGATAGAGAGAGAGAGATGGGGTGAGGGGAGGGAGAAGCAGATGGTCGCTTCTGCCGTGTGCCTTGACCAGTAATTGAACCAAGGACTTCCACACATTGGGCCTATGCAGTACCACTGAGCCAACTGGCCAGGACCTAAAATTTTCAGCACCTTAAATATCAGAATAGTTTAGTAAGTTATAACTTTCATAAAATGATTGTGCATGCTCATGGAAATACCAAAAACTTATAGAAAGAGCTTTTTAAAATTTATTTATTATTTATTTTATTTATTTTTAATTTTTATTTATTTATTCATTTTAGAGAGGAGAGGGAGAGAGAGAGAGAGAGAGAGAGAGAGAGAGAGAGAGAGGAGAGACAGAGAGAGAGGAGAGACAGAGAGAGAGAAAGGGGGGAGGAGCTGGAAGCATCAACTCCCATATGTGCCTTGACCAGGCAAGCTCAGGGTTTCGAACCGGCGGCTTCAGCATTTCCAGGTCGACGCTTTATCCACTGCGCCACCACAGGTCAGGCAAAAGAGCTTTTGATAACCCGTGTTTAAAAACGGCAGAAAGAAAATGCAAATGTCTTTGTACAGGAGGACTTGTTTGGTCAAATGTCTTACAATGTGTGAGAAGGTCTGCTCCCTAACAGAGAAGCTGCCTTCACATCAGCCGGCCTTGAAAGGCAGAATGTCATAGGCAGGAAAGGAAATATTTTTCTTCAGAGAGCAAAGCCAGCCTTTTCATAAGGCTAAATTTTATTTTCTTTTGAACCAAGATCCCTGATGCAGTTCTGGGCAATTCTTTCCAAGACTGTTTCCTGGCTTATCTTACAGAGCTCTTTGCAGTCTTCCATTTCTTTGCTCAAATAACTGCTTCTTAACAATTGACTTCAGGCTATTTCAAGAGGTCACCTTAGTCACCGTTCCCTCTTTTGACTAAACCTTTATATTGCAACACTGGGACCCGTGTGTCTCAACCTGCTTGTTTGTCTTGATGCTCCTGAAACAAAACAATACAAAACAAAAGGCAATTTCATATAGCAGTGACAATGAAGACACTGTTGCCACACACGAGAACAAAGATGAATGTCACCAATACAATTTGGAGCACCACCCCCAAATATAAAAACCAGACAGAAAAGAGTATATGCTGAATGAACCATATACATAAGGTTGGAAAACAGGCAAAGCTAATCTATAGATTGACCAGGTTAGGGGTCCCTTAGGGGGTGAGGTGAGGTCAGGTAGGGACATAAGTGGGGCTTTTCTGGTGCTGCTTATAGTCCTGATACTGGTGACATTGGTGGGCTTGATTTGTGAAAACTTTTTGAGTTGTGCATTTACGATATGCATATTTCTATTTGTTTGTTACGTTCTTTAAAAAGTTGGACAGTAAGGAAAGGTGGTTCTTTTGACTTTCATGGGAAGTGTGAGATTGGGTATCTCAAGTGGTGTGTTAAGAACTTTCGGCCTTGGCCAGTTAGTTGACTTAGTGGTGAGAGCATCAGCTTGGCATATGAATGTCTCAGGTTCAATTCCCTGTCAGGGCACACAGGAGAAGTGACCATCTGCTTCTCTTCTCCTCCCTCTCCCCCTTCTCTCTTTCTTCCCCTCCTGTAGCCAGTGTCTCGGTTGGTCCAAGCATTGGCCTCAGATGGGGGTTGCTGAGTGGGCCCTGTCGGAGTGCATGCAGGAGTCTGCCTCTCTATCTCCTGTCCTTGTATTTATTTATTCATTTATTTATTTTTCTTCTTTTCCAAGTGAGAAGAGGGGACTTCACAGAGAGGCTCCATGGAACCATCTTTAGTACCGAGGGCTGATGGACTTGAAGCAGTAGAGCCATGGCTGTGGGAGAGGAAGAGAGAGAGAGAGAGAGAGAGAGAGAGAGAGAGAGAGAAAGAGAAGGGGAGAGGAAGGGGTGGAGAAGCAGGTGGTCGCTTCTCCTGTGTGCCCTGACCGGGAATTAAACCGGGGACATCCATATACCAGGCCAATGCTCTACCAGTGAGCCAACTAGCCAGGGCTCCATTCTCTCATTTTAAAAAAAAGAGAAGAAATTTTCTAAGTTTACAACATTTACTTTTTTTTAGATCTATTTTATTGCAGTGTTGATTTTGATTTGTTTGGATTTTGGTCCCAACATAAAGCACATTTAGGAGATCAAATATCCAATAAATCAGTGGCAATCAGAAACAGAATGGAAACAATACAGAACAAAATGAAACTCAACACAATGGTTACTGCATGTAAGACTGTATTTCATTGAGAAAAGAATGATCATGCTCCACTCAACCAAGAAACCCCAAGAAGAAAAACCCCCAAACACACTGATATCACTGAAGCCAATGTTATCTAACTTCTCTCTCCCCACACTTTTTTGTTTTGTTTTGTTTATTTGTTTCTTGGAGACACCTTCTAAGACTATGTCATTTGATATTTCTTGGTTGATTCTGTCCAGCAGAAAGTTGTGCATTCTTTTTTGGAAGGAGAAGGATAAAGGAAGTGGACTAGTAAAACTAATGAAATAGTTCACATTTTCCAAAACTCACATTTCAACGTTAGTGATACGTTGTTAGTCAATTTTTATTTCCCATAACAGCACTGACTGCCCTCCCAGTTGGTGCCTCTTCCAGGAGATTTGTAGACTGTAATAGAATGCTGGACATAATGCCTGAACTCATTGTTCCCTCCTCCTGGTAGAAGGAGTTGAAATAATATCAATGATGCTATCCTTAAGACTCTAGCGTCTGCATATCTGGGGTGTTACCTTCAAGCTGGAAGTTAGAGAGGAAAACACAGATCAGCTATTTCAATTGCTGCTGCCATGCCAGGGATAGAACTGTGATGGGTGGAAACACAGTTCATTCTCGGGACCCAGAACTTAAGGTGAACTGAATGCCTTATCCCATCTTTCTGTGAACCTAGTCTACGGATGGTGGGATTGAATTCATCTCAACAAACATTTATTGAGTGGCACTTACAGTACAAAACATTAGGGATCGAGCTAGAATTGTGGGAGGGATGAGCATGGGCATAAAAAAATTGTAACAATATGATAAGTGCCATTGTATAGTAATACAGAAATGGCTTCACACACAGAGAAAAGAAAGCAACGAACTCTCCTGGTGGAGTGGAAGGCCACAGAGGAGGATTTTAAAGGAGTGGGCATTTGCCAGGTAGATGAGGTGGGGAAGGGCATTACAGGCTGTAGGGAGAGCACAGAGGCTTCACTTCCCACAGAGTGAGCAGGAAATGGTGAGAGGTGGGCATGTTACAAGCTGGGGGCTGGGTGCGGGGAGGTGCTGGGATGGAAGCAGGTAACCTGGGACAGAGTCTGGTGTTAGGAGGGTCTGGGAAGGGGTTCGGATTTTACCTGAAGAGCAGTAGGATTGTAAACAGGGGAGCAGCACGAGCCTCCCTGTGTTTTAGGAAGGTAAGGTCAGCCGTGATGTGGATTGTGGGTTACAGATGGGAAAGCAGACAAGGAAGCCAGTAGGAATCGCTGGAATTATTAACACTCTGAACTACTCCAAGGAAGCAACTTCTTGGGAGGCAGAACTCATCCTAGATTTAAATAAGCTATTGCATTCAGACAGTGGAATGCTGGAAAAGCATGAAAGTGATAATATTGATTTAGTTTAGTGATATAGACACATTTCCCAAAGACACTGTTGAATAAAAAGTTTGCAAAAACACGAGTCATAAGGTTCTGATATTATCTATACCTATCATGTGTGTGTATGTATGTATGTATGTATCTATCTATCTATCTCTCTCTCTCTCTTTATCCATAAGTATACATAGAAAAAAAACACTGAGAGACTATACAGTACACTAAAATGTTAACAATAATATTTACTTACTAGTAGGTTTTTTGGTAATTTGGAAAAAAGCAATTCAGATGCTTAGATAGGAACATAGTACCTATGTGGAAGCTTAGAAAAACTTTCCCCCCTATATTCTTTTTTTTTTTTTGTATTTTTCTGAAGCTGGAAACGAGGAGAGACAGACAGACTCCCGCATGCGCCCGACCGGGATCCACCCAGCACGCCCACCAGGGGCGATGCTCTGCCCACCAGGGGGCGATGCTCTGCCCCTCCGGGGGGTCGCTCTGCCGCGACCAGAGCCTCTCTAGTGCCTGGGGCAGAGGCCAAGGAGCCATCCCCAGCGCCCGGGCCATCTTTGCTCCAATGGAGCCTTGGCTGCGGGAGGGGAAGAGAGAGACAGAGAGGAAGGAGGGCCCTGCATGCCAGGCCGACGCTCTACCGCTGAGCAGGCCCCCCCCCCAGAGCCCCCCCCCCCTATATTCTGACCCTTATAGAAACCTAGTGGGAAGTCTGGCATTTCAAGGTGAGAGAGGGGTGTGCAGAACCAAGAGGAGCATGGAGAAAGAGAAATAGAAAGTAAAAATATGAGAACAGAATGTAGAAATGGGATTATTGAGCTGAGAAGAGAGGCAGGAGGACACTTTTGTTTAACAGGTGTGTTAAAGTTTACCTCTGGATGCTTTTCGAATTGCTTCGAATAGTCAGAGTCTAAGGATGTCACTCCATGAAAGTGAAGGTGGTGGTTTGAACGGCCTCTCGGGGACCTTTCCAGCTATATGATTCCTTGTATCATCTGGTTCCACTGTTTCAATAGATGAAGGGAACTCACAGTCTTATATGTATTATATTATCTCTTGGATTATTTTAAGTATTCTTTCCTGAAAACAAAATGGGCTACCAGTGCAAGATTGAATTAATGCTTTTGGATAATTCAATTTATATGCAATTGTGTGGTACCGAATTGATCTTTCTAATTCAGAACTAAACCTCATAGAAGTGCTGGGGGTTGGAAAGGTAGCCAAGGAAAGGAGGAGGAGCTTAGAATCGAAAGAGAAGGAAAGGAAAAGAATCAATGAGATTAATTTGCAGGAGGATGAATGTGTTTATGATGAAAGAGATCAATAGTCATACTGTCATTTTTTACTTCACTGTGACAAAAGACAGTGATGCTCAAAGGAAGAGGTACTGATGTAAAGTCAATCCACAAGGTTCATCTTGGGTTGGTATTATGCCCTTATGAGGAATCACCTCCTGAGAGTGCTCATTCTCCGGGGTCCTGGGACAACTCAAGTTTACCTCCTTTCATTGTTCAGACCCCAGGCCCTGGCTGCTTGCTTTCCATACTGATTTCTACCCCTCATTCTTTTACTAGTACTTCCTTTTGGTTATTTAACTGCTCTATGCTCCTGTTCCTTAATTTTTAAAGCACTGAAATTAGACTAGATTGTTTAACAATATATTTAAAAATTATGGACCCCTTGAAACAGAGAAGTGTAGTGCTGTTCTGGCTGGAGTCTGGTGGAAAAGTTACAATTGGCTCTTACTCCTCTAGTGCCTTTGATCAGGGCTCCACCGAACCAGGCGTGCAAACCCCTGGACCCGATACTGTGCTTCCTAAACCAGGAGAGATTACTGTGGTCTGGATTATCTTGAGGACAATAAAGACCCTTCCTAAGATGATATTTTGCTGTTCCATATTACATTTTCAGCTGGTGTTCTTAAAAAGAAAAATTTGTGTTCTTGTGGTCACCTAGTAATAGCTGGGCACTCAGGATCAGTTCTTGTGTTGGATAAGAAGAAATGTAGCTCTCAGAATCAGAAACACTGTTTTCCTTCTCTGCCACTGTCTTGCTGAGGGGTCCTTTGAAAATTGCTCAGCCTCTCCATACTTCATCTCCCTCTCACTTTTCCATAAAGATGCTATGAAGACCTGTGGCTGGGATGCACACCACTTTGAGCTTCCGGGAGAATAGAGGGAGCTGGGATCCGTCCTTGAAAACGGTGTGGAAAAAAGCAAGGTGGAGATCTAATTACAGGATAGTTAAGAATATGTGCTCTCCATTTTATGAATTTGACTCCACAGGCAAGAGAAGTGAAGGCAAAAATTAATGAATGGGACTACATCAGACTAAGAAGTTTTTGCTCAGCAAGAGAAACTGATAACAAAATAAACAGAAAGCCAATTAAATGGGAAATGATATTTTCAAACAACAGCTCAGATAAGGGCCTAATATCCAAAATATACAAAGAACTCATAAAACTCAACAACAAACAAACAAACAATCCAATAAAAAAATGGGAAGAGGATATGAATAGACACTTCTCCCAGGAAGAAATACAAATGGCCAACAGATATATGAAAAGATGCTCATCTTCTTTAGCTATTAGAGAAATGCAAATCAAAACGGCAATGAGATACCACCTCACACCTGTTCGATTAGCTGTCATTAGCAAGACAGGTAATAGCAAATGTTGGAGAGGCTGTGGAGAAAAAGGAACCCTCATCCACTGTTGGTGGGAATGTAAAGTAGTACAACCATTATGGAAGAAAGTATGGTGGTTCCTCAAAAAACTGAAAACAGAACTACCTTATGACCCAGCAATCCCTCTACTGGATATATATCCCAAAAACTCAGAAACATTGATACGTAAAGACACATGCAGCCCCATGTTTATTGCAGCATTGTTCACAGTGGCCAGGACATGGAAACAACCAAAAAGCCCGTCAATAGATGACTAGATAAAGAAGATGTGGCACATATACACTATGGAATACTACTCAGCCATAAGAAATGATGACATCGGAACATTTACAGCAAAATGGTGGGATCTTGATAACATGATATGAAGCGAAATAAGTAAATCAGAAAAAACCAGGAACTGCATTATTCCATATGTAGGTGGGACATAATAGTGAAACTAAGAGATATTGATAAGAGTGTGGTGGTTACGGGGGGGGAGGGGGGAATGGGAGAGGGATAGGGGGTGGGGAGGGGCACAAAGAAAATAAGATAGAAGGTGACAGAGGACAATCTGACTTTGGGTGATGGGTATGCAACATAATTGAACGACAAGATAACCTGGACATGTTATCTTTGAATATATGTATCCTGATTTATTGATGTCACCCCATTAAAAAAATAAAATTATAATAATAATAAAAAAAAAAGAAAACGGTGTCTTTGTGCCTGTTTGAGTGCAGGTTTGAGCTCCTCTGGACCTCCATGTCTCTCCGACTATCCCCTTGTCTGGTGGAACACTCGTAGCCACTTCCCTCGTAAGGGCTTGAATAAAGAGAATCATTATTACATCTTTGGGGAAAGCATTTTATGCTGCTATTTGGTCTTCCGCTCTGGACATAGTGTATGAAAGGCATGTAGAACTATTCTCCTTTAAGGAAAAAATAATCGTGTCATTGTTTCTGTCACTGTTTCAGAGATGCAAGTCATTTCCATTGGATGGCACTTCCTTGACCCTCTAAGGCTGCTGGTCACAGGGACTGTGAAAAGCTTGGAGGGACATTGGTAAAGGAATTGATTCAAGGCAGCAGAAACCTCTTATGGCTACAACCTAACTGACCTTTCTTGGTATTCACTCAAAAGCTGGATCTGGGACCTCTATTTTGTGGCAATACATCTTCATTGGGACTTAGAAGTAAATATATATATATATATTTACTTTTAATATATAATAATATATATATTAAAGCTCTAAGAAGGAAGCAATTTGTCTTGAACACAGAGGATTTGATCTTGAGAAAGAGGTGAACAGCTAACTTGTTTATTTTTTTTTTTCAATGAAAGCTAAGGATGATGAATGAAATGCCTAGGGCTAAGAAGGTATCTTCACAGCAGAGTGGTTTATCCTTGAGAGGATTTTAAATCAACACACAGGTAGTTACCTGGAGAAGGAGCACTTGTGTAGCTGTGATCAGTGACTTTTTCATACGAGGTTTCAGAAAAAAAAAAAGCCTCCAACATTCTATCTTGCAAACCTGAAAGAGTTGGTATCCAGAATTTAAAGGAACATATCTTGCAAATTATAATTCCTCCTCTTGTGCCAGTGAACTCTATAGAAAATACGTAAAGCCAGCCCTGTGGAGGTATGCTGTGCTGTTAAGTGAGGACATGCACCACTATTTGACTTTTCCTTTATGTGGGTCTTTTTTATAGACACTATTCTATATATGGGCATTCCATCTAATGAGAATGGGTATTGGAGTAAGATTTCTTAAGACAAAGCTTTCCGAAACAGATTTGATTGGTGTGCTAATATGGAATTTGAGTCATATTACTATTTTGATCAATTACAAAGCTTGACATTTGCCCTATTTTTGTTTGTTTGGTCACATGGACTGGCATAGCAACTAGTCATTTGATGTTAGTCTTTGTACAAACAAACAAAAACAAAAAAATCCTCCCAAACCAAAAAACAAACAAAAACTCTGTAAGTGTGTGCTACTCTTATTGAATAATGTGAAAAAACATGCTTCCCTTTAGAATGGTCTGCTTTAGAACATGATTTAATGGAAATGTTAAAAATGGCCTGTATTTTTTTCCCCATACTTTTCTATGTGCTTGATATACATTATGTCATGTCATCCTTTAAATAACTCAGTGTGACTAGAACTATTATGACCTCATTCTATGAAGGAGGAAACACAAGTGACTTGCTCACAATTACCCTGTCCGTAAGGGCGGGAGCACAGATCCAGCACTCAGGACCTAGAGCCCAAGCCCTTGACGGACTTTACTGCTGCCATCGTCACAAGGGAAACACAGGGTGGCCTGCATTTACTGAACACCTACTATGGTGTAGACTGAGGAGAAGAGAGGTACACAAATGTCCTATAAAGGCCATGGTGTTAACCTTGGGACTAATACATCCAGTTGGGAAGATGGCATACACACCAGTATGACTTAGAGTCAGGTAAGTACATGCTAAATCTAAATTAATTATACTCCATGGTATGTAATTTAGAAATATTAAAGTGTATATAAAAAGGAAGGTTTAGAATAATTGAATAAAGATAAGTTATAACTAACTTTCTGTTACAAAAAAGACCTAGGATAAATACATGCCTAAGGAAAGGATAGATACCAGTTACCGAATCCATGGAATGATTTTGTCCCATCCAGGGCAGAGAGTCTCTCACTCATTGAATTCATCACACTTGGATAGGCCACCGAATATTTGGTTCAGGCGAAAAATACCATTGGCACAATGTTGGTGAACTTCCAACTGTGACTCACTTTGTTAGGGCCTCCAGGTGGTATATCAACCCAGGGAAGTGTGGAGCCTCTCAGCCCTTGGGGAAGCTGGGTGCAGGTGGGGGGATTCCCTAATGGATGATGACAAAAAACCATGGAGCACACTTCTCAAGGCATGGCTCTATGTAAACGTCCCCGAAATTACATGCAATCAATGAAAAGATTTGGAGTTACAAATGAATGAAAATGAGTTTTTACCATCTGAGCAAAAATGGAAACTCAAAATGTAAGTCTGATTACTGTACCTATAATATCGACACTGGGTTATTGGTCACTGATAATATCGCCATAAAGGATAGTCTTTAAGTCATACAAACGAAGTATTCTTGGTTTTTAAAAAAACATTGTCATCGATGGGTTTGTGGAGTGTCTCTGCAGAGACCCGTGCTTTGAAGATGCGGTCTGAGAGCACTTCAGCCCATTGTGGAGAGGCAGCCAAGGCCAGGACCACAGACTATAGAAGAAAAGTCAATTGAAGCCCTCAAATATAAGGAACCTATTCTGATAATAATACATGTTTGAGTCAAAAGTACTCAAACCTACAAAAGAATAAGTTCAAAGGCCCTTTTAAAAAAAGCACCACTGACTGACAGCAAAGCTTGAGCCTATTATTAATCTTGTTTATCTAAGACAGGGCTGAGTTTTCTCCTCCGCACGTGGCAGTTTTCTCTGGATGAGGTCGGAGATGTGCATGTGAAAATAAAATATTCCTTTTTCCCAGCTAAGACTTTGGGGGCTACTTTTTATAAATATATAGAACCTTGGATTTATTTCATTATCAGATTTATATTAAAAATTTATATATCAAGAGTCACTGTAGGCTCTGGCCAGTTGGCTCAGCACTAGAGCATCTGCCTGGTGTGTGGAAGGTCTGGGTTTGAGTCCCAGACAGGGGCATCAGGAGAGCAACTATTTGCTTCTCTACTCCTCTCCCTTTTCTGTCTCTCTATTCCCCTCCTGCAGCCATGGCTCAAATGAGCCAGTTGGCCCTCGGTTTTGAGGATGGCTCCATGGCCTCACCTCAGGAGCTAAAATAGCTTGGTTGCTGAGCAACAGAGCAGCGGCCACAGATGGGGCAGAACCTCAGCCCCAGACTAGGGTTATTGGGTCCTGGGCTGGGCACATGAGGGAGTCTGTCTGTCTGCCTCCCTGCCTCTCACTTGATTAATAAAAAAAGAAAACAAAAGACAGAAAGAAAAAAGAAAAGAAAAGAAAAGGAAAAGAAAGAGTCACTGTAGTAGAAGGAGAAAATGAGGTGCTTGGGTGGGTGTCATCAATATCACCTCACCAGAGCATCTTTGGTCCCTGACATGCCCTGTGGCTCATGGGATTTCTCCTTCTTGGGGCTGCCTCTACCTCAGAACCTTTCTACAGTGGAATGGGTCTTGATTTCGTTTCAGTCTCTTCGTTGATGCTCCTGATTGACAGGCGCCTCACTATTCTGTCTTTCAAAAATTTCTGTCTCTTTCAGCCATTGACTTTAATGAGTAAGGATCCACAGACTATACTTATGTTTGGAATGTACTTATTAATTTTTCTTTATTACACAGGCAATATATTTTTATTGTATCAAAATACAGGAGAGGAAAAAATAAGAATCAAAAGAAAGACACAAATAATAAAACCAATCATAATTCTATAATCCAGAGGCATCACTATTAGCCATTTTCTGTATATCACTCCAGGAAATGTTATCAAAATAGATGTTCTCAAAATAGAATTATATACACTGCTCACAAAAATCAGGGGATCAGAGAACGTGCAGATGCTCCAGTACTTACAGCCTTTTGTATAGTGCATTTTCACCAATGAAATAAAAGTTTTTTTTTTTTTTTTTTTCATTATTCTGAAGCTGGAAACAGGGAGAGACAGTCAGACAGACTCCCGCATGCGCCCGACCGGGATCCACCCAGCACGCCCACCATGGGGCGACGCTCTGCCCACCATGGGGCGACGCTCTGCCCACCAGGGGGCGATGCTCTGCCCATCCTGGGCGTCGCCATGTTGCGACCAGAGCCACCCTAGCGCCTGAGGCAGAAGCCACAGAGCCATCCCCAGCGCCCGGGCCATCTTTGCTCCAATGGAGCCTTGGCTGCGGGAGGGGAAGAGAGAGACAGAGAGGAAAGAAAGCACGGCGGAGGGGTGGAGAAGCAAATGGGCGCTTCTCCTATGTGCCCTGGCCAGGAATCGAACCCGGGTCCTCCGCACGCTAGGCCGACACTCTACTGCTGAGCCAACCAGCCAGGGCTAAAAGTTGGTTTTGCATCTCATATGCATAATTGAACAAGTTTCTTTGACGTGTCGTTTGCTTTTCTAATGTTCTTGTTTAATAAAAAAAAATCAAATGCTTCTTTTTTTTTATCACTTTATATTCAATTTTGAAATATCCCTGAATTTTTGTGAGCAGTATAGTAAATATTATTTTAGAATCTGATTTTCCCACATAATATAACAAACATATTTCAATATTGTTACTAACCTTTATCAAACTGATAGAAAAGGCTGAGTATTATTTTGTTTAATGGATATACCATCGTAGCTTTGACATTTCCGACACTGTCAGATAGTTTACTGCAAATTTCTAGTTACTGTTCCTTTTAGCTACATCACCTGCACAGTCACAGTTATTTCCTGAGGATACATGTCCAGAAGTCAGGTTGCCAGGTCAAGGTCAGTGCAGAATCTGAAGTCTTGCTGTAGATTGCCAATTGCCTGGCAGAATGTGTGCCCCGATTTTTTACCTACTAGCAAAATCTGAGAGCCTGGCACCTTGCCTTGACTTTTATTTATTTATTTATTTATTTATTTATTTATTTATTTATTTTTTGTATTTTTCTGAAGCTGGAAACGGGGAGAGACAGTCAGACAGACTCCCGCATGCGCCCGACCGGGATCCACCCGGCACGCCCACCAGGGGCGATGCTCTGCCCACCAGGGGGCGATGCTCTGCCCCTCCGGGGCGTCGCTCTGTTGCGATCAGAGCCACTCTAGCACCTGGGGCAGAGGCCAAGGAGCCATCCCCAGCGCCCGGGCCATCTTTGCTCCAATGGAGCCTTGGCTGCGGGAGGGGAAGAGAGAGACAGAGAGGAAGGAGAGGGGGAGGGGTGGAGAAGCAGATGGGTGCTTCTCCTGTGTGCCCTGGCCGGGAATCGAACCCAGGACTTCTGCACGCCAGGCCGACACTCTACCACTGAACCAACCGGCCAGGGCTTGCCTTGACTTTCTTACTTGGTTTTCTAAATAAGATTTTCTGCTATGGCTCTCAAACTGTTCTAGTATTTTCACCATGGCATCTTTGCTCTATATCTTTGCTACATAACTAATTGGCTGTAAGGCAATTTTGTTATTTAAAAAAAAAAAAAAGGAACTGTTTGACTTTGGTTTGATTTGGTTTGATTTCTTCATTGATGAATCAACCACTTTGGCTGACAATGTTTTTAAACTATGTAGTTGTAGTTGTCAGCTTGATTTCATATTTCCATTGACAAAATTCTCACATTCTAAAAATGGAAACTTTTATATTACATATAAATCTTAGCTATCATAATGTTTTATACAGTGCTAAGTAGATGTGGGGGTGGTCTTAAAATAGTTAGCATATCAGCCCTGGTTGAATAGCTCAGTCGGTTAGAGCGTTGTCCCAAAGCACAGAGGTTGCCGGTTTGATCCCTGGTCAGGGCACATACAGGAACAGATCAATGTTCCTGTCACTCTGTCTCTCTGTCTCTTTTTCTCTCTAAAAGAAAAAAAAAATAGTTAGCATGTCTTCCACATGACAATGATTTGCCCCAAGAATTGGTTTCTTATCTTGAAACACACTGCACTGAGAGGAGAAAGAGAGGCCGAGGGCCCCTTTTCCCCCCAAGATTTTATTTATTCATTTTAGAGAGGAGAGAGAGGGAAAAGGAGAGAAAGGGAAGAGAAAGAGAAGGGGGGAGGAGCAGGAAGTATCTACTCTCATACGTGCCTTGACCAGGCAAGCCCAGGGTTTTGAACCCACAACCTCAGCGTTCTAGGTCAACACTTTATCCACGGCGCCACCGCTGGCCAGGCCCTGACTCCCCTTTTTGACTGTACAGAATTCAACCCACATTTCCCATAAAACAAAGACGAGTGCTCAGGTACAATCCACAAAAGGACATCAGAGGGTAACTGCACAGCATTGCCCTGAATCTACTCATATTCTAAAGGTATTAGAATACTTTGTATTTTGCCATAAAGTCTTTTTAAATTTTATGTTCTTTTGAATATCTCTCTTTTATTTTTCATGATTTTATTATTATTTTTTTAACACCAACATTGCCTAATGGCCAATTAGTTATGTGGTGAAAACATTTGTAGCAAACGCTCGTGGCAAAGATGCCACAGCGCAAGTACCTAGAACCTTCTCAGACGCACTACGGGTCCCCTACAGGGCTTGTGTGGAGAAACAAAGCTTGTACGAAATAGAAGGACAAACCAAAGGAAACCTGCTGGAGGGTGGAGAGTCGGTTGAGGAGAGAGACTGTTGGTTACATTCTACGTGATTTAATGTGTTCTTGCACTGTCCCCTGGGCCGGCACAACGGTCACAGGCGCCATGGGTTCCTTACCTGGTGGCCAGACAGGGGTCCCTGATCCCCAAGTCCTCTGAAATGTGTACTTGTTGTGTCAGTGCATGTGACCTTTTTTATGAAGAAAGGGACCATAACTTTCTTCAGGTTTTCTAAGGGTCTTGCAGAGCTCGTAGGGTCCCTAAAGAGCTGAATGATTCATGTGATAAGGTGATAAGGTGCCAAGGAATTGCAAAAATTGTTAACGTTAGTATTTGAAAAGGAAGAGCCAGGCCCCCTTACACCTCCTTTCTGATGAGAAAAAAAACCCAAGAGAAAGAGATTAAAGGGGCAAAAGTTAGTTAGTAGTTCATCATAATTTAACTATAGTTCTCTGGAAAGACTAGACAGCAAAGAAGGTAAAACTAACCTGAAAACTTCCTCTTCCCCTTCCTTAAGAACCTTTAGGAGACAATGTTTACATATCTTAATTAAAAATTTCTACACTGATTCTAACTCTTCCTCCCCTCCTGGAGTCCTGAGAGTGACGTGTACCTCTGGACAAAGGGATCACGAGCCCACTCCCCTTGCTTGAAAAATCTGCATTCTGTAACATTATATACTTTCTAATAATCATCCCTTTTGAGATTCTTCATATGTATAAAACTTGTAAACTAAGCAAGCGAGGACTAGCTTATTAGGTTTCCTAATAAACTAGCCCAACGCTATTAACAAAGGTAATTGCATTTGGCTTCTCCCCTTATCCTAAGCTAAACATTTCATTTATCCCACTGTTGTGGCGACAGGGATGGGTGGTAGACCCTAGAAGATTTGGGAATGTCTTTGCCTGGTATGTAAAACATTTATTACTACTGTGTTATCTTGTGGTCTTAATATGTGAGAATGCTTTTTCCTTTTAATAGATCCTATAGATAGATGTTATAAGCTTGTTAGTAATTGATTATTGTACCATGCTCCCTCCTTACCCACCCCAACCAGTACTTGATTTTGTATAAAAGAAAGCTCAGAACTGTTGGCTCTCATACAGGGAAACCGTGCCCCATCTAGCTAGCCGGCTAATTAATAAACTCCTCAAATTTCTTCTATAACCTGCCTCGGTGTCTCTATGTAACCCGCAGATTACAGTACTTGATAACAGCACTAGCTTCTGTCTCGTTAAATTAAAAAGAGAGTAAAAGAAGGAGAGAGAGAATATGTTTCTTTTTTACAATTAAAATATTGCTAAGCTTGTATCAGGATGAGCTGAGATTTGACTTTGTTATGTTTAAACTCATGATTGCTGGAGTCAGGGATACAAATGTCTGTTCTAAAATTGCCAGGGATTCGCTCCTGTGCCTCCTCTGAGAATGGACATGGGGCATATCTGTTCTGTTTTCCGAGGGAGCCCTCAGGGTCAGAGAGCTCAAGTCAAAACCTTCTTGCTCATTGGCCTTGGTATGGCTCCTCTCCACCATGGACTCCCAAGTCCAGCTGTGAGGACAGAAGCCTGATGGAATTATGTATGAGGGAGGGTCCAGGAAGAGCAAAAGGTATGGGCATTTTTTTTTAAATTAAGGATTTGTGAGGCAATTGAAAACTAGTACTCTTTCTGGATATTTGATGAGGTGAAGGAATTTTGGTTACCTTTTAGATCAGCGGTTCTCAACCTGTGGGTCGCGACCCCGGCGGGGTCACCTAAAGCCATTGGAAAATACATAATGCATATCAGGTATTTACATTCTGAATCATAACTGTAGCAAAATTATAGTTATGAAGTAGCCACCAAAATTATTTTTTGGTTTGGGGTCACCGCAACATGAGGAACTGTATTGCGGGGTCACGGCATTAGAAAGGTTGAGAACCACTGTTTTAGGTAGATAATGGCATTATGGATATATACATGCGTACACATAAGCACACTTTCTCATACTCACACATATGCTCATATATAATTTTTTTTATTGTGGTAAAATCTATTTTATTTTGTTTTGAGTTGCGAGGAGATGGCAATTTCCTGTGGTGGACTACAAATAGAGCTGAGGCTCAGTGTCTGGAAGTGGGGGATGGGAGAAGAGACTGATTCCCAGTGGTTTGGCTACCAGTTTTTTTAAGCATTATAGTTGAGATCTGAATTTGGGTTTTACTTCCAGAGCACATGGAGATGCAATTCCTGGATTTTTTTTTTTTGTATTTTTCTGAATCTGGAAACGGAGAGACAGTCAGACAGACTCTCGCATGCGCCCGACCGGCATCCACCCGGCATGCCCACCAGGGGCGATGCTCTGCCCACCAGGGGGCGATGCTCTGCCCCTCCGGGGCATCGCTCTGCTGCAACCAGAGCCACTCTAGCGCCTGGAGCAGATGCCAAGGAGCCATCCCCAGCGCCTGGGCCATCTTTGCTCCAATGGAGCCTTGGCTGCGGGAGGGGAAGAGAGAGACAGAGAGGAAGGAGGGGTGGGGGGTGGAGAAGCAAATGGGCGCTTCTCCTGTGTGCCCTGGCCGGGAATCGAACCTGGGTCCCCCGCATGCCAGGCCGACGCTCTACCGCTGAGCCAACCGGCCAGGGCCCCCCATTCCTGGATTTTAAAAGAGATTCTTTGCTTATTATCTAAGTTATCTCCTGAGCTGCTGTATAGTAAGTACATCTGGGATTCCAGGACATGAACCTTCGCCATCCAGGATTTCTCTAACAAAATGCAGCATTCATCATTCCCACGAGCCTCTAGCTCAAATAGCTTAATAAAAAGCAAGTACACTGCTTTAAAAAAAAATGTCATTAAGAATTTCTCTTGTCCAATTTTACACCACTTAACCCTAAAGGTATTGGTAACAATAAACAATCAAATGAGATTTCTAATAATAATAATAATAATAGTAAAAATTATAAATACATTCTAAAGACATTAATCAACTAAGAAGAGATGTAGAGTTAACAGGTTGATTGGACATTATGCCAAGACAATTTCTTATAAAAATATTTCAAGTTCTGAGCCTCTTTAATGATATAATGCTGCCACCTGGTGTTTATGCTCTTTTACTGCAGTAAGATTTGTGGCGTTGATAAATACTGCTTCAGTGACAGATTAGAATTTCCTCGGCAGTAATTATTTGCAATTATCATTCGCACATCATGATGACTTTTCCCTCTGTTTTCAATTAATAGAAAAAAAAGTCACCTTCACAGTCATGGCTTTATCTAATAGTCAGCACTTTAAGGTAGATCATGTTTGGAGGCCAAAAGGAGAATTTAGAAATACAAGTTTAAGCTGAAAACAAAATGGGAGTGTGGAGGCAGTTAGAAAATCCTGAAGGTTGAGGGGAGGTCACTGAAAAGGACAGAGTTGGAGTGCTCCAGGGTTTTAGTTATAATCTGTCTGAAGCAATCTATGTCACACCCTGCCACGGATTTTGCTTAGCTCAAAGAGATTGTCTTAAAAATTGCTTTAGACTCCAGCAAAAAGCAAGGCTTTCTGAGGTCTCTCAGAAAACCAGACTCTCCAGAGGATGGGTGCACAGTCCCAGCTGCGTGCCTGGCTGGGACCTACCTCGTCCGGATTGCTCCAGATCCCACCATGTATGCTTGCAATCTCTTTCTGACAGCTTCTAAATTTTAGTGGGAGAAAAATAAAAACTAAGGTTTTAGAGCTGGAAGTGGGACCCGAGAGCATCTAGTCTGGCCCCTTTATTTTCCAGAAATAGAAGAGAAAGCCGGGCTTGTCGCAGGTCGCGTGCCTCGGCAGAGCGAGAGCTAGAGCTCACGACTTCCTGGAGCTTTGTGTCTTTAGCTGGGGATGGGTTAGATTTTGGGGGACCTGATGCAAGTTATTTAGCTATTTAGCCACAAGGTGCCTCTTTTTTTTTTCTTGCCATATTCAAATAATGGGTACAGAATTGCTTTTAACTTTCTCAGAAATATAGTTAATCTAGGTTTGACTGTTTCACGTGCTGCAGGGCATAAAATCAATACAGATTACAAATAAATAGAACAAAGAATTTCTCGCAGAGTATATATGTATTCTGTACTGTCCAATATGGTATCTATTACCCACATTTGGATATTTATATTTAAATTGATTGAAATTAAATACATTGTAGTTTCTCAATCTCACTAGTGCTCAACAGCCATCTGTTTGGACAGCCTGGATATAGGACATTTCCGTTATTATAGAAAGTTCTATTGGGCTACATTGATGTGGTTGAAAATGCCTTTTTCTTTTTTTGAGACATTTCCTGTAGCCTTACCTTTGCTTTTCTTTATGATAAACAGAAATAATCAGAATTACCTAATGGGCAAGAGTGGCGAATTAAATCCAGGTGAATGTTCAGCATGAAAGCTAGAGACTGAAACGAGACATTTTTATGTTACAGGGAAGGATAAATTGCACCAGATGCAGGTGGTGGAGCTGGATGTGTTTAGCCATAAAATAAAGAGCAGTTGGAAGGACCTGTGCTTCTAAGAGCTGAGTTTTTTTTTTTTTTTTTTTTTTGTTGTTGTTGTTGTTATATTTTTCTGAAGCTGGAAACGGGGAGAGACAGTCAGACAGACTCCCGCATGTGCCCGACCGGGATCCACCCGGCACGCCCACCAGGGGCAACGCTCTGCCCAGCAGGGGGCGATGCTCTGCCCCTCCGGGGCATTGCTCTTTTGCGACCAGAGCCACTCTAGCACCTGGGGCAGAGGCCAAGGAGCCATCCCCAGCGCCCGGGTCATCTTTGCTCCAATGGAGCCCTGGCTGCAGGAGGGGAAGAGAGAGACAGAGAGGAAGGAGAGGGGGAGGGGTGGAGAAGCAGATGGGCGCTTCTCCTGTGTGCCCTGGCCGGGAATCGAACCCGGGACTTCTGCACGCCAGGCCGACGCTCTATCACTGAGCCAACCGGCCAGGGCTTAAGAGCTGAGTTTAACACGTTGTTCCTCTGAGCTTCATGCCATGTATGCTGCATGTACGAGCATGACTGTGTTGGACAGCCAGAGGCGATGCCTGCAGGGCCTCCAGTCTCCCTTCCTTTGGAGCCAGCATGGAGGGCCTCCCCCCACCCCCACACTCCACATGTGGCCTCTTTGGGAATCTCAACCTAGGAATTGCATCCTGAGAAGAATGACATAAAATAAAAAATAGTTGGGTTTGACTCATCCTTTTGGTGATTTTGAAGAGACCGTCCATTATTTCCACAGCTTTTCTCTGGTTCTGGTCACTCATTTTGCCCTTCCATTTGCTGTACTATCTACCGTATTTCCTTCTAGAGAGTTAATTTTTCCCTGAAGTGAGTCAGAACCCATTTTTGGTTGAATCTACCAAATAATCCAAACTGACGTGATGTTGTTACTTGGCTGTCATGAGGAATGGAAATGAATATACAGGGTAAGAGAGAAAAAGCAGGTGCTTCCAGGAGCAAAAGGAAAGAAGATGAAATTGAAGGAAACCAAAATAACAGTGACTTTGAGGAGGCCCTACAAAATTTGTACTTTATGAGTACTTATGAGGGAGAAAAGGCTTCATTTTAATCCACATATGTTCATATTCGCCCCCATGAACAGGGAGGCGAATGACTGCCCCACACTTTGGGGCCAATAAAGTCACCCTACCACGCCCAACCATTCCTTCCATTTTTATTGAGCTCACTTTAGTTTGGGATCATATCCTATCATGCCCAGAGGGTCCTGGAATGGTCTGATTGCCTTCCCTTCAGTCTGACCCTTCTGTAAATTAATACATACGCCTCTGTCAAAGTAGCTGTCGCCCAGTGTTTGCTTGTAATTTTAAGCCACATCCTCTCCCATGCACTCGGGGAAGCTCAGTGCTTGTAAGGCTACTTTGGAGCATTAAATGAACCAGGCAGTAGTAGAAAGTTTCATTACCACCTTTGGAGTTGAGGTTGTTAGCTGAAAAGGGTGGAGTTTGGACCTGCAGTTCTATTTATTTATTTAATTTTAAAAAGATTTTTATTCATTGATTTTACAGAGAGAGGAAAAAGAGGGATGGGGAGCGAGAAGTATCAACTTATAGTTGCTTCACTTTAGTTGTTCCTTGTTTGATTGTTTGTTTTATGTGTCTTGACCAGGCAAGCCCAGGGTTTCGAACCAGTGGCCTCAGTGCTCCAAATCAGCGTTCTCTCCACTGTGCCACCACAGGCCAGGCTTTTTATTTATTTATTTATTTATTTTTAAAGATTTTAAGAGCCTGTAGTTTTAAACCAAACCCGGATATAGAAAATGGGAAGCTCTTAAGGAAGGCTCTGGGTTCTCTAATGGCCAATCCCACTACTACCTGGCTGAGAGTGTTTCATTTTCCAGAAGGCCTTCATATCATTTCTTTAAGTTCTCCAACTATTATTGTATTTGTTGTTGTTGATGTTGATGACTGCTTAGCAGGTTTTCTAATGAGGGCAGAGGAGGTCTACAGCAGCAGGCTTGGCCTTATATTTCCAATAAGTTCTTTAAAAGCTACAGCAGAACTTTCTGCATTCACACCAAGGACAGCAGCATTTCCCATTAGGAGCCAACTTACAGAGGGGAAGCCTTTAAATTCACAGCACAGCAGGGCCAGAGAAAGATGTTCAGAATTTACTTGGAATGCTGCTCTATCAAACTGCAGTGGGTATCAGGGGCATCGACGAGTATAAGTCCATTCATAAGGAATTTTTGTGGGTTAAAAATGTTAAGTTGTGGTAGAGCGTCGGCCTGGCGTGCAGAAGTCCTGGTTCGATTCCCGATTCCCGGCCAGGGCACACAAGAGAAGCGCCCATCTGCTTCTCCACCCCTCCCCCTCTCCTTCCTCTCTGTCTCTCTCTTCCCCTCCCGCAGCTAAGGCTCCACTGGAGCAAAGATGGCCCCGGGCGCTGGGGATGGCTCTTTGGCTTCTGCTCCAGGCGCTAGAGTGGCTCTGGTCGCAACAGAGCAACCCCCCAGAGGGGCAGAGCATCGCCCCCTGGTGGGCAGAGCGTCGCCCCTGGTGGGCGTGCCGGGTGGATCCTGGTCGGGCGCATGCGCGAGTCTGTCTGACTGTCTCTCCCGGTTTCCAGCTTCATAAAAATACAAAAAAAAAAAAAATGTTAAGCTGTATGGTGGAATCTCCTGTTTAGTGAGACTCTATGATTTTATAATTAGTCACCTTTCCTTCCTCCTTAGGGCTCTTGTCAGCTGCCTCACCACCTTGATCGTTCGTTTGTAAGCCCAAGCCACACTGTTACGCTTTTGTTGCTATATTCCTACAAAACTGTGACTCTCTTTTGCTTTACTAATTTTGAGGGCTAACCCAGGCAAATGTGTTTTAACTTCAATTTCATGAATTAGCAGCCAAACTCCAATCAGGGTTATGAACATCCGTACATACATAAATCGATAGAAATGGAAGGAGACTTGTGCGGGGCCACCTCACAGTCTTTATAATCTCATCATTATTTAAGTTTCCCAAAAGGAGAGGGTGCCCCCAAATAATCTGCCTGGCAATGTGGTATTATTTTGAAAGCCCAGTATCAAAATGTGTAATTCAGCTCTGATTGCTATTTGAATAAAAGAGGAAATAAAATTGCTAAGCGTAGTGCAGGGCGGAAGCCCTGATTCCATTAGGTGAAGACAATGGGCTTCCAAGGCCCAAATCTGTATATCTCATGGGTCGCATTTCTTAGGTGTCAATCTGTAACCTGGAGACAGCCGATCATAGACTGTGGTTATACTAATTCCTGGTGCTGAGAACGTCTAATGGCATTGGACAAGAACAGCTGCGATATAATGCAATGTTCCCGTCCTCCCTTTCATGCTGTACCTGGTTTTGATCTCCCCCTGTAGCATTGATTGATTCGGTAATGCAGAATGTTTGCTTTCCAGCTGGCAGATCTAATTGTAAATAAACAGCTGCTGGCTGCAGTTAGACAGTGGATGATGTTGGCAGGTACAAGAGCGGGGTGTGCAGGATGATTTAAGGCCCGTGCTGCGGAGTGAGTGGGAGGCTGGGGAACAGACGGAGGTGGGAGGACTTCCGGTACCAAGTCCTCTGTGGCGCGGTGTAACCTCAAGGCTAAGTGTTTGAATTTTAATGCAAAATGAGAACTGCTACATGGACTGCGAGGGCCTGTGATGGCCAATGTTCTGAACTATATATGAGAAAAGCTCAGGCTCTCTCATCCAAGCATCTTGTTCTTGTTTTCTGAAGAATGAAATCAGGTATTAGACTAAGTCTTGAGGATTCCTTTCTTGAACAAGGTAGATTGGGAAATTCTGAATGAAAATAGCAAGAATATAAATGCATTGGAGGGGAATTATTTCTCACTTTTGAGATGATGTGAGAACAGTAACAACAGCCTTAGATACTCTAAGCTCGGTAACAAAGACGCCGGGCCCTCAGTTCACGCCGTTGCCCTAGTTACTGCCATGTCCTTGCCTCCTTCAGCCCCGACTGCTCAGATACGGGATGTTTAGCACAGGGAACAGAATGTTTACACAGGGAACAGAATGTTTACGTAAGGAGCTTCTTGTTTTAGAATTTGAACAGCATTCCTTGAAAGCTTAGAGAGGAGCCCTGCAGTGTCAGCCCTTCTCATCAGTGTTGGCCAAAGCTGTGACATTGCGTCTTACCCGAGCCAGTGATCTACAGTGATTGTCCTTTTCTCTGCTCTCACGCAGGGACCTCACGTGACCAGGGCCTATCCATCATTCCTGACATCAATCTGTGCGCCATCTTCTTTGAGTGGAGATGTCCATTTCCATGGCTCTGAATAATCTCAAGTGTGACTCATTTTACCTCCCTGTATACCCAGACTGGGAGTTCAAAATGGATATTGGTGTGGAAGGGAAATTTCCCATGGCTAGTCAGGACAGAGCAAGGAGCGACCAAATGAAGCCAGGTCAAGGTGTCCCTCTGACCCAGGACAGCAGTGGGACACTTTTGCCTATTACAGAGAGAAGGATGTACAGTCTGCTTAAAACGAGGGAAATCTTGGCTATTGAGATCGGACTAGCGGCAGAAGTGAGTGACCGAGTAGGGATGTGCATGGCCTCACAGTACGGGCGGGCATCAGAAAGGGTTACAGCACTTCCCAATACCGACCTGCCGTGTGGTGTGAAGACAGGCTCTGGGCGGAGCTGCCGCAACATCACGGGTATGTGTGGAGCTGTGACCTGTAGGCTAGCAGGTGCATGAGGAGGGGTCCTGCTTTCTGTCTGGATCTTCCTTGATTTTTGTCATAGACTCTTCTAGAGGGTGCAGCCCTCTTTCTTACACCTCACCTCACAGTATCCTAATTGTTCTATGTTTAACCTCTGTCTCTTTCTTCCCCCTACTGCACTATTTATTGCTACAAACAATGTTTAGGTCTTTTACAACCTTTTCTCTCCTTCTTTTTTCATCCTTATCTGTCTCAACAGAACCCCCCCCCCCCCAACAGAACCACCACCACCATTTTCAAGTCCATTTTCCTGTTCATATTTCCTCTCAGCCATTCACATATTGACATGTTAAAAGTCAACTGCCAACCTTCCCCGGATGGAAATGGTTTTCTGGTGTAAAACATTTAACCAAAAAAGAAGAAGAAGGGGAGGCCAGGGAGCTTGTTGGTTATCTCATTTCATAATCAACCCCCCTCCCCCCTGCCCCTGCACTGGGGCATTGACCTTTACCTGCATTCAGCAGTAGGACAACCCAGGCTGGGAGAGACCTAGAAACTTGCCAGTGGCTACAGAGCTGACAATGGAACAGGCTGGATGACTGCCGTCTGTGCGTTCTGAGGGCCGCACACACTCCACTACTCATGGGGGCGTGGTTCAGACACTTTCCACCAGTCTTCTCGGAGTCCAGCGAAGCAGCACACGTGGCATGGAGAAAGAGGGCGGCTGAAATGTAAACTGTGTCACGTTCCCGTTTATGCAAGGCCGTGCGCCTGGCCTGAATTCATCCTCCTTCTGAAGCAGCCCAATGATCTGTAATGATGAGGATTTGAATTCATAGTCTGAATTTACTTAACAGGGAATTCAATATTTAGAGCCAGTTCATTTAGAGGCTAGAAGGGGCGATGGATAGCACCCTCCTAGATCTCCATCCCTGGATTAGTATGCGCAAGCTGCGTGTTCTTAATTTGGTTTGTAGCTGTTTCTCAGTTCTCATCTCTCTGCGTTTGCCATGGCAATTGGGACGGAGGGAGCTGGTGGTGTCCTTGGCACTCAGAGCGAAGGGAAATTATGACACTAACTAATACAAAATGGGCCTAGTCCTCATTGCGGGAGAAACCAATCAGAAAAGTTAATTAAACTCAGGAAATAAGCTGCAAGATAATTAAGTTTAGGCCTAATTTTACACTGCAGGCATTCTATATTGTTTTTACCAGGGTCCAAAGGAACATGAGATTGAAAATCTCCAGGTTGTGGGCTTGATTCATAAAGAATCGTTATCTGTAGTTAAATGTCGAGACAAAATGGTAACGTGTTTGCGGCAAACTGTCTTTCCTAAGGGAAAAGGGATACCTATGCTACACATATAAGGCATTTATAATTTCTTTCCATTATCAGTAGAAATGAGAGTTGTTAGAATCGCTGGTATAGGAAATGATGAATGTCTAACTCCCAAATCCAAGACATAAGAGCTTGTGTTTTTTGAAATAATAGTCAACAGTCGACTCATTGTATTGCGTGAGCCAGCCTTAGGGAGGCAGCCTTGATTATTACCTCGTTAGCTTGTAGGTGACAGAATAGAATAAGCCCTGTTGCAAGTCAAGAGCAAATCCATCATCTGCCCTTGCTCTCTCCCCTCTGGAGGTGGGGGTGTTTGCGTTTTGACTGGACCTGCTTTGCACAAAGTCCTGCTGGCTGTTTCTCCGTACCCTGTGGCCCTCAAGGGCACTGACGATTGGTTACATTTTCAGTTGTCTAGTGTTTATCCTAGTTTTCTTATGCCCGATGTGAACTTGGCACTGCTTTTGGACAAAGCAGACAAATTATTTAAAAATTGACATGGGATTTGCCCTGATCCTTCCACCTATTTATTTTTCTTTGCTCAAAACAAAACAAAACAAAACAAAACAAAACAAAAAAACACATTATTCCATAGGACAGAAGGAAAATAAACAGAAATCTATCTGTTGGCTGACAAAATGAATCGAGTCAATTTATTTCTTATTTACTCTTTGTGGGAATTTCTGAGTCAAGTCAACTTGCCTTTGGTTAAATTTGATTAGTGGCCATTCTTAAGGCTCCATGCGATGCGATTTCCCCTGCTGGCTAACTGCAGAAGGGGCTCTTCAGCATTCTTTCTTTCATTGTGTATAGCTTTACTGACATTTTGTAGATGACCTGGAATTTCCAAACACATTGGAAGGTAAAGAAGTCACCACGACAAAGCGGGTGTAAATGTAATAGGATGTCAAAGGCGATATTTCCCATTGTCACATAATTTTGGTCTGAAAGTCCAAGGCTGAGGGTAGTTGGCAGTGAGTGGTTTCATGTTCCACAGAGAGTGACAGGGAATGGCCAAACCTCCACCCCTTTCAGGACTTATTAAGAAGGGGCTTTGATGGCTGCCCAGCCAGGTTCTGAAAGTGAAAATCAGAGGTCACTGAAGGAGAAAATTTATTTGCTTTAATTGCATCGTGAACTACCCCATCCATCCAAATTGCTGGTGTGGATAACGGGAGCAAAGGGAAGAATGGTCACATTTTCCCATTCAATTCTGGGAAAGATGCCCAATATGCCCCATAGTAGTTAATAACATATTTGGCCAGTGCATTTATTTATGCGTGTGTGTGTGTGTGTATCTCACAATAGCAATTTGCATCTGCCTGCACAGAACAGTAATATATTTTTACTATCTTGCCCCAGGGGTGTGTTAATTTTCTTGCTCTCTGTCACATTGTTGATAGAAGGGATTCTAAATCACATGGAAACGTGAAAGCTTTGCTTTCACCTATTACAGAAATGATGTTTTAATTAGGAGAAACAGGGGAGCTGTTTTCTCCTTCTTTATTGAGTTAATGACCTTCAGGGGATGGGAGCTTAAATACAAGGAAGCTCATGAACCCTCTGAGGAGGTCACTTCCCTGGATATTCCACTATTTGGAAGCTTTCTACGTCCACTCAGTCTAAAACCAAACTCCTCTGGCTTCAAACACTCCCTTAGAACTACAAGTCACCTACGTTTTATAAAGGGAGTTTTATTGTTAGTGGTGGACCTGGAAAAGGGGCACAAGTAGAGTGTCTCCTGTTTCCTTATTCAGAAGAGGCATCTCCAGCCCCTCATGCAGCAAAGTGATTTGAACATTGCCTGGACAGTAGGGTATCCCCTCCTTTGATTGTTAGCTGTCTCTGTCTTGTTTTACATTCTTTTGGGAATGCTTGAAAATGTTTGTTATTGTCTTAGTGGTGCTGTGGTGATAAAGAAAGAGAGGTGTCAGTTCTCGGGGTCTGGGCAGTGATATCAGTCAGGGACGAAGCTGATGGCAGCATGCTGGGTGTCTGGCCACAGCAGGGAGGAGGGCTTCCTGTGGCCTGGCTTAGGGGTGCATGGGAAACAACTCCTGTTGTTATAAACACATTAGAAACATGACCTTTGGAAGGGGGAAAGGGGGGGCTAGACCCTGTTATGATTTGGGGTAGGCACGTAAACCATTTGACCTGCATTAGGGAAAAGGCAAACCTGCCAATACTGGAGGACTTGTGATCCTCCAGGGGACTTAGGTCACATAACAGGTTTGGTTTTTGTTTGGAGGTTCTAGCAGGGGAGCGCAGCTACCTGTATACCCTTGACAGAAGAACAGTCCTCTCCTCTGTCAGGGAAGGTCATCCTCTTTGAGTAAGCAGCTTCAAGAGGGATGCACATGGAGTAGTGAGGGAGGAAGGGGACACCGCCTAGCCAGCCAGATCAGCTGAATCAACCCAGGTAATTAGTGGGGTGACAGATGTCACAGCCAGATCACCCTCACATCTGGGTTTGGATTTTAAAAGATTATTTTCTCACTCCATCTTCTCTAGTAGAAATGAAAGACAAGAGAATTAAAGTTATGGCTGAACCTACATCTCTGGATTGCTGTTCTCGTGCCTTTCTGGTGACTCCATTTGAATGTCATTTGTAAAGTCTCTTAAGATAATTCCTCGGGATCCTGACCAGGCAGTGGCGTAGTGAATGGAGCATCGGCTTGGGATGCTGAGGACTCAGGTTCAAAACCCCATGGTTGCTGGCTTGAGCATGGGGTCACTGGCTTAAGCAAGGGGTCATTGGCTCTGCTGCAGCCCCCTGGTCAAGGCACATATGAGAAAGCAGTCACCGAACAACTAAGGAGCTGGAACAAAGAATTCATGCTTCTCATCTCTCTCCCTTCCTGTCTGTCTGTCCCTGTCTATCCCTTCCTCCCTCTCTTTCTCTTCTTGCTTAAAAAAAAAAAGATAATACCACTGGGGGAAAAAATCGCTTCTGCATTGATAATTACTGACCGTTAGAGAAAGTGAATAATCACAGCTGTGTTTTCTAACAAAGCATTGCTATTATCACCTTTTAGCTGGGAGAGGTGGCATAACATCTGGCCTAGATCTTCTGGTGTAGTGGTGTAGGATTCTAGCCCCCCCTCTGACCACTGGCAGGTCTTTAGTGTTTTCTTAGTCTTCCTGAGCCTCAGTGTCTTCATCTGTAAAATGTGTGCATAAAATAATACATAAAACAGCAGAGCAGCACAAGGCAAGGGACTATTGTTAGTCAATATCATTATTCTATACCAGGGGTCCCCAAACTACAGCTCGCGGGCCGTATGCAGCCCCCTGAGGCCATTTATCTAGCCCCCTCCGCACTTCCGGAAGGGGCACCTCTTTCATTGGTGGTCAGTGAGAGGAGCACAGGATGCAGATGTGGCGTACTGGAGTACTGTATGTGGCGGTGCCGCAAAGCCCAGTGTCACTTACATACAGTACTACTTCCAGTGATGCGAGATGTACGCGACATGGCTCCGGAAGCACGTCATATCACTTCTTATGGCTAGCAGTGACAAATATGGAACCGGACATTGACCATGTCATTAGCCAAAAGAAGGCCCATAGTTCCCATTGAAATACTGGTCAGTTTGTTGATTTAAATTTACTTGTTCTTTATTTTAAATATTGTATTTTTCCCGTTTTGTTTTTTTTACTTTAAAATAAGATATGTGCAGTGTGCATAGGGATTTGTTCATAGTTTCTTTTTTAAAATAATTTTTATTTATTTATTCATTTTAGAGAAGAGAGGCAGAGAGAAAGAGAGAGAAAGGGAGGAGAATCAGGAAGCATCAACTCCCATATATGCCTTGACCAGGCAAGCTCTGGGTTTTGAACTGGCAACCTCAGCGTTCCAGGTTGACGTTTTATCCACTGAGCCACCACAGGTCAGGCCATAGTTTTTTTATAGTCTGGCCCTCCAACGGTCTGAGGGACAGTGAACTGGCCCCCTGTGTAAAAAGTTTGGGGATCCTTGTTCTATATTATCTTATTTATTTTAAAGAATAATACACTAGCATGGGTCAAGGATCAAAATGTATAGAGTGTAGACAGTGAAAAATATTCTCCCTACCCCCTCTATCTGCAAATCATCCAGTGTTGCTCCCCACTGGTAGTCATTTTTTCTATTGCTTGTCAGTAATTTTATATATATATACATGAGTAAATGTGAATATATATCCTCCCCTTTTTAAAGATTTTTTATTTATTCAATTTTCAGAGAGGAGAGAGAGAAAGAGAGAGAAAGGGGAGGAGCAGGAAGCATCAACTCCCATATGTGCCTTGACCAGGCAAGCCCAGGGTATCGGACAGGCGACCTCAGCGTTCCAGGTTGACACTTTATCCCACTGCGCCACCACAGGTCAGGCTATCCTCCCCTTTTTAAAATCAAAATGATAGCATACTACACACAGTGTTTTGCCCCTTGCTTTTCTTTTAACGTAATAATATGTCTTTAAACTTATATACACATATATAAAGAGGTTCTTACTTTAATACCCATATTATACTATATAGAATGGATTTACCATAGTTTATTTTGCCTGACACCTGTTAATGGACATTTAGGCTAATACCAATCTTTTGGTATTTCTAACTATACTGAAACAAATAACCTTAAACATAGGTTATTTGAATATGTCCACGAGGTAAGTTTCTAGATGTGGAATTGCTGGGTTGAAAGGTATGTGCATTTTAAATTTTAGTAGATGTTGCCAAATGGCCTTTGAAAGGGTCATATCCATTTATAATTATAATAGCAACAAACGAAAGTGACTTTTTCTCCTGCTAATACTGTATTATCGAACTTTAGGATATTTGCTAATATGGTAAGTAAAACTGGGATCACTATGTAGGTTTGACTTACATTTCTCCTGCTACAAGTGAGGCTGAACATTAAAAATTTTTTTAAGAAACATTCAAATTATTTTTTATGATTACTATTTTCCCGTATCTTTTGCTATATTTTAATTGAGTTTTTATTTTATATTAAGTTGCATGTATTTTTTTAAACATTTAAAATTTGTAAGAATGAGCCTGACCAGGCAGTGATACAGTGGATAGAGCATTGGCCTGTGATGCTGAGGACCCAGGTTCAAAACCTTGAAGTCACTGTCTTGAGCATGGGCTCATTAGCTTGAGTGCGGGGTTGCTGGCTTGAGTGTGGGATAAACATAACCACACTGGTCTGAGCCTAATTCACTGTCTTGAATCCCAAGGTTGCAGCTTGAGCAAGGGGTCACTGGCTCTGCTGGAACCCCCAGGTTAAGGCACATATGAGAAAGCAATCAGTGAACAATTAAAGTGCCACAACAAAGAATTGATGTCTTTCTCTCTTCCTGTTGTCCCTCTCTCTCTCTTGCAAAAAAAAAGGTACATATGAAATTAAAAGTTATAGAAGAGAATGAAAAGATAAATAAAACTGTCTTTATTATTATTAGCCTTATTCTCCTTTACAGAGAAAACTATTCCTTACATAATTTTGTGTGTACCAGCATATATGAGTGTATTCTTTACAAAGAGGGTGTCAACATATACAAATTGATTGACTTACAACCTATGCAACTTATGACCATTCGACTTGATGCCACAATCACTAGCCATGACTGCTCCGCGTCTGGCAGTGCAAGCGTTGCCCAGCTGAGCGTACGACAGTGCAGACCAGCTTCTGGCAGCACTACCATCTCCACGTGCACCATTTCAACTGTTATCCCAGACTGGTACAGCAATTTGTGTTTTGTGTCTTGGATATTTTTCATCAAACCCCTCCCAAGATGTCTACCAAGAGGAAATTGTCTTTGCAAATATTAAACCAGTTGTACTGGTAATGCAGTGTTTTACTTAAACCTGACGAATGTAAAAATAAGACACAAAATGGTGTAGAGATGATATGAATGGCATAAAATGAACAAGGAAAATTATGATATATAACAATAATAAAAGAAAATTATAAAATATGACTTAAAGATTTTTATAACATCATTTCACAGTACTGTACATATAGCCTACTCAACTTACGACCAAATCGTGTTACGACTGGTCTGTTGGAACCAATTGTGGTTGTAAGTTGAGCACTAGCTGTACATAGTGTTTGCTATTTTGCTTTTTTTATTTGGGTCTTTTTTTGTTTGTATTCATAAGATGACTTCCTTGTTTTGTGAATGCATTATTTCAATGTTTATTAAGTAAGTACATTCACTTCAAGGGTGTGGGGAGAAAATATCACTATAGATCTTCAATTTACATTTGTTTATATTTCATGTAAAATTAAAAACATTCTGAGTATATTTTGTAACATGCACACTATATTAGTCAAGTATATATATAATTGAAAAAATATAATTTATATTTTCATATTAGGAATATGTGTTTAATTAATTTTATTATTATTTTTCACTGAAAAGATGTGCTATAAAAAAATGTTTGTAGATAGTGGCCATCCTTCATTTAGCTTGTCTTTTATTAATAGATACTTAAGGTTTTTCCTGTAGTGATTTTAAAATATTTAAAATATTCACTAATTCTTTGACATTCATTTTATTAGAAAGTGGAGTCTAATTTCTACCCCTGTGAGTGTGGGCCAGACTTAGCTGTTTCCTGATGAAGAACAGAATGTGGTGGATATGCCAGTGTCTGACTTCTGAGACTTCATGGAAGACACTGATGCTTTACCCTTGATCTGTTAGATTACTTTCTATGAAGGATCCCAGCTGCCCTGTTGCAAGGTAGTCCTCTCACCAAAAGCCAGACCCCTTGTGTTCCTTAGGTGAGGGAGCCATCCTGAAGGTGAATCCTTTGGCTCCAGTGAAGCCTTCAGGTGACCACAGCCCTGCATGATACCATGCCTGCAATCTCAGGAGAGAACTTCAGCCAAACCAGCTTCCCCAAATTCATGACTCACAGTAACCATGTGATGTAATAAATATTTACTGTGGTTTCAAGCAGCTAAATTTTCAGGAATTTTGTTATAATTTTTGTATATGGTATAAAATAGTGGTTCAGTTTTATTCTTTGAATGTGATTATCTAGTTTTTCCAACACCGCCATTTATTGAAGACACTGTGCATTCTCCATTGTATACTCTTGAAACTTTTGTCATGAATTAATCAACCATGTGTGTGTGGGTTTATTGCTGGGCTTCTATTGATCTATGTGTCTTTTTTTATGCCAGTACCTTACTATAGCTTAGTAATATACAGTGTGTCCGTTAAGTCCTGGTGCACTTTTGACCGGTCACAGGAAAGCAACAAAAGACAATAGAAATGTGAAATCTGCACCAAATAAAAGGAAAACCCTCCCAGTTTCTGTAGGATGATGTGGCAGCATGTGCGCACGTGCCGATGATGATGTAACACCATGTATAGAGCGGAGCAGCCCACGGTCATGCCAGTCAAGATGTGGACGGTACAGAGAAAAAGTTCAGTGTGTTCTGTGGCTCGCTAAATTCGAATCTGTGACCAAAGTGCAACGTGAATATTGGTGCATTTATAATGAAGCGCCACCCCATAGGAATAACATTACTCGGTGGGATAAGCAGTTGAGGGAAACCAGCAGTTTGGTGGAGAAACCCTGTTCTGGTAGGCCATCAGTCAGTGACGAGATGTAGAGGATAGCTACCTAAGGAGCCCTAAAAAATCTGTGCGTGAGCCCACAACGAACTGCACTGAATAGGTATGAAACTGGGAGAGTTTTCCTTTTATTTGGTGCAGACTTCACATTTCTGTCGTCTTTTGTTGCTTTCCTGTGACTGGTCAAAAGTGCACCATGACTTTATGGACACACTGTAGTTTGGAAGCAGAATGTGTGCTATTTCCAGCATTGTTCTTTGTTCTCAAGATTGCTTTGACTATTCAGGGTCTTTGGTGGTTCCATACACATTTTAGAATTTTTTGTGTGCGTGTGTGTGTGTGAAAAGGTCATTAACATTTTGATAGGAATTGCATGAATTTATGGATTTCTTTGGGTGGTATGGACATTTCAACCTTTAATTCTTCCAGTTTATGAGCATGGAATAACTTTATTTGTGTCTTCTATCATTTCTTTCATCAATGTCTGAACAGTTTTCAGTGTACAGTTCTTTCATAACTCTGTGGGTTCAATTTACTCCTAGGTGTTTTATCCTTTCTAAAAAGAGATAACATAATTTATTCACATCCACTTTCATTTAATACATAACATCTTCAGGATCTGTGGTGACTTATTTAAGGGCTTTGTTCATTTTCCTCAGGCTTGGGGTAGAAGACTCTTGTTGATGTGAAACTGGTTAAGTAGTGGAAGAATTGCTGTAGTTTTTTTTTTTTTTTTGAATGCAATTATCAATAAGATTATTTCATTTTCTTAATTCCTCTTTTGGATAGTTTGTTGTTAGGTATAAAAACGTGATTTTGTATGTTGATTTTTGATCCTGTACTTTACTGAATTTGTTTATTAGTTCTACAGTTTTGGTGGTGTCCTTAGCATTTTGTGTATTCAATCTGTCGTCTGCCAAAGAGACAGTTTCATTTCTTCCTTTCCAATTTAAATACCTTTTATTTTATTTTTTGCTAAATTGCTCTGGCTAGGACTTCTAGTACTATGTTGAATAGAAGTGACAAGAGTGGGCACCCTTGTTTTGTTCCTGGTTTTAGAGGAAAGGCTTTTAGCTTTTCAAAGTTGAGTATGATGTTAGCTGTGGGCTTATTATACATAGCCTTTATTATTTTGAGGTACATGCCTTCTATAAATTTTCACATATTAATAGCTTTTTCAAGAAAATATTTTTGGGTTTTCACATATATAATAATGTATTTTACTTATAATTAGATATGGTCTCTAATAGTTTTCTAATATTAAACTATTGTTTTATTCCTGATAAGAATTTTATTTTGTCATAGCATAATAATCTATTAAAATTTCTTGAGTCCATTCACGAATATTTAATTTATCACCTAAACATATATAATCATAAAAAGATTGGTTGAAAGTTTAGTTTTATTAAATTTAATATCATTCTTATGATAGATCCATAAAAATTTTCTTTATGACTTAGAAAAGTATAAATAGAATAAAAAATTCATTTATTAAAGGCTTGAAAAAATTATTCAAGAAACCAACTATTTTTGAATATCTCTCCAATGACCTTTTTCCAATTGTCTTTCAATGCTTACATTTCTGTTTTTGTTTGTGTAGAAAATATGCTTTTACAGGGGTCCCCAAACTTTTTACACAGAGGGCCAGTTCACTGTCCCTCAGACCGTTGGAGGGCCGCCACATACAGTGCTCCTCTCACTGACCACCAATGAAAGAGGTGCCCTTTCCGAAAGTGCGGCGGGGGGGGGGGGGGGCGGATAAATGGCCTCAGGGGGCCTCATGTGGCCCGCGGGCCGTAGTTTGGGGATGCCTGGATGACTTTGCTGACTTATTTGATGAAGCCTCATCAGATTTTAAGTATTGATTATCTAATAGAACTGAAATGCTAGTAATTGCTGTTTATCAAATCTTGTCACTCATTAAAGACAACAGACAAAATAAGGACTTTGAAGATGGTGACAGTGAGAAGGAGCTTTCTTGCAGGTGCCAGAAAAAGCAACAGCCTTGAGCTTCCTTCTGCTATTTCTCTGACTGAAAACTAGGGACCATTAATAAAGTGAGAAATATGCTAGGCTTCTGAAAATGTAAAACAATCTTGGAGCCAAATAAAAGGATAAAGGTATTTATTTCTAAGCTGAAACAGGCTTTGAGATCAGAACATGGAAAAATTATACTATTTTAAAAATGAAGAATTGTAGTTATATGTCACTTATACCTCAATAAAAATTGCAGAATTTCATTTAAATTATAAATGCAATTATTTTTCTCACTTAATGTATTCTTAAAACATTTTTTTATTATAGGTGTTATACTTTATAATGCAAAATGCAAACACTCTTGGAAGTCCTAACTTGAACATTTAAAGTTGCTTCCAATATTTTTTCCTATTGTGGATAAAATGCTAAAATGAACAAGATGGTGCATTTACTATTTTCTCTTGGAGAGTTTTTTTTTTTTTCATTTCTATATTCACTCAATGAGCATAACAGTCTCAAGTGGGTTAGCATCCTAACATATGGCCAGGTAACAATAAACAAACGTGGTTTGATCTTTGTAAGTGGTTTCTATTGTACTTGGAAAGCCCCTTAAATCATAGATATGTGCATATACCCACAATCTGATAGTTTTCCTTCCCTTTTCTTTATTTTCTTAAAAACATATTTCTTTGGAAAATAAGCTAGTTTCTAAGCTGTCTTTATGAACCTCATAACATCTATTTAGGAAACTAGAAAAATTATAATCTTATTAATTTATTATGACTATAGTAGAACTAATAAAAATAGGAAAACACCTCTGGTTCTTTGCTTTTAGGTAGCTATATTGACCTCAGGAAATCTTTCTGGTACTTTTGCAACCTGTGATATATAATAAACCATTTGTATCTTCCCTGTTTCAGAACCCAAAAGCCTATACTTTGAAATTTTGAGTAGGTAATTTCTGCAACAGCAATTTTTTTGAACTCATTATATTGGAAGCTGACTTTTCTCTGTCCTCAGAAGTATTGCTACTAAACTTCCTGAATTAAATTTAATACTACAAGCCAAAATATGTGCTTTTCTACTTTCTGCAACCATAAAAATATTACCAGTGGAATTACTTTGTGAGTCAAGCCTTAGGCTCTGAATGTCACTGTGTTTCTCCAATTTAGAGAATTTTTTTATTTTCAATTAGACTGAAGCAGAGGTACAATGCAGGTGGAAGAGCTTATTCAGAAGTAAAAAAAATATATAACTACAATCTTTCTTTTCAAGGTGAAAAACCGCCTTTGCTGAGCTTGTCTGTTAGAAATTGCTTTGTACAAAGAATTGAAAAGGCTCCTTATATTCATTTTTAAATTCAGTTCAAAATAAAATATGTCCTATGTATTCTATAGGGCATTTAATTTTCTGTGTACTATTACAGTGTCCAACATATCAAGAAACTTAATGTGCAAAAAGCCTTGAGCTTCCTTCTGCTATTTGTCTTACGGTTACCGCACTGAGTTATGTAGGAAATGAAAATTCATTTTCTTTCTCCTACATTCAAATCTCCATTTTATAGAGTGGAAAATTTCATCCCGGGGAAGACTTCTTCACAAAGAATGGTAATATTCATGGCTTGTACGAGATTTGAATTTTTAGGTATGATGGCGCATATGTGGGAATAGTAATTATAAATTCCTACAATTCAACATCAGGCACTCTGGCCTTAAAATTAAGAACTTTAATAAGCTTAGTAAGTCTAGGAAGTAAGTTTAGTAAGAAGGCTAGGATATAAGGAGAGCGGTGAAGGATTTTATATTTAAAGTAGTAGGACCAGAATACAAATTGATGAGAAAATTTGGACTGTATCATGTAAGATTTCTTTTTTTTTCTTTTCTATGGCTGTAATCTGATATAAAAACTCATTTTACATACTTTCTAAAAGGAAGCTCACTAGATATATTTTTGAAAGAGGGTTTATTAAAACCAGTCTTAACTCATGATACTAAACAAAAAAAAATTATTTCAACTGACAACTGAAAGGGAGAACTGTATTTTTGATGCATCTTAGCAGAGATATTTAAGTGGCTAAAAGTAATGAAAAAAAATTAAGAGGAACATACTGAAAACAGAGATACACCTGTTTAATATGAAATTGAAAAACAATATTTCATTTAAGAACGGTATACAATATTTCCACATATTAAAATCAGAGATTTGATGTGCAAACTAAACACAGTATTTTATTTAGAACTGCCTTTTAATCATGACTGTGAAATTACTCATAACTGGGGAGTATACTTAGAACATCTAAAAGGTACTCACATGGATTGTCCAAAGTATGTTGAAAAACATTTTTTTTTGGATTGATGTGGGAGTATGTATTCTTTTAGTTTGAAATTCCCCTTTTTTATTACTTTTATTTTAAGTTAAAATCAGCTTATGTTAATATATATTTTTCTTAACAAACTCTAAATAAATAACTCTAGACCCTGCTGAAGATAATGAAAAGCTTTGGCTGTCTTCCACAGGCCACTGGATGGCAAAAGCTGTACAATTATTGTATAAATTTTTAATTTCTAACATTTAAAAAATTACGGCCCTGGTTGGTTGGCTCAGCAGTAGAGCATCTACCTGGCATATAGATGTCCCGGGTTCAATTCCTGGTCAGGGCACACAGGAGAAAAGACCATTTGCTTCTCCCCTCTTTTCCCTCCCACTTCTCTCTCTCTCTTCCCCTCCTGCAGCCATGGCTTAATTGGTTTGAGCACTTCCAGGCGTCCCCAAACTACGGCCGTGGGCCGCAATGCGGCCCCCTGAGGCCATTTATCCAGCCCCCACTGCACTTCTGGAAGGGGCACCTCTTTCATTGGTGGTCAGTGAGAGGACCACTGTATTTGGTAGCCCTCCAGTGGTCTGAGGGACAGTGAACTGGCCCCCTGTGTAAAAAGTTTGGAGACCCCTGATTAGGCCCTGGGTGCTGAGGATGGCTCTGTGGAACCTCTGCCTCAGGTGCTAAAAATAATTTGGTTGTGAGCATGGCCCCAGATGGGCCGAGCATTGGCCCCAGATGGGGGTTGCTGGATGGGTCCCGGTTGGGGTGCATGCAGGAGTGTCTCTCTGTATCTCTCCTGCTCTCATTTTAATTATAATTACATAATATTGTTGCTGTTATTGTTAGAGTGCAACACTTGTTCACATTTGCTAGTATGTTTTATCAATTTCTTTGCTCACTTAAACTGATTTCTTATTTCTACTTCTAAATGTCTTCTTGCTGATACTAGCACTTTCCAATGAAGATCTCTAGGTAATAAAATTTTTGAGGTCTTCTGAATCTGAAGTGTTATTTTTTTCCCCTCACTTCAAAATGACAATTTATTCACAGTTATTTTCTTGTACAGCTTTGAAAATATTATTCCATTGACTTCTGTTACTGAATTTTTTTTTTTATGATTACAAGATGTTTACTGTTAATGTCATTGTCATTCTTTGGCAGATAATGACTGTTCTTTTTGGAAGCTTTTAAAAATTTCACTTCAGTTTTGACTTTTTTTGTAAGGTACTCAGTGAGCTTTTCAACAGGTTTCATATCTTTCTTCAGCTTTATGTAATTTTCTGCAACTGTCTACTTAGGTTAGGCTCTGAGAGATTTCTTTGATTCCACCTTCCACTTTAGCAAATTTCTCTTTGACTGTGCCCAATGCACTATAAAGTCTATTTATCGAATATTTGCATTTCGGTAATGACAATGTTCATTTCTAGCTTTCCCTTGCTTCATTACCCTTGATTTATTTTTCATGAACCCTAATCCCACTTTTACATCTTTAAGGATCTTAAGCACTTACTTTGAAAGTTCTTTTTAGTGAATTATCAACTATTATCTTTATTTTACTGCAATAAATAAAATACGTATTTTTTTGCCTCAAATAAATCTCATTCATTTGCTGAGCAAAATAAAGAATACATCAAAATAACACATCAAAAGAGGATTACTTTAGAAGATCCTTGGTCAAATTTTTGTTTAAAGGATTAAAGCCCTCTAACCTTCCTATATGTTTTCCTTGTGCAAAGAAAATAGATGTAACAATGTATTACAGTTGTTTCTTTTGTAGGTGCAATTCGCATTAACATCTATATACATCTTTACCAGGAATAAAATAATAAAATATTTATTGCAACAAAATTAACATGTAGTGAATTCAGAATTTCATGTAGAACTATCTCTCTCCAAAAGTAATTCCAGATTGCTATTTAATTTTGATACTAAGAGGGAGCCATCCATACTGAAAATTGCTTCAAACAAGGACAAAGGGTACTTACTGCTGAGTTCTCACTACCTGGGGCGGGAGTACAAAACGCGTTAGAGCACTGCCCCAACTTGGAGTTATTTCTCGGTTGTGGACAAAACCTTTTTTGTTTATTATCTTTCAACGTGGAATGGTTATGTGAGTCCACATCAACCTTTTTTATTTGAAGCGAAAGTACATTAAACAAACACGCTAAAGCAGCGCGTGCCATCTGACTTTTGATTACAGATTGCATGAAGACAGAGGACAAATGGCAACTAAAGAACTTTTGGTTTCCTCGTGTTCTGAAACTTCTGCCACCTTCTTTTTATTATTGATTGTTTATTTAAAAAAATATATCAAAATTAGTTCTAGCTTAACGAACAGAGCCACCTTGGACTTCAGTACGTCCCTGAAATCCCTCCACCTGAGCCCAATGCAGTGGGTCTTCTCTTGCTCAGTGTGGCATCCTTCTTGGTGCAGCGAGGGCGAACGCGGGCTTTGTACTCAGTACGTGGGAAAGGGACTGATTAGGTTTTGTGATCTGTAAGAGATTCTGCTTCTTCCCTATCCAGAACTGTGCACAGAAGTGTTTTTGGTCAAGCAGCTCCCAGTTTTAATAGTTGAGCCTGTTTTGAGCCACCTGTCTTGTGTGAGTTACATTTGGTAGTAATCTCATGGGGCCACTTATGCCCGAATCTCACCATGCCAAACCCAGATCTGAATTTTTTTGAGCCATGAGGCTTGAGTTATCTATTTGTTACTGATTTCTTCTTCTTCATTGCTAACCCATGAAGACTTTCTTTTCTTGTTGTCAACTACAAATACATGTGTTTGCATCTCTATGTCTAGCCCACTGTATTTAACCTATCATGTTAAGTGCTAGCTGCTCAGAGGAAATTTCACATGCTCTCAGTAAGCCGTCTTGATCTCTTTTATTGTTGGCAAAGTGGGTTCCATTTTCCTGTAGTGCTGTTCATTTTAGATTTTTAAAAAGGCTTTTCCTGCTGTCGGTTAACTTCTTAGTAAGCATGGAATTTAAAATTTAGATAATAAAATAGATCCATTTTTCTCTAGAGACAGTTCAGTACCAAATGTTCCCTTGCTGTTGAGATTTGAGTTGGCCATAATTGTTGATGTCCAGTAAGTATCAGCGGGTTGCTTTTAGTTTTAGCTCGAGAATGTAGTGGCACCCCCTAGCTTACTGTATGTGCATGTGTACATCACAAAATGCTCAGTGGAAAGAAGTTTGCCCTAGGACACAGTATTTGTATTTTTCATTAGAGGGAACTAATTCACTGGGAGTGGGACTGATCTACATTTACTCATTATGTAAAGAGTTTCATGTGGAAACATGAATGAGTTAATTGACATCATGTTTCTAGTGTCTTCCAGCCGTCTGTCAGGGCCCTTTATAGATTGGATCCCTTGCAGCTGCCCTGTGACCCATCTTTTAAATCTTGCTCTACTTTCTTCTTCTGGTTTTAAGTCATTTTTCTATGAAGCCTACCATTTAATGAAAGGAAAATATCATCAGTAACTTTTGCCAAAATGGATGTGAAGAGTCTTTGAACTGGTGGACTGTCCTTGTAGATTTTTTTTTTCCAGGGGAGTTGTTGGTATAATGCAATCTTTTCATTCTATTAATAATATGTTATGCTTGGTCACATCCCTGGTTAATTAGACTTACAGTTTTCAATTAGCAGCATTTTTTGATGATACATTATTATCCTTATTAGAGAGGTCGTAGACTATATTATAACAAAGACTGAAGACTCTATTGTCAGCATAATCCTGAAAGAGCCATTTAACTTTATGAAATGTATCTGGCAAAGGAACTTCATACTTTATTTGATGTATAATTTGACCCCCATAAAGAACCAAAAGATTCTCTTTTACCTCCCCTTATTAGAATAAAATATCCAGCACTTCAGATAGTATGACTATTTCTCTCAGTTAAAATGAATAACATTGTCAGAAAATGAAATCTGAATTTTTAAAAATTGAGTAGATGAGTGGTCAGATATTCTTATTCAGTAATTTATCATGTCTTTGGATGAAATTTATGGTTCTATGTGAAACTGATTAACTCGATTAGATTTTAATTATTATTCCAAAATCAATACTCTCACGAGCTTCAGGTAATACCACTCACTCATCTGAATAAGGAGGTGGGTTTGAGGGTGGACATAATCTTTTAGTTGACATTAAAACACTGTATTAGTTTAGATTATTGTAGGTCATTGTTTTTTTTCTTTTCTTCCTCCATACAAAGAAATTAAAACCAATAAGGATCAGAGGAGATTTGTGATAGGTTTTTACCTAACCTGCCCAGCAGCTATTGAATGATTTTGCCTCCTTCTGTCTTTCCAACTCTGGAGGCTGTATTGTACTCAGATGCCCGGAGTAATCTGCCAATGGCCTCTGTGGTATGGTGGGGAGGGTGGAGTAAGGTATGAGTAATTCCCTATAATTTTGCTTACTTCATCCTTTTTTTTTTTTTTAAAGAGTTTACTTATTGATATTAGAGAGAAGAGAGAGAGAGAGAGAAGAGGGGGTGGGAAGCATCAATTCATAGTAGTTGCTTCTTGTATGTGCCTTGACCCCACAAGCCCAGGGTTTCATATTGGCGACCTCAGCACTCCAGGTGGAAGCTTGATCCATTGCACCACCACAGGTCAGGCTCTTCCTCTTTCCTTTTAAATGACACTGTCAAGTTTAGAGAGAATGGACTGCTGCGCCATTGCTCTCTCATGTTATTACGTTCCCTGACTGTAATCACCACTCTGACTCCTATCACCACTCCTGACTCCTATTAATTTTGCCTGTGTTTGAATGTTATATAAATTAAATCATAACATGCATTCTCTCATGTCTTGCTGTTTCCTACCAGTTTATGTCTCTGGGCTCTTGTTGTACATAGTAGGATAGTAGTGGTAGCTCATTTCTTTTTCTTTGTTGTATGGCAGAGGTTGACAAACTTTATCTGTAGAGGTTCAGATAGTAAATATATTCAGCTTTGTAGATTAGATGGTCTGTGTTGCAGCCCCTGAATTCTGCCATTGCTGTGCAAATGCAGCCATAGGCAATACTGTCAATGGGCGTAGCTGGATTTGACCCACAGGCTGTATGTAGCTTGCTGACCCTGCTGTATAGCATTCTATTGAAAGATCACATGCATTTATCCATTGTACTGCTAATGGATGTTAAGGTTGTTTTGGTGTGGGAAAATTATGTATAAGATTGCTTTGAACATTCCTATATGTGTCTTTTGTGCATATTTTTATGCTTTTATGTTGTAGAATTGCTGGATTATAGGGATGCATATGTTCAGGTTTGGCAGATACCAACAAAATGCTTTCTGAAGTGATAGTACTAGTTTATACTCCTATTGCTCCAGATGATTTAAATTTTTATTATCTCACCCTGGCTGGTTGGCTCAGTGGTAGAGCGTTGGCCTGGTGTGCAGAAGTCCCGGGTTCGATTCCCGGCCAAGGCACACAGGAGAAGCGCCCATCTGCTTCTCCACCCCTCCCCCTCTCCTTCCTCTCTGTCTCTCTCTTCCCCTCCCGCAGCCAAGGCTCCATTGGAGCAAAGATGGCCCGGGCGCTGGGGATGGCTCCTCAGCCTCTGCCCCAGGCGCTAGAGTGGCTCTGGTCGCGACAGAGCGACGCCCCCTGGTGGGCGTGCCGGGTGGATCCCGGTCGGACGCATGCGGGAGTCTGTCTGACTGTCTCTCTCCGTTTCCAGCTTCAAAAAAACACAAAAAACTAACTAACTAACTAAATAAATAAATAAATTTTTATTATCTCTTGGTATTGTAATGAAAACAACAACAACAACTTTGGCCATCCTAGTGAGTATACAGCGGTAACTCATTTTCCTTATGATGAATAATGCTGAACATCTCTTGATTAGGCAGTTTGTATGTATTTTTTTGCAAAATACCTGTTCAGAATTTTTTTGTTGAATTTCTGAAAATCGAGTTGCCTGTATTTTTCCTTATTGATTTGTAATATTTCTTTGTATATTACAAAATGATATTTTTGTTTGAAATATATATTTCAAATATATTTTCCTACTCAGTGGTTTCTGTTTTTCATTTTTAGAATGCAATCTTTTGATTTATAGAGTTTCTTAATTGTAGTGAAATCCAATTGGCCAATGTTTTTCATCATGGTTAGCTTTTTCTGTGCCCTAGATAAGAAATCTTTCCTAACACTAAGATCACAAATATATTTTCTTGTGTTAACTTCTAGAAGATTTATAATTTACCTTTTATATTCAGATCTATGGGCCTGATTTTTGTGTATGTGTGTGGTATAAAGTAGAGCATCAGCCATAACTTTTTTCATATGTGTATCCAATGATCCAACATCATTTATTAAATCATTGTTCCAACTGCCATTGTAGTGACACTTTGTGACCATATATGTGTGCATTTGTTTCTGGATTCAGTCCTATTAATCTGCTGTTTTTTCTCATGCCAATAATGCACTATTTTAATTATTATAATTTTATGTTAGTTGTTGTATCTCCCAGTGTAAGCCCTCCAACATTGTTCTTCTTTAAAATTGCCTTTGCTACTCTTGGCCTTTGTTTTTACATGCACATTTTAAGACAACTTATAAAATGCCAACAAAATGGCTTTCTGGAATTTTGATTATGATTACATTGAATCGTTAGATGAATTTGGGGGCAAATGATATTTTCACAGTCTTGAGACTGTAATTCATGTACATTATGCTATTTATAATATCCTCTTATCTTTTTAAGTATCTGTAGGAATATCTCCCATTTCATTTCTCATATTAGTAATTACTGTCTTTATATTGTTTGTGTCCTATCCCCCTTTTCTGAGAATTTCAATTATACGTTTGTTAGACCATTCAATCATGTCCCTCAGCCACTTATGTTCTGTTCTGTATTTTCCTTCCATTTTTTTGTTCATGATTAAATTTTGACATTTTAGTAGTTCTAACTTCCAGTTTATTCCTGATATTCTTGCTCTCTTTAATCTGCTATTATATTCATATATGGAATCTTTAAATTCTGTTATCAATCCAATCATCAATCATCTCTAGTGACACTGCTGCTTGTACTGGATCACTCCTTTAAGTTTGGCTCTATTCTTGTGCCCTGGGTCAAAAAATGGTGTGAGGGGAAAATGAGAAGTCTGATTGTCAGGATTACCGCATCACACATGCACTTTCTGTTTTCTCTGGGATTTAACCTTTCAAGTTCTGGCTAACTTATTTGATCTCTACTGGCTCTGTTCTATGTATGTTATCTGTTTTGTTTTTTATCCATCTTTTATAGTTGTTTTCAGCTAATCTAATCCAAAGTAGTTTGACATAACCGCATAGTTTTAAAACAGCAGTTTTTGTTTCAATTTGCTATTGAATTTGGCAAATTCAATTGGTGGAATATAATCCAAATTCAATCAACCATATTTTAAAATTTTTCTCCCCTCCCCCCCTTCTGTTATAGAGAGATACCATAGGAAGATTTTGAGATGGATAAGATGTTTTTCAGTTTGGGCACTGTCATTCATGACCGAGAAGATACTTGTTTTGCAGATGTTTTTGCCTTTCTGTTCTTACTTTCCACTCATTCTATGATTTTAAACCCATGCCTGGGAGTGCTAATAACTAATGTTATTCAATGCTTGTCATTTACAAACCACATTGTAATACATGATCTCTTTTGGTCCTCACAACAATATCCCATGAAGTAGGTGATATTAGTATATCTCTTTAGCTGTCTAACAAACTCAGACTCAAATAGGTTAAGAGCTTTACTCCTAATCATACTGTCAGTAGGTAACAGGTTAAGGGCTGAAGCCTCTGCCTTCCACAGCTTGCTTTCCCCATCCTGTTCTTAGCCTAATAACGACCAGGCAATTAGCTAGAAGACAGAGAGCAAAACATATAATTAAAAGTGTTTACTTTCAAAGAGTTCCAAAGTTAGTGCGTTATATAGCATTGCTTTCCAGGAAGTAGTATCATTTTTCAAAAATACCAAAGCTAAAATATCCTCAAGCTTTAGCAGAAGCTGGAAAATCAAGATATGTATAGAATAGAAAAGAATATTAATCAAATTTGGAAAGTTTGGAGAAGGCAGAGCCAGGATTTACTCTACTTACACTTTTATAGAATAATAATTTCTAGTTTGGCTTCAGGGGAAATAGGACTAGTAATGTACTTTTCACATGAGAATCCTCTTCTGTGCAGCTTTTAGCAATTTAGGCAATCCTATGTCATCCTGACATTTTTCAAAAATTTTAATACTTACGTGTCTTTTCCTGTTAATTTCTGTGCCTGGGGGGAAAAACTGTATTTAAGTGAGAATTAGTGTCTCAGTGCTTTTATTAGGTGAGCTGCAGACCAGAAAAGTATGGACAGACAAGGTTAGAAACAAACTGAGACTGACCACGAAAGCCTTGCTCACGTGCTTGTGCAGAGTGGCACGAGGCTTGTCTAAGTCTCTCTGGGAAGAAACTATCTCCCTACTTGTGTTTGGAAATGTGTCGATGTGCTTTCAGTGGTCATAATGATCAAGATGGGGGTCATTTAGCTCCCCAGGGGAAGCCAAGGGCCTTAAATGCCATAGTAAAGAGGTTTGAATTTTATTTTGCCCGCAAGGGTGTGTAATTGGAGGCTGAAATTATTATTGGGAGGAGATTAATCAGTTGGCTTGGCAAATATATGCAGAATTAATAGCCTTCATTGTGGAATAGAGTATATGTTATTTATGAACTGATATGTTTCTAATTCAGCAGCACAAATATTTCTTAATTACATAAAATGATCTCTTATTTTAATATGGATTTTTGTTGTTGTTGTTGTTGTTTTCACAGGTGTGCTTCAAGCAGGGCACAGCTTGTAGCACCTTAAATTACTACTATACTCAGTGTTTGTGGCAAAGGGAGCCTCAACAATCTGACAAAGGGTAGGGCTCACAGTCCTAGGGTTTTAAACCTCACACAGAGGAGTATAGCATACCCAATTGTCATGCTTGCATTTCCACAGAGCATGGTGGAAGAGGGACATAGCCATGGACAACAGAAGCTCTCCATTTGCTCACTGGTCGATTTCTCAATGTGAAGCTCTCCATTAGTTTAGTGTTAATGTACCTAGGTGTATCTGTATCTGGTCAAATGTGTATATTTAGCACTGTTCGTACAATTGCATGCATGGTCAATATGGCTTACTAATAATTTTGGGAATTCTTTAGTTCTATTACTGTCACTAGCTTACAATATCATCACCAATTCCTATGTTTTCAGTGTCTCTAATAGAAATTCTTAACACAAACTGAGTTTTGTTATATTACAAAAAACCTCTCTATAGCTTTCTCTCAATTTTTTCATTGTGGTTAGAGGTTAAGGTCTGGAGCAGGTAGTGTCTGTGATATGAATAACCTGGACACAGTGGTGGGAGGTGGAGGGAGAATGCAAGTCCAAATCTGGGCTCATGTCACTGAGAGCACAGTGACACCTTTGAATGATTTTTGTCCTAATGAGGTGGACTTGCTTCTGAAGTTTTGATTTTCAACAGTGCTATGAAGAGCAGAACTCGGATTTAACTGTTGGGTTTACACAAGTTTAGAACATTGGCTATTTAGCTCCTGGGAAATGTAGATCTAAGAGCAAGTACTTTAGAATTTGAGTTTTGAATCCACCAGTGAGAAGCCTATATACTACTGGGCAAGATAAATAACCTCTTTAGGCCTTGGTTTCCTCATCTGGGAACATGGGGTTAATAACAGTAGCTGTTAGAAGGTTAAATGATAGTTTAAATTCTTGGGCAACACTTAGCTTAGGATCTGGCAGTTAATAATAATTGCTCAAGAAATGCTAGCTATTATTTCTAGTAAGTCTACTGGCTCTATGTCACTTATCTGCAATGGCAGAGATTTCAGACGCTTTTATAGATAGCATTTCCGAGAGCTAAATTACATGGGGTTCGCTCAACCTTAGCAATGCTGTAGAAGACTTGTCTGATCTCCCTTTTCTGCCAAGAACTAGCACAAAGCATGTGACAGAGGGACATGTGGAATGTGTAATCCTGTATTTCTCGATTAGAAGTTGAGACCGTTCTAAAGTGAGCAGAAGAAAACCTGTGTTTTCATCGAGTGACATTGATTCAGCACAGATAAGTGAACAGCTACTAAATGTAATCAGATCTTATGCAAATCAAATCTCTAGTGCAGCATTTTAATGACACTCTCCTAACAGTAACACTTATTTCAGGATCCTACTTAATCTCATTTAATGAGCCCAAGGTTGTTTGGATTCCTCAAAAGGGGAAACTGTCAGTAGGAACTCTGAATCATGCTTTATACAACATCTACATCTCTTTCTTTGGTTTGATCGAATACATATACAGTATGTGTGTGTGTACAGAGATTTTGAGTTTCAAATAATGAGTTAAATGGCCCTCAGGAATTGCATTGGAATCACAGTTCAAGCTCAGTTGTAGAGTGCTTTAGAAGGGGTCAGGATGTGAGTGTCGATTTCTGTGCAGAACTTAGACTTCCATTCGGCAATTTTTAAAAAAAGACAGTTTTTTTTTTTTTTTTTTTTTCCATTTTTCTGAAGCTGGAAACAGGGAGAGACAGTCAGACAGACTCCCGCATGCGCCTGACCGGGATCCACCCGGCACGCCCACCATGGGGCGACGCTCTGCCCACCAGGGGGCGATGCTCTGCCCATCCTGGGCATCGCCATATTGCGACCAGAGCCACTCTAGCGCCTGGGGCAGAGGCCAAGGAGCCATCCCCAGCGCCCGGGCCATCTTTTGCTCCAATGGAGCCTTGGCTGCGGGAGGGGAAGAGAGAGACAGAGAGGAAAGCACGGCGGAGGGGTGGAGAAGCAAATGGGCGCTTCTCCTGTGTGCCCTGGCCGGGAATCGAACCCGGGTCCTCCGAAAGACAGTTTAAAGGAAAAAATACGGCAGTCGAGTTGAAACCAAAAGACTTTCGATTTTTCTTTGGACATTGGTGATGCAGATTTTCTTATGATTCTTAGGAACCTTTAAAACATTTCAGTTCTGATCTCTTAGCTTTATTTGGAGACCAGAAAGTGGACTATAGATGTAAATGTTTACATTTGAGGCAGGAACTCTGGGAAGTTACACCATGTCTCTTATTTGCTGAAAATGGAAATTGGAGTTGAGCTTGACATCAAGAGACATCAGGGACTGACGGTGTGGAGAGCCTCCTTGTGCAAACACGCTCTTCCCCAGTTTAGAAAATCGGTATTATTTTTGGCCACTTGAAACCAAACCAGTTATTTTGACCCAGAATTATGAAACCTAAAGATTTATGCTTTGAGCAACCCCTTTGGATATTCTCTTAAATAACTCTACAGAGTCCTTTGGAAAGTGTGAGTTTTTCAGTGGGAGTGGAAAAGTATTCTGATTTGGAAGCCATTATGACTGTTGCAGAAATAATGTGTTTAATAAGAGAGAAATGAGTGACACTTTCCATTTCTTGTGTGAGATTAGCCAAGGGTTAGTGTGAAAAATTGTTTCTGAAAAGTACATTCATGGGAAGCAGAATAATGTAGTTTCTGAATATTCAAGGTGATTATTGAAGGTGCTGCAGAGGAAAAAATTGTCTACCATATCCGAGGAGATGCGTGCAAGATCATCCTCTTAACCTTAGTGAACTCCAGCATACCAGGGGTGATGTAATAATTAAAAACTCATTTCCCAGCAGTTGATTAAGCTTTGATTCACAATTACACTGTCTTTCAAAAGTCTCCTCTATCTGAGCATTTTGAAAATATGATGGCTTCATTATTTGTTATATTTCCAAAGTTAGAGCGTCAGAGGGCTGCAGAAACTTTCTCAATCATCTAGAAAGTCATGAATAAAACATGCATACCAAGAATTTTAAATTAATTAGACCACATTAGAATCTTAAAAAAAAAAAAAAGATTTAACATCCATGTCAATGTGGAGAAAGATGCCCTTCATTAAATTACATCTTTTTCCTGTTCAACATTTTAAACAGCCAGTTTTAATGTAACATTAAGAAAAATTATGACTGTGATTAAGATAATTTTGAAAAAGTAAATGTTAGAAAATTCAGACTACAACATTTTCAGAGAATCATTTCAATAATTTTTTCCCCCTTTAAATTGTTTGGAATTAACAAAGCAATATCCTGAAATTTATACCGACTTTCTGGATCCACGTGAACAAGTGTCAACAGAAGGCTGATGCTTAACCGAAGAGTTGGTGGCTTTGGTATGAGTGGCAGGTAAGTAAGATCTGCAAACTAGAACTTGGTAGATCGTGAGATAAAAACATCTAAGAATAGAGTGTGTGTGAGATAAAAAAAACATCTAAGAATAGGAGAGCTTGTGAGAGGCAGATCTCTCTATAAAGGTGAGAAGCTAAATTTGAAATCTGGGACTGCTCAGTCAAGAGACCTCCAAATTTAAGGACGTGCCAGCACACCAAGACAGACGGAGGTGTCTCCAATGAGGGGAAATGGAGAGGGAGAGGAAACCCTGCAGTTTACAGATCACAAAGTCGCACTGTAATTTTAATAAGCAGCTTCTATGTGCACATCCTATACACATAGTCATTATACCAAATCTTTCTTGCACAAATTCTACCTCGTAGATCATTTCCCCACAGAGATACCTCTATTGTTTGAGTGGAAGTCAAGGGAAATAGAATTGATTTTATTCTATAGCACAATTTTACCTGTTAGGATAAAAACAAATGGCCAATGATGCTGGCCCAGGAGCCACTGGGCGAGAGCAGTGGGTTTTAACTCTGATTGCACATTAGATTCCCCTGTGCTTTAATTCTGGCCATTCTGAATTAATTAGGCTGGGGGTAAGGTCAGGTCATCAGCAGGTTTAAAATCTCCACAGGTGATTCTAATGAGCAGACAGGATTGAGAACCACTGAACCTGAGTAATTCTATATGATCAGGCGAAAAGGAATTGTGGGAAAACTTCCTTGCTAGGCTTGAAGCTCCAGGTAAAGTCTGCCTCTGCTTTGCATAAACTAGCTATCCGGGATGCTTCTGGGCCATAGTCTGTTCGTCTGGAGCAGGTGGTCTTGGACGGCCAGTTCATGACGAATGGTTGTTGTTTGCACTTGTCTGGGTGTACAGAATTGTCAGCATCGGGTCAATCTGTGTATCTAGAGTAGTCAGGCTTTCCAGAGGGGTTAGGCCTTCCCTTGATGGGTCTGAAGGGATTTGGTGACCTGACCTGGTCAATTAGGGGCTTCAGTCAAGTGTATTTCTTCAGTATCTTGCAACTTTGCTAAGACCTGCATTTTGTTCTTTTTCTCCTGTGGGGAGTGAAAGTGGAGGCATCCAGTTGCTACTCACCTTCCCACCAAAGTCTTCAAAACTTGGTGGTTAGACCTCTCAGAAAGTCAAGTTAGGCTTGGGGGCGGGCTCCTCCCCAGGGCTAGATGTAGGGAGATATTCCTCAGCCCACACCCCATCTGGCCTTCCTCCCCTTCCTCCCCTTCCTCTCCTCTTCTTTCCCCCTCTTCCACCTTCCCCCCACTTCCTTCCTTCCTTCCCTCCCTCTTCCCTCTTCTCCCTCTTCCCCCCTTCCCTCCTTCCTTCCCTCCTCCCCTTCTCCCCTTCCTCTCAGCAGCTCACTCTGACCGGCTCTGCTCTGACTGGGGCAGGGTAGGGGGCGTGTGTGTGGGAGGGAAGCTCTGGACTGGTGGACCAGCACAGCTGTTTTCTCCCACCTAAGCCTTTGGGTGTAATGAATAGACTGAAGATATTCCTAAGAGAGCACAGGTTCTGTAAGTAGAACGACCAATCTCCAATTTGCTTAGGACTCTCTCAGTTTTAACACTTTAAAGTCCTACGTCTTAAAATCTAAGTTCTCATCCCAGGCAAATGAGGACTGTTGGTCACCCCCTATGTAAGCCTGAATCTGAATCCCCACCCTGTGCTTAGCATTTCCTCATCTATAAAATGGGTATAGAAGTATGGGTTACTGTGATGACAGTTAGTTCCTGGCACAGTTATCACTTAGTAAGTGGTGCTTTCTAGTTCCATGGAGCAGGCACGTCTCCACTGCTTCTACATATGGTGCAATGAGATATTTTGAGAGACCACATTCACATAACTTTTTTTCATAGTATATTGTTATAATTGTTCTATTTTATTAGTTATTGTTGTTAATCTCTTACTGTGCCTAATTTGCACATTAGACTTTATCATAGGTCCAAAAACATTATGTATAGAAAAAAACCAGAATACACACACACACACACACACACACACACACACACACACACACACACACTTCAGTTTTATTCTCAGTTTCAGGCATCCTCTGAGGCTCTTAGAAAGTATCTCCTGCGGATAAGAGGGACTACTTTGCTGTTTTCTTTACTCCTCTACCTCGGTAGTATACCTAGCATTTGACTAAGCACATACATTGACATGCAAATTGCTCCCGCAGTAAACGTATCAGGCTGTCTATATTTTGATGGCAAATGTATAAATCACAAGATGCCTCTTAAAGTTCATCCTGGGGAACAATATAACACAGTCTGTGATCAATTCAGAGTGATTTACAATCATCTCATTTAAAGCAGATCTAAGGAAAGTAAAATATAGCTTTTTGGGAGGTTTGAGATGAGTTATTTACCTTTTTTATAACTAACTCAGGTTAGTTTCCACAGATTTGAAAGCTGGCTTTTTGCCAATCAACTTTATTTTTTTTAAGACAAATTTAATCTGGGATATAAAATTTAGTTTACTTAAAATAAATTTAAGAAAGGAGGAGAATTTACTTTTTAACATAATTTTTGGAATAATTTGGAATTAGAGAAAGTTGGCTGGTGGGAATGCAAAATGACACAGCCACTTTGGAAGGGAGTTTGGCAGTTTCTTATAAAACTACACATATTCTTACTATGCGACCCGGTAATCATGCTCCTTGGTATTAACCAAAGGAGTTGAAAACTTAGGTCCACACAAATACCTGCCCATGGATGTTTATAGCAGCTTTGTTCATAACTGCCCAAACTTAGAAGCCAAGATCGCCTTTGGTAGGTGAATGTGTAAATAAACTGTGATACAGCCAGACAATCAAATATTATTCAGCACTAAAAAGAAATGAGCTATTAAACCACGAAAGAACTAGAAGAGTCTTAAGTGCATATTACTACGTGAAAGAAACCAATCTTTTTTTAATTAAATTTATTGGGGTGACACTCGTTAACATAATTATACAGGTTTCAAGTTTCAATTCTACAACACATCTCTGTATGCCATCAAATCAGTTAAAATTCTTTGAGCAAAAAATTCAACACACTTAACACTCAAACTTCAGCTTTTTAAATCAAATTTCAATAACTGAAAACAACACAAAAACAGTAAGACATTGAAAGTTATCCCTGAAAAACAAGAGCGTTGCTGAACAACTCAGTCAGTGGTTTCAAATTTTAACTTTAAAATTTTGTAATAATGATTGGCAATCTCTCTCAATTTCTTGGAAGAATTTTGATGGAGCTTCATTTCATCAGGTTAAATTTATGTACTGAATTGGAATAAAATTGAGAAGTTGTAAGGTTTTACTACGTTTAACTGAGTCAGAAACAGAAAAAGAAATAATTTGTACTCTGTATCGAGGTTAAAAAAAGCAGTACCTTTGAAAATATTTTGGCTAAAATATTTGTGCAATGCATTTCAATAGGGGAAAAAAATAGAATTCAGACTGTCTTCCACCGAGCAGACTTTTCTCTGAGCTTATCAGGTACCTCAGCCTCTGTAGAGAGAATATATTCTCAATTTAAAAAATATTATGCTATATATAGAAGAGTCATTTGAGGTATCAAGAAGTTTAAATTTATTAGCCATAAATGGAGATTTAATGAAGGCTTACAAGTAATTTTATATAACAAAACCACTAAGTTCATTTTAAAGAACATTCATTAGGGAAAAAAAAGTAACATGGTATTATTATAAACAGATATGGCCAAGAAGTAAAACAAAGTTAATATGTACAAAGTGCTTTGCTACACAAGGTGGAGCAAAAATAGGGTTATAATTGTGAGAACACAAAACAGTTTATTCTTGCATTACTACTTATTAATAATTATATTATTTTCCATACTAACAATTGTAAACTTACTTTTGCCCCACCCTGTATATAGATATATAAATATATGTATTATTAAATTTTTTAGAAATAGTTTTATATTTGAGAATAGTTTTTTTATAATGTTTATAGGATCATTAACATAATAAAGTCAATGTTTTGCTATGCCCAAAATTATATAATTATTTTTAGTGCCCTTTTGACTATCAACAGTGTCCTAGTTTTGACAGTGTATTACATTGTCAACCTATTTAAACTTTGCTCTAAAAAAGTTAGTGTTCACGATATGGCTTCCTTATCTAGCAATGTCTTATTTGCTCTTGGTAGTGATTACGGGTGATGTGTTAAGATCATATACTATTTCATTATATTATGGTTCTTTAAGTAAGGCTGAATTGTTTTTCAGGTTAGGCAGAAAGAAGACTTTCTATTTTCAATTATTTTGACAATTGTGTCAAAGTCCCTGACTTATAATTCAAAAACCTGTACCATCTCTGCATTGGGTTTTATTATTTGTTGAGTGATAGGTCATATGTTCTTTCTTTCTTAAAAATTTTTTGAGTGTATAAAAACTTGAGACTGAGAGACTGAGGTAAATAATGTTTATTTTCTGGAACCAGCATACTTTCTATTAGGCCATTCATGTGTTGGGTTGGACCAATGTAGCCCCTAGTGAGCTGGGTTTGGGTTTTGTTGTTGCTTCAGTTATAGTTGGTGCACCACTGGCTTCAAAGCCCCCCAGTGGTTGAATTCTCTTTCTCTTCTTGCCCTCAGACTTCCCAGGTCAAAGAGTGCCTGTGACGCTGAGCATTTCTGGCGCCCCCCAGTGGTAAACTGTCTGTATTGCACTTGTGCGCGATCCTAGGATCTGGAGGTTTCTCTTGTTGACCTGTTTCACCTTCAGCCTTAGGCAAACCTTGTATGTTGTCTGCGCCACAGGAGACCTCTCTGTTCCCCTGCTTTAGCTCCAATCTTCCTCATGACCACTTGGGTTAGGCCTTTGAAAGAGATAGTGAGGAGGTACAGACTTGCTGTGTCTGGGGCTCCAAGAGACACTAAACGGTTATACTGACCCATATTTGGATTTCAGGAATTGGTGAAATTTTCAACCCCACCCCCTCTTCCTCACATCTATGGCAGGTTCCTCCTCTTCCTACTGCCTGTCAAAGGTGAATTAATTAGTGGCTCTTGTCTCTTCTTGAAGGAGCTTACCACTCCTTAGATTTTGGTTTATTAGTTTACCTAGCCACTTCAGCCCTCTGATGGGCTCAAAAAAACTATTATTTGTATATTAGCTTGTTTTCATTGTTGGGGTGAGAGTAACATTAACTTGTGATTTTCTACATTAGGTGTTGGAAAACTTTGATCTGTGGGTCAAATCCTGCCCATCACCTATTTCTGTAAATACAATAGTTCCCCTTTATCATGGTTTCACCTTCAGTGATTTCAGTTATACAGTGTCAGCTGTGATCTGAAAATACTAAATTTCTCAACAATTGACATTGTCCGCTCTCAATATCCAATCTTTGACATTGTCACAGCTCCAGAATATAGGATCACTTGAAGCAGATGACCTTCCTTCAACGTAGCCTAATGCTCTGTCGCAGTGTCTTCATCATTCACCTCACTTCATCTCATCATGTAGTTGATGAAGATGCATTTTGTTATCTCACATCATCAAAAGAAGAAGGGTGAGGCCGTGGCCAGGTAGCTCAGTTGGTTAGCACATTGTCCTGATATGCCATGGTTGTGGGTTCAATTCTTGGTTAGGGCACATACAAGAATCAACAGATGAGTGCCTAAGTAAGTAGAACAATGAATTGATGTCTCTCTCTCTCTCTTTCCCTTTATCCCCCCCCTCTCAAATCAATCAATAAAAAATTAAAAAAGGAAGGGTGAATATAATACAATAACATATTTTGAGAGAGGTCACTTTCACATAACTTTATTATAGTAATTGTTATAATTGTTGTTTTGTTACTGTTGTTAATCTCTTACTGTGCCAAATTATACATTAAACCAGGGGTAGTCAACCTTTTTATACCTACCACCCACTTCTGTATCTCTGTTAGTAGTAAAATTTTCTAACCGCCCACTGGTTCCACAGTAAGGATGATTTATAAAGTAGGGAAGTAACTTTACTTTATAAAATTTATAAAGCAGAGTTACAGCAAGTTAAAGCATATAATAATAATTACTTACCAAGTACTTTATGTCAGATTTTCACTAAGTTTGGCAGAATAAATCTTTATAAAACAACTTACTATAGTTAAATCCATCTTTTTATTTATACTTTGGTTGCTCAGCTACCGCCCAACATGAAAGCTGGAACGCCCACTAGTGGGTGGTAGGGACCAGGTTGACTACCACTGCATTAAACTTTACCATAGGTATGTATGCATAGGAAAAGACATAGTATATGTAGGGCTTGGTACTATTTGCAGTTTCAGTCATCCAGTGGGGGTCTTGGGATGTATCCCTGTTAGATCAGGGGAACTGTTATACAGTTTTATTGGAATGCAGGCATGCTCATTTGTTTATGTATTTTCTGTGACTGCAAGTTGAGTGGTTGCAACAGAGACCATATGGCCTGTAAAGCAAAAATCATTTACTATCTAGCCTTTTACAGAAAAAGTTGGACAACCCTTGTTTCACATCTTAAACAGAAGCAGAAGACCCCTTGATACTATTAAAATTTTGTTGCATCCTGGAATGAAATTCCGAACTCTGAGTAGGACTCACTGCAACTCTCAGTGGTGAGAATGACTCTTCTCTGTATGCCTCGCTTCTCCTTCTCCTTCTCCTTCTCCTTCTCCTTCTCCTTCTCCTTCTCCTTCTCCTTCTCCTTCTCCTTCTTCCTCTTCCTCTTCCTCTTCCTCTTCCTCTTCTTCTTCCTCTCCCTCTCCCTCTCCCTCTCCCTCTCCCTCTCCCTCTCCCTCTCCTCCTCCTCCTCTTCCTCCTCCTCCTCTTCCTCCTCCTCCTCCTCCTCCTCCTTCTTCTTCTTCTTTATTTTTACCAGTGCGCATGTTTTGTGTTTAATTAACCAGAATCTCAGATCTGTATATTTGTTTGGCAAATGTTAGGTTTTATTAAAAAAAAATAAAAGGTGTGTTTGCTGATATAAATGATACTGTGGACTGAACTTTGAGTTGTTTTTTTAATGATATTGTTTGGTTTGCAATAATCCATTTCTCTTTACCCTCCTAGAGTCCAAGGCCTCCCTTATAAGACCTCTGGTAGAGGTTATTGGGTTATTGGATTGGGTTGATAGAGGAAATAAATAACTTGCATGCAGTTTGTAATTTATATGCATAATTAACATGATCATGCTATCTCTGTGACTTCTCTAACTAACGCTGTTAGCCAGATCTATCAATAAATGTTAATTTGTATCTCTTTTAGGGATAATTGCCATGAGGTAAGAAATATAGTAATCAGTATTTTCTTAAGGTTTAGTTGTTCTAACTATAAGTTCATTTTGAAATAAATCTATTAGATAAGTACAAAACTGAGTTAATCTTGACCATGCTTTAACAGTTTAATTTTTTCTAGTCCTTTTTAAAACTGGAATTAACTGAATTTTGTCAAATGCTTTTTCTGCATTTAGAGACGATCATGTGACTTTTATTCCTCCTTTTGTTAATGTGGTGTATCACATCGATGTGCAGAGATCAAATCATCTCTGCATCTCCGGAATAAATTCCACTTGATCGTGCACTGTGTCTTGTTGAATTTGGTTTGCTAACATTTTGTTGGAGATTATTACATCTATGTTCTTTAGGGGTATTGGTTTATAATTTTGTTTTCTTATGGTGTCCTTGTCTGGTTTTGGTGTGAGGAGAATGCTGGTCTTGTCAAGTGAATTTGAAAATGTTCCCTCCTTTTCTATTTTTTGGAAGACTTTGAGAAGGATTGGTATTAATATTTCTTTAAGTGTTTGGTTGAATTCACCAGTGAAGCCCTCTGGCTCCAGACTTTTGTTTGTTGGGAGGTTTGATTACTGATTCAGTTTCTCTTCTAGTAATTGGTCTGTTCAGATCTTCCACTTTTTCATGGTTGAGTCTTGGTAGGTTGTAGGTTCTAAGAATTTATCCATCTCTTCTAGGTTGTTTAGTTTGTTGGCATATAATTGTTCATATTAGTCTGTTCTTATCCTTTGCAACTGACCCTGTGGTATCAGTTGTAATGTCTTCCCTTTTATTTCTGATTTTGAGTCTTCTCTCTTTTTTTTTTTCTTGGTGAGTCCAGCTAAAGGTTTGTCAATTTTGTTTTTAAAATACCAGCTTTTGGTTTCAGTGACCTCTTCTATTTTTTTAAGTGTCTATTTCATTTATTTCCACTCTGATTTTGTTTTTTCCTTCATTCTAACTTTGGGCTTAACGTTTTTCCCTAGTTCCTTGAGGTGCAAAGTTAGGTTAATTGAGATATTTCTTGATATAGGAATCTATCATTATGAACTTTCTACAATTCTTCTTAAATTCAGCGAGTATTTGGACCTAGAAGCTATATGAAAAGGTTAGTATGCCTAGTGGCTTATATGTGGCATGCCCTGGATAGAGGGACCTCCTGGGAGCCAATCTGCTGCTTGGCTCTCTCAAGATCCTAAGCAACTCTGTCCATGTGTCAGCATTAGCTGGGGACCTTAGCATTTATTGCTAGCAGCCCCTAGCCCAGAGGGCTCCTGGCTGACCCTATGGGAGATCAGATATTTGTTCCTTGTCTTGGTGACAAAGAAAACTGGAATATTATTTTGTGGAATGCACCTTCCCTCTTTCAAGTGTGTGTTCATGTTTCCAGCGACTGGTTTTAAATTTTACTTGGAAGCTTGACGACCAATTCTTTGTGAAGTTCTACTGCCAGGAGCTTGCGTGAGGCAGGATGCTGATTTAGCTCAGGATGCAGCGAGCCACATTGCCATGGTAACCAGCGGACAAACCAGAGAGAAACGAGGCTGCAGAAGAACTGTAGCCATTACCAGACAGCAAATCAAAGGGAAGTGTTTCAGGAGAGATTTCAAATGATCGTATATTTGCTGTCCTTGTGGCCAAACCAGAGTGGGAGGGAAACGGCACTGCTGGCACTGGTAACTTTAGGTTACGAAATGATGGAAGCTTACCTGTGCTCCTCGGGGAATTCCCTGGAGTTGCCTGCTGCCTTAAGCAACAGTGAAATAGATTCCTAGACAGACCTTTTCCTTAGAGTTATCGCCAAGTCCTCAGTAGTGATAACTATCATGCTCTAGAGCTTAAGGCAGTGGTTCTCAAACTTTTTGAAGTTGGGGCACATTTAAAATCTTACAAATAATTGTAGGCGCACTATATACAAATTTCTGAGAAATATGTTATAATAATTAAGTCAAATATTAAAGAAAAAAATAAAGTCCAAGCGTGCTTTTAGGGTAATTAAACAAAATAAATACAACAAAATTAAATTTGTTCTGACATTAAAAGACATTTTTGTGTTACATTTTTTGAGTTATGCTTTTTAGAATTCATAAAAAAGAGGGGCTAAAAAATAAAATGACAAAAAAGTTATCTTTATATATATATAGATACATTCTTAGTAAGATTTAGTAAATTTGGCAGGTCCCAGTGCGAATGTGTTAAGTTATTTTATTCTTGTGTTTGTGAGAAACATGAGCCTGATGTGTCCTAGCAATTTTTTCAATGTTTGGGCATATATTTGAAAGGCAAACTCTCATTTCCTCATCAATACATTGAAGAATTCCTCTCTTTTTACTCTTAATTGTGTTGAGTGCAGAAAACCCCCACCATACAAATCATCTTAACTTTACACCAAACAAAGGATAGAAGAACCTTGCCTCCTGTCTTTCTGGGAATCATGGGGGGTAGTGTAAACAATCCAGCACCACAGCTTAACAGCCTTTTGCAACCTAATCAGGCAGGTGACGTGGGGGGTTGGGCAGACTGTCAGCTTACAGCCAATTCCCCACACCTCTGTCCCCCAAAAATCTAAACTCCAAAAACCCTGTTGGTTTTTTGGTCCCCAACAGGAACATATTTCTCTGGAATACCATAGGGCACACCTGGAAATCTTCTAGGGCACATCAGTGCACCCTGGCGCACATTTTGAGAACCACTGGCTTAAGGTATCTTACAGGTCACAAGGCAGTGTACAAGTCTCACGTCTGTGAGCCTGATAGCCAGTAACATCTGAGCCAGTTCCCTGGTATCTTCAAAGGATTGCTTCTATTTATTACTTATTTATTTAGTTTTCCTTTTTATTTATTTTTTTACATTCTCTTTAATATAAGCAGACTTATTTCAGTAATCCTTAATAGAAGCAGAGTACAATGTTGATATGTTTATATGCAAATACATGCAAATCAGGTTACAGTAAAACAGGTGTCCTAGAGTAACAACTGGTAACATTTGTTTGCTCATGAAAGTGCTCAAGGTTACAAAGCTATTACTACTGATTTATAATTTGCTGAGGAAGGAGTTGCAGAAATCTTTATTTTTATTATTTTGACTTTTAAATATGCTGAGATCAAGCCTGTTCAATTCTTAAGATGGAGAGAGGTGATAAATGAAGACAGCACAGAATCATGTGAATAAAATTCGGGTTGCCTTTGGTAGGAGAGCAGCTCGACCTTCTCTTTACCATCGGCCCAATCTGCAAAAGTGTCTGCATTAGGAGGGGTTTTGAGCATATCTGTTCTGCATTAATTCAGATTTCTGAATGGCATATACTGGAGGCTGGCCTTAATCACCTTTGTTTTATTAAAGGTGCATTTAAGGTCAACTACCATTAACTGCATTGTTAAATATTGATTTAGCCATTTGAATCAATGTAATTTTCAGTTCTTTCCCCACTTAATGTCCACCAGCAGCCTTGTGACCCAGTGAGACAGAAGATCAATATGTCGGCACTCAGCTCCTACTGAAGCTGGGCGGACGGCTTCCTGCGCTTGCTTGTTTTCCTGTGAAGCCCGAGTGTTCAGGATAATGGTCCGCCGGCTTATCTCCCAACCTCTTGCAAAACTTGAAGGCTTTTCTCTCTAGAAGAATGTTTCTGACCTACTTAGTTGTCAGTGTTTCTCAGGGTTCTAAATGACAAGTTCTCTCGAGGAAAAAACAGTATCAAGAAAGCAAAAAAACAAAACCTGCAACATTGTCACAGCAAGGGCAGCACTCAGTGGAGTCCTAACTTTTCAGAACTTGCAACAAGCTTTCTAGTTACTTTACTCAGTTCTCTCATTTTACTGATGATGAAATCGAGAGTTTAAATGGCTTTTCAAACTTCCAGAGTCCAAACTAGAATCCTGGTCTTCCAATATTCTTTTTTTTCATTGTACTTATTTGACCTCTAGGCTATTTGTCTTTCTGCAAACTGAGGCAAAGTAAAGGAATTTTGTGACCACATTCATTAAAAATGTCATTGCCTCAAGCCAAAGAGAACTGGGTATTAAAATAAAAGAATTTATTTTGGCAGAGACCAAATGGAGACCCCCCCCCCGAAAGCGCTACCACACGGATACTGCCTTCTTCAGAATTTTCAGCTTGGCTGTCTTACCACTAGATAGTACCAACCGGCTTCGGTTATTCTAATTTAACATTGATCAAGTTCAGGGCAGACCATAACAAAACACGCCACTTTGGCATATTGCTTATTTTGAATCAAAGTTATTTGAGAAACAATAGTATAATATAGAAAAGCACTCTGAGCCTTCTTCAAAAGCAGGAACTAAGTCTCCCATTGGAAGGTCTCTGCCCTGTACCAGGAAGATATATAGATGGCATCCTTACGACCCGAGACAGGGAATTCAAGGCTGAAGAAACTGAAGGAACAAACTTTGTCACTTCGTTAATTTGTTAAGCCTAATCCGGAGGGACTTGAAACATTGAAGACACGAACAAAATCCGTCGATTCCATACCAGAACTTTATTGTCTAGCTTGGCCAAGCGGCGGCAACTCCGACAGAAGTCTGAGGGAGAGCGCGCCAGCCCTTTGTTCTACTTAGTTTTTATAGTTTTGTAAGTGGGAAGTACAGAAGCAAAAATTGTAATTAGGAGCCCTTTACCACTATTGGTTATAGTCATATGTCCTTTAACATGATAGGACCATGTTCAATTTCCAAGCCATACATCGTTTTGGAGAAAACAAAATTTACAAGTCAACACAATGGTAGAAAGATGTCTCTTTACATATTAAGAGACATTCCTATATTTTCTAATGTTTATCTGCTATCTCTCTGTCCAGAGTCACACGTGTTAACCACACGCATTTAACGTAGGAGAGGCAGTTTCCGTGGGGACAAATGCCCGCAAATGGCTCATTGCTATAAGAAAAGGTTTATTTTGGCTTTTCTTTTCCTGCACCTGGCTAGCCATTCACCCTTTCCCCACAGGTGTGGTGGAATGTCTGGGAATCCATGTTTTCCTTCCCTTTGCATTTACAATACAATGCCAAGGGCCTTCCTGGTTATGCCAATCACACAGTACAGAGATTATTCTCAAAATTTCCCTGCACACCTTAACCCAAATTAATAAAATGTTCTTTAAGCCTCTTAAAATATTAATATTAATTTTGCAGCTTTTGGTACTTTACAACACCTGTGGCTGCAGTGGCGCAGTGGCTCCTCAATTTGCTACTCAAAGCCCAGATCTTTTTATGTTGTCACAATCTTACAAATAATTATTTCTTCATCTAAAAAGGTATTTAAAAAGTCTACCTAGGTCACTTCTTAGGTTCTAGACCTGTAGAGCCTCCCTTTGTATGGAATTAATTTGTTTTTCTCCTGCTAACTGGCCTTATGTCAATTTAGTTCTTAGACCAGACAGAAGAAGCTAGAGGTGTAGATGAAAAAATTTTCCTTCCCAACCACATAAAAATAGAAGAAAAGAAAAGCCCATGATATTGAGATCATATGTTAGTCTCCACTTAAGGCTCCATTCAAACCCGGAGATGCCAGAGGGCTATGCTTAGCCACCATATGTAGAAAGCCTGCCTAAGAATGCAGCAAACGTTTGGGGAAGCAGAGCCGAGACGTAGTAGGAGAGGAACCCAGCTCTGGCAACACGAAGGGTCTGGGTTTAGCCATGCCTGGAGCTAGTGATAACCCTGAAAATTTAGGTTATAGAAATCAATACATTTCCTTATTTACTTTTTTTTTTAACCCATATCAAGAATCTCAACTTCCTGGCTAATAATAAGCTGAGCTGGGTATTTGAGAAAAACCTGGACCCTAATGGTTGTAGTGTTAAGCTTCTAAGTAATAAAATGGTTTCACGGAAATTTCTGGTAGCATTTCTACCTGTGTTATAAAAGGCCAGGTAATGGGTCTCCAGGAAACATCGATGTCTAAGCTCTCTCTCTCTCTCCCTTTTCAGTTTGTATTTAGGCGAACGCGAGGTCTGCAGTAGAAGCACTGCCAATTCACATTTTATTTATTTTTTTATTTTCAAAGCCCTTAGGTAATGTGAATGCTTTCTAGTGTTTAAAAATATCTTAATGATTGTAGGGTGGTTCCTCCATGTAAAAGCCCTAGGTAACAGAGCTGTGGTTTGTTTCTGTTATTTTTGCCAAAGCTTTCACTTTTACAAAAAGCTGTTCTATCCCAAAATAAAATAGATTCTGCATTTAGAGCAGAAAGCACAGAGGTTGAAGTTATAGACTTCTAGTACTGAAAGAGTCACCTTAGAGATGGGCCCAAGACTCTCAATTTGCAGGTAACAGCGAGACCCGGAGGGTTTGGGTGGAGCCGCCTCAGCTGCCCAGCTCGTTTAGCTGTGGAGCTGACATTGGTGCCCCATGTCGCCAGCCGGGCGCTTTCCCCGCTCGATTTTCTCATCCCCATGGACCTGCTGGTCTGACTTCTCTTACTTGGCAGCATGCTGGGAGATACTTCCTATTACTGGGCTGTCTGGGGTCAGAAACTTATGTTTGGATGACAGGAGCACTATTTATAGACAACCACAGAAGTAATTTAGTTTATGCCCACTTTCTCTGAGTGCAAGCACTCCCGTCTCGTTACAGCTCAGGAATGTAATTAGAAAATAGAAGTTTAAACCAGGCAAGAAGAATTAAATTAACCAGAACAAACACAATAAACAGAATCAAATCTTTTGTCTCAGCACCTGGTTACACAATGAAGCGCAGGGATCAATGACAAAAGCCGCACAGCTTTTTGGTGGCATCTCTACCTGCGAAAGGTCACCTGGGTAGCGGATTTGAGCATTTCCTTTCTTTGGATGTTTTTTTATTCACATCACATAGCCCTCCTTGCAAACACTCTGCCTTTGTGTGCAATTAAATGAACTTGCTCATTGACATAAAAGGGGTTTGATATATGTGTAAAAAAAAAGAGAAAGATATTCATGATTTTTGCCTCTTTTTTTTTTATATCAGCTATAGCGTACCCGGAGCGTAGTCTGTAAGAACTAAAGCTCCAAAATTGTAAAATGTCTGAATGTGAAGTTTATAAAGCTGCAATGACTTTTTTTCTTAAACAAAGGCAGGTGCTTTGTGTAGACGGATATCTCTTTTCTGTGTTCTAGGCATTTACTTTCATTTTTGAAACCCTTTTAAGTCTCCATGAGGCACCTGGCCCTGGAGTGAAAAGAGATTAAAAACACCTTGGGGAATCTTAATTCCCTCTAAATCACTTTTTCCCCCTTGAAAGAGAGAGAGAGAGAGAGAAAGAGAGAGAGAGAGAGAGAGAGTTAGTTTCGAATGAAATATGGAACCTTATCTACCTTATGAATAATCTCCTCTTTTCTTTTCTCCTAGTGCCCCAGAGTTCCAGGGCTTTGCTGATGGATAGGCGGTTATTAAAAATTCTCATCGTGCTCGGGTGCCTTGTGCCGTCTCCTTTGTCATTCTGCAGTTGGGTATCAAAGCAGTAGCGTCTATGTTCTTTGAAGGCTAAGCAGGTTGGACATGCAATTTAGATGAAAAACAATTACTCTGTGTTAGCTTGCTTTTGGCAAGAGTGTATTAAGGCTCATCTCGCTGATGGGAAACAAAAGCTGCACTTCATCTTCATGAATTTCAAATGAGAGAGAGAGAGAGAGAGAGAGAGAGAGAAAGAGAGAAGGAAACAGCCGAGTTTTCTGGCAGGAGCTTTTCTGCATAACCTTTCCCTGACAAGTTGCTTCCTTTCTTGACAGAACACGCTTAGCATTAGCTCGGATAGTAAGTGTTTACCATGTACACAAGGCACACGGTTCTACTTACTGGTGGAGAGGCTTTGAAACATATGAAGGGACCAAACAGTCTATGCTGCGGCATTTTGGGGAACTTATAAAAGGGAGACAATTACTGAACACACTGTGATGATACTTTTTGTTATAAATGTGTTTGTTTTGAGAAAACAAGCAAACAAAAACCATACTTGTGAATCAGTTCTGTTTCAAGTTAGATTGGGCCTTAAGAAACACCTGCTAGCTTCAGGGGCTCAGTTTGAAATGCTTAGTGGGCGATGGTAGAGGGGTGAGATGGTGATGCAGGGAGTCTTGACTTGGGGTGGTGAACACACGATGTAATAGGGGATATACTTTTATTACATATAATAATATGTATAATTATATTATTATATGTAATTTTTATAAACGTATAATATATAAATTATGTATAATTTTATTAACCAGTGTCACCCCTATATATTCAATAAAAAAGTTAAAAAAAAATTGTTGTTTAGGGACTAACATTGGGTCATCAACTTCCAAATAGATGTGTCCCACGGGGCTTGTGACGTCAGAACGAGCTCTTGGCCTTGTCCGTTGAAGGAGAGCCCACTGAGCAGGGTCTGTTGCTCAGTGTGGACTGGTTCTGCTCCCAGGAGGCCTACGTTCGCCAACGCTTTTACTCGGTTAAGAAACCACAAAGAAAGATGAAAGTAAGATCGGAAAGGAATAAAAGTCACTCGGCAGACATTGTATGTGTGTGTGTGTGTTTGTAAAGATGTGTTAAAGAGAAACAGGACCGGCTCCGTGGGAGCAGCCTGTGCAAGTCCCCGGGCGCTGTGCCGAGGAGACTCCGCGTTGGGTCTTACACTCGACTGTCGCTCTCTTGAAATGCTCAGTCGTGTTTTTGACAAGAAGCCCTGCGTTTTCTTTTGCACTGGAGCCTGCATATTGTTCAGCTGGTCCTAAGGAAGACTAAGACTTTATCATGGAGGATGGAGGGGAGAGGGCAGCGGGGTGTTGCTAGATGGATGGCGGCTGCCTGCGGTCAGAATCGTGCAGGCACAACCCCCCCCGAAGTGTCACTAATGGGGCCACCTGCTCCTCTGGGCAGGCTCAGGGAATGGTCCCCTCCTGGAGGTGGCGCTGAGTGAAAGGTAGCTGGCTCCAGGTGACATATGTGTCTCTTCCCGTATTTACCCTCAGCAGGTCACACTCTGAGACTCAAAACTTGTACTGTATCTGATGTTAACATAACCTGAGTGACTGCAAAATCAGATGTAGGATGTTGACTCATGGCTGACGTGTGGTTTTTGTTTTGTTTTGTTTTGTTTTGCTAGAAAGCAATGTCTAGATTTCAGTTTGGCCTATGAACACATTTTTATTTTTCTGTGGCATTTCTGGTTTAAAATTACAGCACAGTTTTTCCTTATACCCTATGGTCAAATTCTAGTCCCTAAAGCTGGCTAATCGTGGAGGTTTGGTAAAATTCTCCTGAATTCTTCCCACTTCATATCAATGACAAAGGGACAAGATGCTCGATGAGCAATCCCTTTGGATGTTGCTGAGGAGCAGTAGAGCGGAGAGCAAAGGCTTCCCAGGGAGAGAGAGAGCGGGACTGTGAATTCTGACTCCTCCGCTGGAGAGTGACGTGCTTTCAGGGGAGTCATTCATTTCACTAAGGCTCAGTTTCCTTCACAGTAAAAGAGTGATAAGCCTTGCAGAGACTGTGTCAGTATTAAATAAAATAATAAATGTGAAGTGATTGGAACAGTTCATGGCAAGTGGTGTAGGTTATTATATACATTTTCAATACATAATTCATATTGTATATAATACTACCTTTAATCATTTAGAGTAACTGGCTATTTTTCTCTCTTCCTAATCTTAACCCTCTTATGGGGACTAAACTCACTATTCAAAGCCCATGTTCAAATGAGATTTCTTAAGTGGATTTAGGAGAGAAAACAATCAGGAAAGCATAAACTAACTTTACTTAATTTTAAAGGATATTAATAAAATATTCATAACTTTCCTGTATAAAGTATATGACTTCCTACCCAATAGAATTAGATCTATATAGGGTGTCTTCAGTGGTGGGATTCAAATAATTTAACAGCCAGTTCTCTGCCCTAATGACCATTTTAAGTATAAAGAAATGATATACCAAAAGGTAGTTTACTATAACATGCATTTAATACTTAAATAAGAACAATAAGAGGTACACAAAGCTAGATTATGTTATAAGAAAGAATTTTAAAATATTAATGAAAAAATATTAACACCTGACAAAAAAACAATAAAACTGTTATTTAAGACATTTCTAATGACAGCTTGTCATTCTCTGGCTGTTTGGCACTTTTTATGTTATATGTTTGTTTACTGAAGTAACTAATGCGAGGAAATTAAAATCTAGTATTTCGTCAAAAGTATAATGAACGAATAAATATTACAAGCATAGTTCCGTTAAATTTTTTCACCTATGGAGGGAATGAACATTACTAAGGGTGCTTAGAATATGCTGTTGTGCAGATGAATGTTAAAAATGACTAAGGAATGTAGATTTGTGATTTCTACTTTTGGTGGCTGCCCAGGCACCCACCTTAGAGAGAACCCTGATTACAAGTGCCCTGATTACTGGCTTGCTGAACTCAACCAAAAATATAGGTATCGGTTCTACCAAACCGGTATGAACCAGCTGAATCCCACAACTGTGTGTATTTCTAAACTTTTCTGATACTGAGTCTGAATGTTTCTGTTGATATCTTACAGCTTCCCAAATGTCCACACGGGGAGTGTCATCTCCTAGCCTAAATTACAAGAACATGCAATTATTTTAGAAGGTAATGAGAAAGTGCTCAAGCTAATCTACAACTCACATTAACTGAATAATAAAAAAAATAGTTTCTATTTATCGAGCATTTTGTTTACTCCTAAATAGTAAGCCTGTCGGTTATCACTCTTCTTGCCTGTGTTTCCCGTGGAGGAGGCCTGTGTTATGATTAACATAAATAAATTAAAACATTGGAGTTTCGTCCTAGGAGCATGTTTTCGGGGATGTTTGGTGGGGTTTGACAGATACAGAAGGTTTATAAATTCCTTACGCAGTTTTAAAGTTTGACAACTTGCACATCATAGAAGCAAAGCTGTAAACAAGTCATGCACACCTGTTTTGTGGTGTTTTTAACACTACCGGATTCAAATATGTAGACTTCAGTACACAGCCCTCTTTAGTGATACATTGTTCATTTGGATTTTCCAAGCGGTGGATAACATCTCCAGGGGGTGCTGAGTGATTTCATGAACTACCTCTGTGAGCACAATTCTAACTGTATTCCACGTGTGTGGTTCTGATGAGGAGGCAGGGTTGATTAGGTCCCACAAAAAGTGGTCTGAAAGGCCAGCTGCAATAGAAGGTAGCCAGGTAATTCGTCCCGGTTTGCTGGTACATTTTCTGAAAAGGACGTATTTTATTAACCATTTGATTTAAAGCCATGCAGGAAGATAGTCTAATGAAAAAATAATGAAATTGTCATAGTTTAAGGGAAATTTTCATAACATCTCAAAGTAACTCTAAATGGATCAATAACTCACACTTTCCTGAGAGTAAATGTTGAATAAAATGAACATTACTATTAAAAACCCTCTATTACTAAAATTTCAAATTATATACTTTATAGAGTCAACTTATATATATCTATATATCTATATACTCCCATTTCTTTAAACATGTTTATACGTTTCAGAGTGCTACCCAAATCTACTAAATATATTTTTCAGTCTTCCAAGGTATATGCATTTTTTAAATGAATAAATCATTTAAACAAGTTGAGTGATTGGTATGCTGACTGTATGTCACTTTTAGAAAATGTATCACCTCTTTCATACAGTTCTCTTCCTGGAAATTTCTGGTTAAACCAAGAGAAAGGAATTCAAAATGAATTGAAATTTTTATGGGAACAGTTCTAGTATTGATATGGAGTCAGTTGTAATGGGAAGGGGAGCGATGAGAAGAACACTTTGCTTTGTGTTCCATAGTTCTTTGAAGTTATTATTATTTTTTTTACCAACTTTATTGTTTTTCCAAGGGATTTTAGATTAGCTGTAGTATAATCTTACTACACCTTAAAATATTGGTATAATTTAGGCCCTGGCTGGTTGGCTCAGTGGTAGAGCGTTGGCCTGGTGTGTGGAAGTCCTGGGTTCAATTCCCAGCCAGGGCACACAGGAGAAATGACCATCTGCTTCTCTACCCTTCCCCTTCTCCTTCCTCTCGATCTCTTTTCCCCTCCTGTAGACAAGGCTCCATTGGAGCAAAGTTGGCCAGGGTGCTGAGGACAGCTCCATGCCTCCACCTCAGGCACTAGAATGGCTCCGGTTGCAATGGAGCAATGCCTCGGATGGGCAGAGCACTGCCCCCTAGTGGGCTTGCTGGTTGGATCCTGGTTGGGTACATGCGGGAGTCTGTCTCTCTGCCTCCCTGCTTCTCACATCAGAAAAATACACACACACACACACACACACACACACACACAAATTGGTATAATTGACATATAACATTAGTTTCAGATGTACAACATAATGATTTGATATTTGTATATATTGTGAAATGATCGCCATAGTAAGTCTAGTCAGCATTCTCGTCTTACTGTTCTGTGGTCAGTTTAATAGACAGATCTTGGTTATTGGGCCTGCTAAGATTCTTAAGCATCATTTGGCTCTGGGACAAGTGTATATAATTCTTTCCTTAGTTTCTTTTTTCTTTTTCTTTTTAAGTGAGTGGAGGGAAGATAGATTCCTGCATGTACCCCAACTGAGATCTACCTGGCAGCCCCCCGTGTGGGCCAGATGCCCTACCCAGCTGGGGCTATTGCTGGCAACCAAGCTATTTTTTTCACCTGAGGCGGAGGCTCCACAGAGCCATCCTCAGTGCCCAGAGCCAATGCACTCGAACCAATCAAGCCATGGCTGCAGAAGGGGAAGAGAGAAGGAGAGGGGATCCAGAGGGGTGGGGAAGTAGATGGCCACTTCTCCTGTGTGCCCTGATTGGGAATCAAACCTAGGACATCCACACACTGGGCTGATGCTCTACCACTGAGCCAACTGGCCAGGGCCACTTTAGTTTCTTAATCTAAAAATGTTACAATTAGAGGCAATATGGAAAGCGCCCAATACACTAGATGGTATGACTCAGTAAATAGTAGGTTGCAATACTAATTACAGACAGGTTTGTGCTGAACTGTCTAGACTTCTGCACACAGAGTACCTGAAAACCTATGAATTGCATTTAAATGCCTTCCTGTGAAGTGAATTTTGAAAATCTACAGTAACATAAATTTGTGACTCACAGAATAAAATTGTGTTCAACAGTTCTTTGGTTTTGCTTATAACTGAAAATAATTGATTTTTTTCAGCTTTGGAATATAGTATGACACTAAAATTAGTAGTTATCTTTACCCATCAATGTGGATATTCAGTTGCCTTTGAAAAAGAAAGCTATATTGTCCACCCTAGCCAATTGGCTCAGTGGTAGAGTGTCAGCCCGGCATGTGGAAGTCCCAGGTTCGATTCCCGGCCAGGGCACACAGGAGAAGTGCCCATCTGCTTCTCCACCCCTCCCCCTCTCCTTCCTCTCTGTCTCTCTCTTCCTCTCCGGCAGCCGAGGCTCCATTGGAGCAAAGTTGGCCCGGATGCTGAGGATGGCTCCTGGCCTCCACCTCAGACACTAGAATGGATCCAGTTGCAATGGAGCAATGCCCCAGATGGGCAGAGTATTGCCCCCTAGTGGGCATGCCGGGTGGATCCTCATCAGGTGTATGCGGGAGTCTGTCTGACTGCCTCTCTGCTTCTCACTTCAGGAAAAAAAAAAAGAAGGCTATTGTCCACTTAGATTACTTATATATATAAAATGAGGTCATGTTTTATGATGTGAAAGAAGGACTCTGTTTAGCTGAAATGATTGAGAAGAACTTGCAATTCTGCTGTTCTCAAACACTACACTTTCTTTTTTTCTTTTTACAGGGACAGAGAAAGAGTCAGAGAGAGGGATAGACAGAGTCAGACAGACAGGAACGGAGAGAGATGAGAAGCATCAATCATCAGTTTTTCGTTGCAAGACCTTAGTTTGTTCATTGATTGCTTTCTCATATGTGCCTTGACTGTGGGCCTTCAGCAGACCGAGTAACCCCTTGCTCGAGCCAGCGACTTTGGGTCCAAGCTGGTGAGCTTTTGCTCAAACCAGATGAGCCTGTGCTCAAGTTGGCGACCTCGGGGTCTTGAACCTGGGTCCTCTGCATCCCAGTCTGATGCTCTATCCACTGCGTCACTGCCTGGTCAGGCTACACTTTCTTTTTGGTGGAGGATTCAGAGAATTTCTCTGTGCCTAGAAATTAGACACAATGTGGCATTTTGGCATTATTTTTCTGCCTTAATAGCAGTTCAGAGAACTCTTTCTATTTTAGACTACCCCAGTTTTCTACTTAATGACTATGAATTGTAACAGAGATTAGAATTTTTTATAGGCATCAGGTTGTTGTTTATAATTAAACAAAATGCTGTACGTTTTCCAGTTGAACATATTATGACAATGGATCAGTGATTTAAAAAAATGGTTGTTGAATGAAACAATCCCAGTAAGTACATGTCTGCGTTTGCTCAGAGCCTCAGATGGCTCTGGCATATATCTACTTTTCTATAAATCTTGAGCTTCAAAGAGGCTGAAAATTCTTTTTTGTATCGATTTTCCTGGTTGATTTTGTTTCATAAAACTAATGTGCAGTTGTTGAGAATGAATATAGGAATGGGGCACTGGAAACATGTGGCATTTGTCTAATTTCCAGGACAATAATAGGGTAAAACCTCTGAAAAGAAAATTGATTCAGAATATGATACAGAACATATGCTAGGATGAATCCTGGAGACGGCATTCATCTTGAGCCTGAAATGTTAGAACCTCTGAGAGTATGCACTGGAAATCCAGAAACACTGTCTGGTTCTGACACATTTCTTCTTCTTTCAATAGAAACCAGATCTGGGCCAGTGCTGGTGTTAAGCCCCGGGGTAGATAGAATAAAGCTGACGTTGATGAAATTCCACTATTTATCATACAGGCTATGTGAATAACTTAAGTACTCCACCCCCAACATTTTGACACAGTGCAATTATTTTGCTTTTAACAGACAGCATCTGTTTGTTTGAAAAGGTTATTGCTAAAAGTACCATCTTCAGATAGATGTACTCAGATTTGTTTTTCAGATGTATTTCACAGCTACACATTTATAAATAGGTTGGAAAATAGCTTAGTACTGATTTATGGTTGACAGCTAGTTTTAGTGCTATTCAGAATTTCTGCAAGGATACTTTGACATGTTCCCTTGAGTCTTCACAGCTCATGAAAACTCCAAACAGCATTAAAGACAAGAGGAAAAAAAATCTTTGACACAATATGTTCAAACCTCAATGGATTATCTTGCTCCAGAATTTCCAAACTAGTTTCAGTTTGGAACTATTTGTCTTTCAATTGCTTAAACAATTATTCCAGTTGTTTCTATGTGTTCCTTGAATGATAAAAGGCCTACTAGGTACTTAATTTAGACATGAAAATGTCCAGGTCGTAGTGTGGTACCTGTGGATAACCATACAATTTTTTTTTTAATTTTTTATTTATTCATTTTAGAGAGGAGAGGGAGAGACAGAAAGAGAGAGAGAGAGAGAGAAGAGACAGAGAGAGAGAGAAGGGGGAGGAGCTGGAAGCATCAACTCCCATATGTGCCTTGACCAAGCAAGCCCAGGGTTTCGAACTGGCGACCTCAGCATTTCCAGGTTGACGCTTTATCCACTGCACCACCACAGGTCAGGCCTAAGCTTACAATTTTATATGTCTGTTTTTTCTGTTGGGAAAGAACATGGATTCTAGAGTCTAACTGCTTGTCTTCCAAATAACTCCGTGGGATATGTTACAAGGTCACTAAACTTTTGTTTCAGCTTCCTTGGTATAAATATGGACTAATAGTACCTACTTCGTGGGAGTTATGAGTATTAAATAAGTTAATATTTATTTATTAGAAATGCTTGGCTAATAGGGGACCTGTAATAAATAATAACTTCTATTATGTGTATGTGTGTATATGTGGATGTACACACACATATACACACACATACATGATGGATGTGTGTATATCCACTCATGTTTAAATAATACGTAGTAGAAATAGCCATTGGTAAGCCTAAAACATATTCAGTATTCCTCCTTATATCTTATTCCTGTTCCCAACATTGGTTAAAGGAAAGTTGCTATATAATTAAATGTTTTGCATATCTTATAAAATCTTAAAGTAGATTCTTTATCAAAGGAAACATATGTAGCTAAATGCTTAAAATTTTTTTAGTCACCTCTTTCCTCTCATTTTATCCTCAAATATTTTTCTAAGTGTAGAGAGTATTTAAGCTGCCAGAATGCTCCATTCAGAATCTTCCAGGTGTGTCTATGTAATTGATGGTGTGCAGGCATTTCCATGTGGCCTTCTGTATGGATATTAGGCTGAGCACACAACACAATGAAGGAAGAACTCCACGGCTTTGTTCTTTCCCCTTATGGAGATGGTGTATTTTTTCTACCTGATAACTTGCCTCTTCACTGTTCTTTGGAGACTTCAGTGAATAATTCTTTCCCATGCCAAGTGGTTTACCATCATTTCCCTAAGGTTCTTGTTTTTTCTGTTTGTCAGCTAGGGTTTGGCTTGGAGCACGGTTCCAGACGTGGCATGGGTGAAGGGCAAAGACAAGATTGGCACAGGAATGTCTAGGAGCCCTTTCCCCAGGAGGATGAAAAATTTCCTGCACATCCCCCCCAAAAAACCTTCAGACTGACACTTCTTATTTGGGAATGCACATTTTGCTATCCTTTCCTCTGCTAGTGGTCAGCTCTGAGCGGGTCTTCTGTTTCACATTGCTCATTTTAAAGACCCAGTGACCCTTTCCCCAATACTGCAGTGGGCCTGCCGCCCTGGTCATTCTCTCATCTCTAATTGTCATCATTACCTCTGCCTGACATTACCTCACACACACACCTGGGCCAGAGAATGCGAGTGAAGGATGGGGACAGGCCCCTCCCCTTGCACCCGAGAGCGGGGTCTCCAGTGCCCCATCCATGTCACTCCCTCACTTTTGGGTCACTGGGCAGGTATGCTCTTTTAGGTTTCATCGTGGTGTCGCCAACAACAGTAGCACAGCCACTCTTCACGAAGGCTGGGCCCGGCACCGCCTGAGTGGCGAGGACAGTTCGTCACTCAGTGAGCCTCAAGGGTCAGGAGTCCTGACTTTTTCTCTTTAGGTCCATGCCTTTCTCTCTGTAACCACCAAAGCCAGGCAGTAGTCTGCGACAAGTTCTTTTTAACAGATTCCTGTCAGATCTCTGATAAATTTATCATTGCCTATTCTTGGGGATTAAGCAATGAGAGCAAGTGTCAGTTTTCCTGATGTTTGAAAGTTTAATTCTCTCAATTCTATTCCTGGTAGGTATAATCCTGATAAAACAAAGGTAATATTAAACTAACAACAACAACAACAACACAACACTAGCTACCACTGGGAGAGCCTGCTTTGTGCAGGGCACCATTATAAGTGTTCTATGTATCATATCGTTTGAGCTACACAATAGCCCTGCATGTAGGTGTTACCGCTCCCTCTTTACCTGAGGCGGGGGAAGCTCAGAGGGTGGAAGATGCCTGCTCCACATGGCCTACTATTAGAGAGAAGTAAAATCTCCTGGAGACTAACTCCTCCTTTTCCTCTGCACAGAAGCTGCGCTGTTCAGACACTCCAGTGTATTTAGAATTTCCGGTACGTTTTGTTTGTGAGAGAAGTTGCTCACTGATGGCAATGCTAGAGGAAGTGTGAGATAGTGTGGTACTTTCTCCCTCTCAGCTGGCTTGGTCCTCTGTAAATGTGCAGTCCAGGGGAGCATGTGGGTGGGGGTGGGGGGCTGCCAGGCAAGGCCAGGGGACTTCCTGTCTCTCCACAATCTGCTCATCAGAGGGTCTGGCTTCCTTTAAAAAATAATTTGCCATAAATTACACATAACATAATAGTTGTCATTTTACCCTTGCAAGTCCGTAGTTCTGTGGCATAAATACATTCACAATACTGTATTGTGTAACCATCCTATACTACAAAATTTTTCATCTTTTTCTATTAAATAATAACCCCTCTTCCCACTTTCTCCAGCCCTTTGTAACTTCCATTCTGATTTCTGATTCTGCATTTTTTATTTATTCATACTAGGTATGTCATGTAAGTGGAATAATACAACTTTTGCCCTTTTATATCCAGCTTATTTCTCTAAGGATAACGTTTGAAGGGGCCATCCATGTATCAACAATTCTTTTTCTTTGTTAGAGCTGAACATTTCATTGTCTGTATGTCCTACAGTTTGTGTATCCATCCATCTGTTGATGGCCCCTGGGTTAGACCTGGGGAGGAAATCTCGGATGATTTCTCTTCCTGGTTCTTCAGGGACGCTCATGCCCTTCACAGCACACTCAGGGTTTTGTTTTGCACGAGTATGTAGTGGTTCATAGTGTCTCACTGAGCTGCTGAGGTAAAATCTCACAGGCTGGGTGGCTTATAAACAACAGAAATTTATTTCTTACAATTCTGGAGGCTGGAATTCTGAGATCAAGGTGCCAGCATGGTCCGGTTCTGGAGAGGGCTCATTTTTTGGTTGTAGACCACGGACTTTTTGTATCCTTACACGGCGAGAGCAGATGGAGGAAGCCAGCTCTCTCATGTCGCTTCTAATA